>NC_051194.1:51754776-52070195 GCF_015220075.1 Falco rusticolus
AAGTCACGAATACAAGAATCCATGATAACAGTCAAGACAAACTTGCACGTAACCTACAAGAACAGACTTGCTAGCATCAAGGACCACATACGTGGGTACCGTGGCGGTAATTATGTCCAGCTGCCTTCATGACCACATAGGTGAAGACTTGAGAAAAGACAAAAAGTTAAAAAGGTTTCTGAGCGTTTGTTTGCCTGTAATGGGATTCCTTTAAATATGTTCAACTGGGAACCTCATTAGGCTTCAACAGTTTTTTTGTAAAAGATTAAGGTTTTTTTTCTGTAACTTTGAATTACTGAGATTTTCATCAGAACAGCCATAGACACAAAACCTGTTTTCTTCTGGCCCTGTCAGCTCTCTATGGAGTTCTCTTATTTACACAATATGGGGAAACATCATCACCCTCGAGGCACAGTTACGAGATAGCACGTGTCTTCATAATGCAAACTATTAAAAGGAGGGCGATTAAAGTAATGTACATCAGGAGGCTCCTTTGAGTACATCCTTTCAACTACCGATAGCTGAATACTGGTGTGATGCACAGAGAAACAGAAACCTGAAGAAATCATCACTTAACAAGCATTACTGCTGCTTTTTTTCATCTTTTTCTCCTCAGAGGTTTTAATCAGAAATTTTTCTAAATGTGTATACACTTATATAAAAATATATCACAAGCAGACGCCTTTTGAAAGAAGCCATTCTTTACAGACAGATGGTCCTTAATACTAACTTAGAGTGGGAGGAAAAAAAGCTAAACTGCTGGTAATCTTCCACGTGTTTACACTTCCAGCACTCTGCTTTGTAGCGTGTTTGACCAACTGCACAGCAGAGAACTGCACTAACTGGTCAGGAAGGTAAATAAATTGCCTGCTTAAGGATCGGGCATGAGAGCATGAAGGTCTTCAACCAGCCAGAAATGGCCCCGGGGACTTTCTGAGCAAGAGGTCAGGAGCACCATGGTGCAACACACAGCCAGGGAGCGTATGGCCGGGGAGACAGCACAGCTTATTGCTGTACAGTGAACTCCTGTGTTAGAGGTCTTCCAGGTGGGCTCCACAAATGCAACCACTAGTTTAATATCATCAAGACATGAATAAGAAAGAATGGAAATTTGCATTAGAGAATACAGTAGGAACTCCCAGGAGGTAGGCAGGAAAATAAAGAAAAATGCTTCAGAAATTTACATCTATGGCTGCAGGCTTTTTTTCTTCTAACAAAAAGAGAGGAAATACCCATCACAACCATTAATGCTCCACCTATATTTTATAGGACATATTACGTACCTCAAGATGCACTGCAAAATATATTTTGACAATAACCCCTTACAGTTTATACTCACTGTTAAAGTCTGGAATAATCTATCCCCAGTACTGCATGTCCTTAGCCTCCACTGATGAAAATTATTTTGGGTTTGCCTGCTTTTGCTATGTAACATCAGTTTCAAATGCTGGCAGTTACACAGAGCCAGGCTTTGATTGAAAACTAGTGCCAAAACTAAAACGATTGCTAGTACTGATACCCATTTCAAAGCCGTTATGTGACTGCATATGCAGAGGACTAGATCATTTCTGTTCATTACAAGACACTTCCGTCAAAAGATCATGAGACTAGAAAATTCAACTTGTTTTCTGTACATGGACGTCCTTTAGTCTTTCCTTCTCCTCAATCTAACCTGTAAGCAAGCAAATTTGCAATCGCTTTTCTCTCTTCACTCCCTAGAAAGGGCGACACCACAGTGCTGTCTGCTGAGCAACGTTACCAGCAGCGACAGAGATACCAACTTTTCCTGTTGTGTATTCTTCACCAGTACTTGGGCACGGTGTTTCAGCTTCATTCTGAAGTAACAGTGGTCCTTTAGCATTAAATAAATAAAACAAGATCATGTGGCAGCTGTGTTGTATCTCGCATGTCCTGCACGAGGCTCACACTTGGCTGCCCACCCAGGAACTGTGTCTTGCACCACACGTGGCACACGAGCCATGGCCTTCTGTCAGCCCCGTCTGGGATGTGCAGACCCCCTCTCCTCACAGCCCCAGGGCTACAGGGCCACTGCCACATGCCCCATATTCAGCTCACTGGTGTTAGATGCATGCACCATACCAGGAATTTAATGAGTTGCTATTAATGTAAATAGAGAGGTATGGTGTGGCCAAAAATTAGTCAACTCAAATTTTTTAATGAAGGCCTTGTTCTGCTTTACCCCAGATTTACTCTCAAAAGGAAGCGTTGCCTTAGAAGAACCCAGCTTAAGCAAGAGGAGCTGTGCAGGAGAGCAACAGGATGGCAGAGATTTATTGCTAGCAGCTGACAAATGATGTAGTCCCCAAATGCTGCCAGATGTTATGCAAAAATACGTGAGCTTACTGCCCATAAAATGTGTCACTGCCTTACTTCCACAGCCTTTCTAAACATTTCTGAGGACAACCAGACCACCTCGTTGTGCCAGCCTCATCCAAATCAGGCACTACCACAGAACCAAAATTTTATCCATGTGGCAAGAATACAAGGTAAGTGGCAAGAAAGCTAGCAACGCCTGTGTCCTGGCATAAAATCTGCTGGGACAAAATTCACAAATTTCAAGCAAATTTGAATCAACAGAGTCAATACTGGTTCATGGTTTGCATCAAGAGGCTGATAGGGCAAGAGATTCAAGCTGAATCTGTAATGAGGATATATTTCATTGACTCAGCCAGGGTCAGAGAAGGACAAACTACAGAACTAAAACCAAGTGTCCTGAAGTCTCAGCTGGAGCCCTAACAAGCTGACCTTTGGCCACTAATCAGAGCTTCCTCCACCTTACAAGATTTCCTCCAGAATGTATATATCTAAACCAGAAAAACAATATACCTCCATCAATGATTCAGTGTTTTCCTTAACGTGGTTTTATAGCTGTGTTCAGCTGGTATGCAGTTAGGACATTTGTTTTTATTGTATAAGTCTGTCTAGTTCAGCAGGTTTCTTCCTTCTTTTTCCCTTATGCTAAATTGCCATTGATTTTTAACAAGACAGAATTAAAACAAAATGTTTGTAACAAACAGGTAGCAGAGGAAGGTTATCAATCTGTCCAATAGGAAATTTCTAAATATATCACCTGCTAGCAGTGAAAAGCACACTCTGGTATGTGAAAAAAATGATAACATTATCTTGGTTCAACGATTACACAAGACTAATGACATTTTATCGCACAACTTTTCACTTAAGTAACAGCTAAAGGCTTTGCAGCAGGAGATTCCAGCAGGTTTGGTGGTTTTGGGGTGGGTTTGTTGTTTTTTTTTAATGTTGTGAAAACAGTAAAACACCATGGCATTTTAGCATTCACTTTGTTAGCTTTAAAATACTCATCTTTGTCATCAGACTTCAACTTCTAGAGCTTATGGACATTTCCAAAACCTTCACATTCCACACCATAGCAAAATACAGTCAGCTTGTCCTACGTGGAAATGCAAGGGCCCAGGCATACTCAAATACCCCTCTGAAAAAGCTGTCAGTACTCAAATACTGGGAAGTAGAAGTAAATCAGCATAAAACTTATACAATTAAACCATTAAATACCACAGAAGTGTCAAAACATGGAGTACGCTTAACACTCACTCAAGAGAGAACCTAATCTAAACACATTAGTGGAATAAGAAGCATAAAAACATTTACTCTCAACTCTGCTTGTTTTTTGCAACCATCTTAGAGCTTCCACAGTTTTTAGTAAGACAACCATTTTCTGTGGGGACTTCGCAAGGCAGAAAGCGTCTCTGTGGCTTCAATCACATTGTCTGATTTGTGTCGTCTTCTTGTCTCAAGATGAAACGATCTCTTTTTTTTACCCCATGAGCAAACAGGAATTCCAGTCTTTACACCTAGTTGTATCAGCTCAGAAAGAATCTACTCACAGCCTCACGATGTTGGGAGAAAAAAACCAATACGTTTTCAACAAAAAGTATTGTAAGCCAGCTTTAATATGTATCTTCTACTTTATTTAAGTATTACTTCAACTCAAGCTAAAGGTCATTTAAACCCAGATTTCAGGAAAAACATTGGGAAGGACATAGCTGGCTTTCACTGACTCGATGTGATTTTGGACATCCAACTTAACCAGCTCTCCTGGAAAAATCCCGGCCTACATTTAATCTCTTGAAAGCATGAATATGTATATTGCAGGATTTAAACAAACATAGCATTTTTCCAATTTATTTGTTTAAATATTATTCACTTCCTAAACAACTATGTCTCCATTCAGAGAAAAATAAGCATCTTCATGTTACTGTTTAGCGATTATGCCAGAACAGAAATCACAGCCTTAGTCACACATAATCTTTTCCAGTGGCCGGTGTCTATTCACAGAACTGAAGAAGTCCAAATTCTTTATCTTTGCCCTAGACTAGAGTTCAGGGATTTTTTTCTGGGTATGAGCGTCTGGCTTTTGTTTATCTGGGCTGTCAAAGTAAAGTATCTGCATGGAATAACACAGGAAACTCTGCATCAAGAGCAACAGTAAAAGCAAAGTAATGATGTGGTACTTCTCCCCCAAACTCAGATGTGACAAACTTCCCAGACAAAATTAATTATTTCAGAGTCTACTTTAGACTCCCTTGAAAAAAAGCCTGTTACTGGAAATTCCCCTAACATATGCAACATACCCACTTTTCTAGCAAGCAGGGATGCCATTTCCATTGCATGCATTACTAAAACATTTTCTCAAAAACTTTTCAATAGCTTCAATGTGAACGATAGTACCCATACAGCCTGTCTTTTACAGTATTTTACCAAAATTCTGACAAACATTTTTAGGGAACTTATACAACTGACAATATGCTGAAACATTTGAAAACTGGCAAACATTCTGTGATCTGAAGCTACAAGGAAATTTAGTTCCAAAACTGTAATCATATTTTGCCCTCAGTAATATACATTATATTATCTGTTGACTGACTACAGAAATATTTTCTATTTGGCTCTGAAATCTTAACTCTGAAAAAAATCACAAGAGGAGCAAAAGGCAAAAACTAGCTCCCACCTTGACAGGTTTTATGAGGCTATCAAGCCCACCACCCTTTCAGAACTCCTCAAAGAATATATGTTTAAGTTCCAAACCATCTCAAGTCTTTCTCTTCAAGGCATTTAATGGTATCCCACAAACCATCGTCATCTTGAGTCAAGAGCATGGTCAACATGACTGCTTCCTAGGCACCTTAATTTGGCCAGTGCAAGGTGAAAGCAAATTCATGGAGAGCACAGAGTATTATCGAGGAGTAAGAGATTCTGGGAGGAACCTGGGACCTACTTCAAACACTCCTACTCTTAAGAAACTCCTGTTCCTTAACTGAGAGAAGGTAGGAAAAGAATTGTGAGCTAAAGGTATTTATGGGTGTTTGTTGAACTGGGCAAAACCGGAAAATAGTGACTTTTGCTTCTGCTAGACTTCAAAGTTACCAGCCCACTGAATAGAGGTCACTGTTCATGTATTTCTTGGTGTTACAGTGTGTAAATTGTTAGAAATTTATGGGCACAGCACTGAACTATATAAAACCAATTGATACATATTCTTCACACATTTATTCTTTCACATTTAAATCTTTGTTGTACTAGTAACATCTTCATCAGCTAAGAAGGCGATATAAACTAACTTTTGCAAACTCTGTGTAGTCAGAAAAACCAGTGTCTAATCAAGACAAGGTCTTCATTAACTTCTGGTTTCTGAACTTATGCAGTCAAAAAGTGCATGGCTGGTACACACAGACAAGCCCAGATTACTGAACACACTTTTGTTTCAAGGACTGGCTTTCATGTACTGAAGTACAGTACGTCACACCTAAGAAACAAACTTCTGGGGACAAGGAAACAAAAAAATTATTATAAACAGCAGAAGATTGTTTTTAATTATCTTTGTTGATGCTAATGACAGGAAGCATGGAAAAGGGCACTCCCAAAATATAGACACTCAAAGAAAAGACTGTAATCAACTTCCTTAACATTTTGCATTACACACCTGAGGATGACAACTACAATTATGCTTGAAAGACCATCTTAACTCCTCACCCTATATATACACTCCTGGTAGCACAGCTAAAACGTCTCACAAGAAACAACAGGTAGCGTAAGCAGAAAACATCAGGTTCTTTGGGTCACTAGCAAGCCTGACCCACCAACCTGCTGTCCCAGGGGTAAGCACAGAGCCAGACTGCACAAGGGCTTCCCCATGAACGTTCTAGCTCTCTGCCACAGACATAGGTAGATAAAATAAGCACTTCAGTCCGTGATTTTTAGAATCCACACTTTTTCTGAATCAGACATACTTTAAGGACAGGAAATAAGCACAAATAGCATCCTGGCATTTGGGACTAACAAGGAAGGAACAAAGACAAATCTCATCTAACAAAGAAAAAAAAATTAGAGGCTTCACAATGGCAGAATTTACCAGTGAAGAGTTTTTTTCCTCCACATTTTCACCTTTTTTGAAAGCCTTTAGTCTTATAAAAGCACAAAGTGGTATATACATTTATTATAGGGATACTGAACAAGTATTAGCTAGTTGGTTTCGTTGTCTCTAGAAAAAGAACTATAATCAAGCACTGTGTCAGCCACTACTGAGAATGTTATTATGAACTGAATAAAGTAAGTTTTTCTCTTTAATTTGAGCTAGAAACATTAGAAAGCAATATAGCTTGCAGTAAACATTTAAATAGCAGCTTTAAAGAATTTCAGATCAAGTTTATTAATTCATGTACTTCATTTCTAGCAAACTGGCTCAAACTTATGAAAATTAAAGTATAACATGGAAAAAACACTCATGTCTGCAGATGCATTACTAAAAGTTATGTTTCTTTATCAAAAATACAGCGTTGTACAGGATACTGGATATTTTAAATGAGCCATACATATATACAAAGTATGTTTCCCATTCTTCTTACTAGATTTGTATAATGGAAATCTTATTTGCAATCTCTAAGTAAAAGATCCTGATCCGAGCCTGAATTACTTGACATGGTGATAAGCCAGATAAGAACAATTTCTAGTGATTAAAATACAAATCCTTCCAATGTTAAATGAATTTAAGTTCAATGTTTTTGCTAAACAGTTTCAGAACAGGTATGTTTTTCTTTCTTTTAAACATAAACACAGCTATCAAAAAAGGGAAAAACCCAGAAGCACAGTGAAAATACACAACTCATAACCTGATTATGTGTTTTAGAGTCTTAAGGCAAGATATAATTTAGTCTACTATATTCACTAAACACGTTTACAGGATCAGACAAGTTTTCAGAATCTCTGAGACAAACTAATACTGCAATCAAAGGATTAGCAAACCAGCTGCCTATGTGCCATTACAGCTGATTATCATAGACTGTAGACAGCTAGCTAGCTTGGAAGGTGCTTTCAGGAATACTCAATTGTTGCCAGAGAGAAGGGTATAGCAGGATAATGTGATATTAACTCATTGTTTTATTTATTATACATTTTAAAAATTGAACTTATGGAATATAAATTGCATGTGGTTTAGGAAATCTTCAGTTATAAACTACGTTTACAGTAAAACCTGACAGAATGAAGTAGTGGAAGAATTACAGAATACTGCCATTCAGATCCAGGGACACTGTGCAATGAAGCTTTGACTTTTCAATCTTCTACCCGAGTCTTACTAATAACTAAACCGATGCCAAAATCCATGGAAAGAGAAAAATTGAACAATTTGGAAGTTACAGGTTTATCTTCAAAATGTTTTCAAATAGTTTTTTTGTTTCATGTGTAGAAAAATTTGCAAAACACAAACTTCCAATAGCTCTCAGTAAACGAAGTGTCTTTGTTATATGAGTGTTCAAATAGTCTGTTATGCCCAAACACCTCCCTCCTTAAGGCTACGAATTACTGTTCTGACTGGAGACTGAGCTACTTACTACCAAACAGAAAAGTAGCAGAACCCAGCGTTTAACCGTTGCTTACCAAAGCTCAGAAAACTTCTTCAGTTTTCTACTAACATCTACTAACACTTCGGCATCATGTTTTTCCAACATCTTTATGAGTTGCTCTACTGGTAATGGGAGAATGTTTGCATCATTCCAACTTGATACAACTATAAAGGAAATTCAAAATTCATTAACTGTAAAGAAAATTCAGATGTGGAAGGAAATTCATTTCATCTGGTAAAACCACTCCTTTCGGCTGACACTAAAGCAAACCCAAGACTAAAAACCAATTGAGTTCATCCCTTTGGTATCTGGTTAAAGAAGTAATTTTAGGAGAGAGAGTAGAGCTGTACCTCATTTTCAGAAGTACGGACATGGCATTTTTTGCTGCCTATGGTTTGCTTTGACTGAGTTAATCTATGTCCTTTGGAATTATATACTGAATCTTAGGATTCCTGTACAGGGACAAAAACAGGACAATCTTGATCTCAGTTTCTAGCTATTGATATGGCCTCTGTATCTCAGAAGAGGAAGCCAAAGTCACAATTTCACAGCCAGGCACGATAGGACTGACAGCCTAGGGGTAACTACATAAGTATAAATATGCATCACTTATTCAAAGCATGGCTTTCCAGAAAGCTTTTAGATTAGACAGATTATTCCTCCCTTACTTGTGTCTCCTCTGCTTTGTCTTCTTTCGCTCTCCTTTTGGGGATTTAAAGGTCTTTGAACATCCTCTAGGAGATGAAACAAGCAGCCATTCACAGTTCTCAAATGCTCTGTCTGAATGAGGCAGAGTAGTTAAACAAAAGAAGCTTCCAATAGTTTTACCCTCAGCTTCTTTGTTTACAATGTGGTTATTCTCCAAGTCTTGCTTGCTGTCTCTATCCCATAATACTGAAAGGTAAACCTCTCAGGCTTGCAAGCTGTTTTCACCCTTATATAAATGCTCTTGAAATCTTCCACCCTACCCGTCCATCCAAGTAAAGATTGCTAAGAGCGTCTACACACAAGTTCATCCACACTGTCTTTGGCTTCTTTATTTCTAAAAGCTGTATTTTCCATGACATCTTGGTTTTTTTTAAATCATAGTTGGACGTCACTGAGGGCAACGAGGATGAGAAAACAGGAAATAGTTTGATTCATGTGGATTCTAACATTACCCAGTCACTGTATTATTCAGGGACCAGAAAACATTTAACAGAAATTAAAGTGAAGAAGCTCCCAACAACAGAATCAGTTGGACTTCACAGAGGGGGGAAAAAAACCAAACAGTTCATGCTCGGCTTCATCAATCCTTTCCTTCTCTCTCCCACCTCTAATGAGTATGACCTAAGTGCTCTCTGAGAACACTGGACCAATAAAGGATGTACAACACGGGTATTAATGCCAAATTTAAAGTAAAATATTCAAAATGTTGGCGGATATGTAAGTCTCTTCTCTGTAAAGAGGAGAAGAGAACACAAAGCAAGAAAACAAAAATCCAGGCCAGGTTGTCTTTATAGGGCAACAGCAAAGGAAAATGAAGTTAAGTCTAACAAGAAATATGCAGTTCTTCCCATCAGTGACAGCAAGCCAGTGACCGCCAGTGATGGAGGGAAGGGAGCATCCCATCGATGAAAAAAAAGGAATTTAATTCAGTTATGACTAAGCTTTCTCTATCCAATGAATGAGTACATAAACTACAGAAATAAGTCTTTCAACAGAAAGCCACCACTCCCTTCAGATGAAGCTTTTATGATTCAATACAAAGCAAGTAATAAAAGCAAAGGAAAAATGTAAATAAAGTCCTAAACAAAAAGAATTTTTTCTATATGAAAATATTTGAGAGTATATTCAGCATTAGAGAAGAATGTTAATGAGACATGACAGTCTGCAGGCTTTGCAAAATTACTAACTTCTACCTGAAAAATACAGACAACAGAAGTACTACAGAATTCAGCAATCTCTGCATACACTGAGTAGAGTTTACTAAAAAATATTCAAATGGTGAGTGTAGAGCCCATCCCACAACATTTAAAGCCATAGGTAGGTTTTCCCCGGCAGAGTTCATTATTATGCTCCCCTCTATATCCCTTTCACACCCCTCGAGCAGTAAGGTTCTTTGCCTTGCTATTTCACCCCTTAATGCTTAACTTCACTGTACTCCCCGTCTTACCTTTCAAAGTCCTAGAGCATTCAGTCTCTCACTGATTTTCTTCAACCTGCTTATCACTCCCCTGCCTGCCGCCTGCTTCCCCTCCCACCATGATGCATTTGATAGCAGATGCCAGTTTCTCCCATAAGCACCCATACACTTTTTCTAGCTCACTATACGTACATCCTGGTGCCTGAGCAGCCACCAGGTCACAAAGTCACTCTCTTCTTTTCACCCAAGCTTGTTGGGTGAAAATTAATTTCTACCACAACGTAAGTCCACAAGGAAGAAATCAGCAACCATTAAAAAAAGCACCAACAAAATCCCTGTACTAACAGACGCATTAAGCTGACGCAAGACACAGCTCCATCGCCCCTATCTTTGGCACTCTTCAGCCTACGACCTGACCTCGACATCTGGGCATTTTCTGCCTTAAGTCATTACACTGTGTCTTTATTCTGACTATAAATAAGTAGAGACAGGAACCAACTCATGCTTCCATCCAAGTATGTAACCCAAAATATTAAAATAAGAAAGATCAAAACTGCCCTAGTTACTGTCACGTTGCCTATTACTACAAAGCGCTTATCAAAGTCCCTATTCAGAGGAAGTAATTCATTCTGTCATCTCACGGGATAACGCTTGTGTAACTGCAGAATCAGGGGGAAGGCAGGCGAGAACATTCTAGAGACCTCTCAGGGCTACAGTAACGTGACTGGCACAGGTACCCGCTGTGGCAGGCCTGCTGGTGAGCCCGTAGCCAAACCAACAAACAGGACCACAAGTGCTCGAGCCTATAGACATTCACCAGCAGACAGGCACGGGGCTGCACTGGCAGTGGAGGTCTCCCCTGTACTGGTTTGTCCCTACCTGCACAAAAATTTGGCACTCCCCTCCTTAACCAGGTCTACTCCACAACCCACCTGCACAAAAATTTGGCACTCCCCTCCTTAACCAGGTCTACTCCACAACCCAAGAGAGACCAGATGGTGAGAGCGCAAACTTCTTTATTTAGGTTCTGTCCTCCTCTCCCACCCACCATACACCACCTACTTGCTACATTCAATCAAATTTGACAGAAAATACAGACCTCATGGATACCAATTTCTTAAAGAGTTCAATGAAAACGCTCTGGGTAGAGGTGAGAGACACCAGAATGACTCCAATGGAAAGAAAAGGTGCTTATTAGACACAAGAGATTTTACAGCTGAAAGAAAGATTGCTTACAAGTGCCCGCTACTTAATACCAGCACAGCAGCTCTTGGAGGACCTCTGGCAAGCACAATGCTCCCAGTTCTGCCAGAGCTTCTCCCATCACCACATCTAACCCGTATTTCTCACTTCTATAACTTTTTAGTACACACATGTAATCATTCACACTTTACTTAAATTGTACTGAAGTCGCTAAATTCCAGTCAAGTGCCAAATAGCGGCGTTAAGAGATGATGTCAGGGCAGAAGCCGGGAAACACTGCGGAGGTCTCTCTGCTCCTCCTCAGCTCTGCCGACCGGCTTCCCAGCCAAGGCCATTTGCAGTGGAACAGGGGAGGAAATGGAAGAAGTGCAACATGCAAGCGTCTTGCTGTGTTTTAATCTAAAATCAGACATAAGCTCCTCACAGCAGTGTCTGTTTATAAAGCAATTCAAACAATTGAATCCTATGGGATCTACGCATGCACACCCCCACCACCTTCTGCTGAAGCATACACTAACACTAATCCTATGCTGGCACATACAGTATCTAAAAGAAACAAGAATTTTGCCTATTAAAAAACAAAACTTACTCTTGGCAGTAGGATGAACAGAACAGACATTCTTATCTTTTTACACAGTTTTCTTGATAAGCATAAATTGATTTAAAAGATTCCACACAAGCCACCATTTAAAACTAAGTGAGTCTGAGGCTGTCAACTTTTATTTTCTTAAGCTTTACTTTTTATGTGTGCTCAAAGAAAATAAGTACTGAAAAACATCACTGCAAGCATCACTATAGCAACTGGAGCTCCTGAAGCTTCCTTGGTTCAACACTCAGATTCCAGATGGAACAAAATGCCATCTCTATCTTGCTTTTTATAAGGTGCCTCTCTCCTGCAAAGCCTCCAAAGACTAGCAGGGACATCTGGTGCCAAATTTGCTCTTACAAAGACCATAGAGACTCATATAAATTCACCTATTTTTGCAGTTCTGAAAAGAAGTAAAACAATCAATATCATGACATCTGCACCCAAATGCCTGTGTGAAATGTCACTAAAACAAGAAAAGAATTACGCAAGGTATTTATTCAAGTCCCTTTACAACCCAAGGATTGACCTCATTAAAGTCAGCGGCAGTTTTGCCACATATATCAAACGCAGAGCCAGAATTCCACACTTCACAGGAGATTTCTCTAGTAGCCCGGCCCTTTGACTCACTACACTGTATCCAGAGTATTTTGTAATGTTTCACTATACCTGCTGCCCATCAACTCTGCCTAACTACCTGGATGAAATTTGTGGAAATGGCTATGTATCCTTGAATCAAAATCTTTGAAAATAGTAATAATAGCAGTAACAAAAAAGTACTATGCAGATTGTAAACAAATCCAGGGTTGTTGTACCTCTAGGAAAAAGTGGAAAGACCGGAGTAAAGGCACAATTGGCTTGTATTTTTTATACAGCCATTGAGGGATGAATGACAGATCATTGTGAATTTTCTTCATTGGTTGCAATGTTCTGCATGAATTTCAGTATTATGGAAACAAGAACAACCAAAAGATCATTTCAGGTGCCACTATGAACTATAGCAACCATTATAATATTCAAGTAAACATTAACACTCCATCAAAATGCATCAATTCGCCATTGTATTCCCATTGCCAAAAACACATGGAAGAAAAAACAATGAAAATTCCTAATAAATACTCTGGCTTGGCTCCTACTTTGAAAAATAATTAAGATTACATTTATATGGCTCTTGTTTCATCCCTTTTTGAGTTTGCAGAAGCCATCCCTCAGTAAGATGGTAAACTTCTGGTACTTATTGCACCTTCCTTTTTGCACCCTCTTGGCCTGAATGAAGTGGAAGGAGTGTGGTGCAAGGAAAGACAAACAATTTACCGCTGCTTATAGCAGGCACAGATGCCAGCATTTTCAGGATTCTTGCAAGCCTTGATTTTCAAATAGCAATACTGTTATGTACTAGTAACATCATTAAGCCCTGGAGATTCAGCCCTTTGTCCTCCAGCTCACATAAATGAAAATAAGCTCCGATACATCAAAGAACACTGTCTCTAGTTCTTATTGCACATTTCTGCTATAGCTGACAGATGGCTCAGTTCCTATGAGTGGAAGAAAAACAATTTCCTAGCTGACCCCAAATACCTGGGCTTCCTTGGCACACCTCTAGAAAAATTCAATAATAGAATTCATACTGTCCCCCTTTTCCTCTTTCTGAAAATAAAACAAATAACGGAGGAAAACATACCGGTCAAGTAACTAAGCAGTATTGCCCAGGTCATATTTGAGAAATACTAGACAGAATGCACATCTTTATTTCCCCTCTAGAGCCCTGGGCCTTAACATTCAAAATAACCTCAGCTGCCAGTTCTCTGGAGTCCCTGTAAAGTCCATCTATTGCAGTAAGGAATCTGACAGTCACTACTGGGGAAAGTGCAATGAAAAGGTTTAAGTTGCCATTGTCATTTGACAGTGTGTAAGAAGTAACTGTAATTCTTTTTCTTGAGTAATAATTTTTCCTTTTTAAACATCATGAGGGAGTGTCTGCCATTTCTAGTGGATGTCCTGTGATACGAAGTTCAGATCTGAGAAAAAGTTCAAGCAGTATCAATACATAACCTGCAAGCAATTATGACAGACTAGCAACAAATTGGAAACCTTTCTTAAATTGTTGTCTAAATTCTTAAATCAAATACCTAAACAAAAATTATTTTCTAAATTACATACATGGAGTTTTAGTCACTAAATGCAAATCCAGACATGCAAACTCGATTACACATTTCTGGCATGCCATCAAGGCACAGAAAAATGCCACATATACTTGTCTGCCTAACTTTAACTAGGGATGATTCAGCTCATAATTATTCAGATCTTTAAAACTTATTTTTTCTTTGTGATCCAAACAAGTTCAAGAAAATCACTTCTCACTTGTGGATATTTTGTGAAAAAAGCAAAACTTTAATGAAATTACTTCCTTCTGACTATATGAGCTACTTTACATATAAAGGCAGCATGCAGGACCTATGGCTGTAGAGTTGCCATGTTACAAAAAATGGCTGTAAGGACCTGCAGCATGGTTTAGATTATGCCAACAAAAGCTACAACCTTCTAAACTATCAAACAGATATTTTGAGATAAGTGTGAAAGATACATGTCTTTCTCAAGCTTAGAGAGAAGAAAAAAAGTCAACAACAAAAGCTTCTGTGATGATTAATTTTATTTTGTACTTCACCCATTCTAGCATTACTAAATAAGCTGCAGTGGTCACCGATACTTCTCCTACATACTAAATATTCAAAGCAACTTACCTATTTAGGCTGGAGGGAAAATCTGAGGTTTTCAGCTTGGTCAGCAATATTTCCAATTTTTAGCTACTTAATGCACTGGTTTTAATACTTGCAGAACTACCATTTCTTGTAAAAGAAATCTACAGAGTGTAATAGCCACCCCCTCTCTGAGATTAGCATCCCCTAAAATTTAAACTGATATTTTACAAGAAATGGTAATCAACTCCCTCTAGCTCAAGTACCAGCTGTATGTTGATGTGCCAGCTGACTACTCAGCGTTCATCCTTCTATACTCTTCTTTCTCCCTGTATTCCTAAGACTTACTAGCAAAAGACACTACTACTGTACTGACAACATCAGTTTGTGCAATCCTTACAGTAATTCTAAATCCCTTAGAAAAAACAAACAAGAGGCACATTCTTTTCAGACAACACAGACAATTCATCTGCATTGTAAACCAAATGTTGTTTCAAAAGCTAACTACCAACTGCATTGTCCTGCTCCCAGAAAATAGTATGGGACCCAACACAGTACGGGACAGGCTGCTTCCCTCCCTCCGTCACAGTCAACCCAGCTAAGGATGCGTACAGTTTTCAGACAATACAGGACTATTCAGATCCCCATTCTGGCCTGTGTCTTTATGTCTTTATTAACTGATCTGCAGCTGTACAAACAGCAGTGTTTCACCAGCATAAAGTCTGCTTCACCACAATTCATCTCATTGAATAGCATTTCCATGAGATTAAATAAGCCCAGCATATGAAAAACAGTAACAAATACCTTCAAGACATACTCCCTGCTACACAAAAAGGTAACTACAGGTCTCAAACAGTAAATTGCATGACAGTCTGTCTACCGCATTGCCACAAAGGGATTTTGCTGAAATCGCAAGTCCTGGGGAATCTGAGGGGCCATGTGTTAAGTTTTATGAATATTCTGACTCATTATCAGGTTCTGTTCTCAAAACAGAAAGCACTACTGTAAAAATCTTTCCATGTACCTGGTACAGCCATCAACAAAAGCCACCATTTCTTAAGGCAGAAGAGGTTTCCCCAGCTGTGCTAAGAATGCCATCATTTACCTGAATGAACTATTAAACTGATGAGGAGGAGACCGTGATTTCTAAAGAAAAGTCTGGAAAAGAGTTGGTTTTGCAAAAATTTGCAAAACAAGTCGGCTAACATGAGCAAATAGTACCTCTCACAGCTGACAGCCCTGGCTGGCAGCAGGCTGTCACTCATTTTCATGCCTCCCCCTGCCCACCCTGCAATATTTTTGGGCACTCTGGGGTAAATACACAGGAGAAAGATATATGTGCCTGGATCTGCCTCTTCTATGTAACACACTCATCCAATCCATTGCTAAAACCAATTCACATTATAATGGCTCAGCTACGCTAAATGATTCTGGGTTGTCCATGCACAGATATCTCAGGGCACAGTTTTGCATCTTAGCTGTTCAAAACATTCAGCAGGGTAGCACTTAAATGAAAAGCTTTTTATATTGGTGCTGCTCAGAGCTACTGTATTTTTTAGAAAGCCTTAAATCTTATCCAGATCAAAATAATAGGTTAAATACAGAAGGAAAAAAGTGGCATCAGAGTTGAAAATCCTTCTGTCTAGCAGAACTTCATTTCAAAAAGCATGTTTTTTTGTCTCTTAAAACACAGTTGCCTCGGTTACTGAATATTTCAGAAAAGTTACAACTTACCTGAAAGTCCCTCATAACTGATACAGGGAATATACTTCTAATATTAGCAAACAGCTTTATGCCTTATAGAAATTATGATTGCATTTATAGCTTACGAAAAGGAATAGACTGAAATACTTATTTTTAGGAACTAATTTGCAGCTCACAAAGAATGGGAAATGTGAAAAACTGCCTGCATTTTTCTAAGGTGGTGATGTTTACTTCTTTGACAGATGTTGTTTCTCATTTATAGCACCAGAGAAGTCAGTTTTACTACACAGGGGAAGACCTTTGAACATCCCGTTACAGTTAGTGTGTCTTACTAATGCAAAGGAGAAAGGTGAGGGATGAGAGGCAACACATTCAACTTCTACAACAGCTAGTAGAAGTTACAGCTCAAGAACTTAACTAACCCCCTTTAGCACAATAAAACACAGCAGCTGATGGGTGAAGCAGCCTTTTCCTTCTTCCCCTCCCTTTTTGGACTGCTCCTCTTCACTGGGAGAGAAAATGCTGAGGCTCCCCTGCCCTGAACACCTGGCTCTGGTCCAAGCTGCACTTAATGAGGTCCTGGCAACTCCCTGGCACAGCACCGCAAACAGCCTTCATCAAACAGACAAGAACCGCCGGCAAACCTGCGCCTGACAGCAGGGCTTTTACTTCCAAAATAAAGAGACAAACAGACATTCTAGAATATCTTATACCCCGGGCTTTATCTGACGTAATCCAATGTCACTTCAACTCTTCAAGAAAAGTAAGTACTAACACATTCCAACAATTAACAAAGTTTACATAGAACACATAGATTCAAGTCATCTAACACTTGATGCAAAAGAAACCTTTAACTGTTCTAATTTAAATTGTTAGAAATCCAGCTACCTATTTAATATGGAGGGGGGGGTGCAGCACATGAAATCAGTAGTAGTCAAGTTCTGATCTCTTTTCTAAGCATCACTGGTAGTGCAAATCACTACAACTGGAACCAAGTTCTACAAGACAAAGAGATTCTTCCTTTCAACAAGCATCACATTTCTCAACTAAAGAAACACCACAGTAATACATTAGTGACACTACTCAATATAATCTGCTGGAGAATATAATATCCACTCATACTTCCATATTTTCTAAATGACAGTAATTTTCATGCTGTGTATCCATATTTTAGATTATTTCCTTTCCTGACTGACTACAAGCTTGTTTTAAAAAAATTTTAAACAAGTACAACCTAACTATATAATAGACAGCAGTTTCTCTGCTTCCAAGCTGCTCTAACATTTAGTTTCAAGTTTTAAAAAAAATTAAATTAGCCAGAATCTAATGAATTGTGCACAGAAAGTGTTCTCTCTTATCTAGTTAGGGAGTAGAATTTTCCTGTTTGGGTTAAGGGTTTATTTATTTGGAAAGAAGTATTACTTCTCCCTACAATAATTTGCAAACTTTATTAAAATAATTTAACTGAGTTTGACCTACTATCATATTACAGAGTATAACCCAATTCCTTGCTAACAAGGCCCAAAATATTTATTTTCAAAAAGACCACTTGCGCACAGGAGACGCCCTGCATGAAACCATACATGCAGATCCCACTGGCTGCCAGGTTCCATCTGAACAGCGTTAACTTCGGTAGATCATCAGCAATGAACCAAGGAAGAAGCCCACCTCCCCAGGGTCAATGCCAGCACCATCCAGGCCCAAGGCTAACACGTAGGAAGTTTACTCCCTTCACTGCTGGACACTTCCCTTTACCATCTCATGTTGAAAGCAGTTCTCAGCCCACCTCTTTTGTTTTACACACATAAATTATATATACATAGTAAGTATACAGTATTTAGCAAAGGCATTACTCTTCAAAGCTTACATTAAAAGACATTCTGTTTGTAATATCTAATGAACATACCAAGTAAATCCTAGGTTAGAACAGGCACTTGGCTCTCTCCACCCAGGCAAGCCTTGTCCAAATGGAGCAAGCTTTTCCCAAAACTGAGAAGGTAACCACTTGATCATGTACGACAACAAGAGAACCAGATTCATGCGTTTCACATTGTTATTACATAAATGCAGCAAGAGACTGTACCCAGTAAAAGATGTGGATGAACTTTACTGAGCACAAAGTGGAACCATAATAAATGCTATAGATAAAGCCTAACTTCTCCCCACTGCTGGGAGAGACAGAATGGGGGTGCAGGTCTCTCCAGCTGACACTTGGCAAGACGACTTTGCTTCCCATGAACGGCATTTCATAGCATGTTGTTCAATGAAGCACTGCATTTGGATAATTTTGCAAAGGCAAAACATTTAATTAAATACAGCAGTAACAGCACAAGCAGGGTGTGGGAAATCTGAACAGCAAACACAGGAGTGTGGACCAGAGTACAAGAAGGGATGGCAAAGGATTCAAAAGGAAAGACACCGAAGGCAGCAGATAAGTTCATCTGCCCAAAAGTGGTAAAGCACTGTCTAGGTTACCATTGCTGTGACAATCCATTCCTACATTAATCACAAATTATATTTCAATTTGTGCATAATGCTACTGTCAGCTGAAATATAAAACCACATTTATACCTAAATAATGGTTCAGTGTATTAGATGTCATTAATTTTAAATTTACCATACAGTACTGAACAAAAGGTTTGTACTAACATCATTGTCTCACTTCAATTTCAGACTATGAAATATACACAAATTAACACCACACCTATGAAATGCAAAAATAAGGATTTATATGTAAGGATATTTGAGAAAAGAAACTGATTCTGCATAATTAACAGCATGGAGAAGACTGAAATGTTTGCTCTTCTTAACAATATCCAGTAATCTGTAATTTTGCAAGCTGCTATCATGAAAAACCTGTTATTCCATTTATTATTTTCTCACCGAACTGGACTACAATTTTTGTCTGGATTTCATTTAAATCTGCCTTTGTAACGGTGCAGCTGAACATAGTTCCATAATCACACCACAGAATATTTGCTATGCCGGCTGTATTTTGAAAGAGCAGGAGGTGAAAGACCTTTTCCTTTAGATACACTAAAGTAGCCTTTGAATCAGACTGAGGGACTGAGAGTGAAAAGGCATCAACAATGCCCACATCAGGGTAATGAAGCAGAAAAGCAGCAGGATCAGCAGCAGTGGAGCGAAGGAGCTGCGAGAAAACTGGACGTCCCCCACCACCGGCAGGATGGCACCCAGTGCCTACGTGACAACACGGCAACAACCCACACCGTACGGGTGAAGAAGCTTCAGGTTAAGGCCATTCAGCTTCCACGTCTTCCTTCTTCACAGGGCAACTGTGTGCTTTTGAAAACTGCACTTCTTACTTATTGGTACCACCACTCTTCCGTAGCAGAAGTCTATTGTGTGATCTTTAACATGAATTAGACAGGGATAACTCGTAACACTGACCTCTCGGCATTCTTAACATATAGGCAAAATGATCAGAAGACCTTTATTTGCAGTATGAGACAAAATGTTTTTCCCAATGAGCCAACGCACATCATTTACAAAGACTATGCTTCTGGTTAAAAGGCATTTCAGCAAGCTGACTGCTCAGGGTATGAAAAGGTTTCAGGCTGTTACATTAGTTTCCCTCCAGCTATTCACTTGGTGCCAGTAACAGAGTAGGCTATTTCTGAAACCCTACACTTACATTGCATACATTTTTTGGACGATTTCCAATACTGACCAGTTTCAGATGTTAGACACATAAACATATAATATTTTCCAGTACAATTTTCTGGCTTCTAAGCATCAGCAGCTTAGGCCACTCCAAGTCCCAGATTATAACATTTTGCATTAAAAAAAACCACCTCTAGAAATGTTTCTCCTGCAGATATATAGTGGGTATTTCTCCTTTTAATCATCCTATTCTATCCTGCACATGTGTATCAACCATCTTTTAAAAGAAACCAACGGTATCAAATCACAACTTCCACAGAAAAGCAACAAAGGGCTTTACTCCACTAATGCGCAAATACGGATGTCAAGCAATTCTAAACTTTAAATGCGGTTCAATACCCTCTAATGTTATTAATCAATATTATTTTCAGGAAGACAATGGCATGAAATAGCTTGCATTAAAAACAACAATAACAAAACATTTTGCTAGCAATGACCTCCTTCAATCTTGAAAAGATTGACGTCTTTCTCTAGGGTTGGAACAATTACAGCCTTAGTCCGTGTAGGCTCCTGTTAAAAATGTCGGTAATTCACGACCAAAAACATTTGTCTACCAGGTCACATTAAAAAAAGAATTATCCAACTGTATGAAAGTCCATTAAAAAGCGCTACTTTAAACAAAAGCAATTAAGCGCCAAGAAAAATCTGACTTCATGCAAATCCAAGCCATTTATTATGAGCACAAGATAAATGTCTTGGTTTGGCTTAACATTCAAGACTAGCATTCAAGCTGAGCATAAACATATGCTTAACTTTGTGCTTAACATCAAGGATTCATTAACTTTCGATTGTATGTGCCCCAAAGAATTAAGATTTTGAATCTGATATTTAGTAAATTTGCAATAAATCATAAATACAGTGATAAAGTCGTTTTAATTTCCTTCACTTTTTTCTACCTCAAACTATCTCTAAAAATCATAAAGCCTGTCTAGCATTAAGTAGTTTATATCAGTCCCTTATTTTCTTCATAAATGCAAATTACTGTCTTAAAATCTCAAGTTTTTAAGATATTACTTGCACAGTCTTCTGTACATAATGCTCAGAGCTTATCCAAACATGATGCAAAAATCACAGTAACAGCTTGTGTCCATAAGGCAGCTATCATTTTACAAAATAATCCAAAAAGGAGCAACAAATGAAGTAGGAGGGGGGAAAAAGGAGTCACAATTAACTCTTCAGTAGGAAATCTTGAAACTATAAATAGGTTAACTATAAGCTTTTACAAAATTGTACTGTCCACTTGATTTAAACAAGTAGGGTTTTTTTAGAAGAGTAACAATACCAACTTTTATATCACCTATCACTTTAAAAGACATCAAACATGATTCAGTGGTAGAGCTAGAAACAGTTCCTCAGAGCTCTGCAAGTTTGGTGTTTAAATGTCTCCTATCTCTTTACTATCTCTCCCACTTTATTCTAGAAGTCTTGCAAAAGCAATCTATGTCTGCACTATACTTCTTCACAAATAATTATGCACTTCATTTACATATCATTATTATTTACATTTTCTTACTATCTTAAGTAACCGAAGGCTCACAAAACCAAAAAGTTTAAAAAGCCTTTACCCTCCTGCTGTCAGGGATTAGCATATTTAAGCATTCTAGGGAGGCCCACATGAAACAAAAGAGAAGGGCTGGGAAGCACCACAAAGCAATGCTTCAAGTAGAAATGGGTCCTTTAAAATAAAGCAAAACAAAACAAACAAACAAAAAAAAAGAAAACCCCCCCAACACTTACGCATTCACACCACTTGCTATTTACCCAGTGACTGAAACAGAGTTAAAGGAAAAAAAGAAACACAAAAAAACCCAAACCACTGCAGAAATTCAAAAGATAATGCAAGTCAATGTATCACACACAACCCGCTCAAACCTATTCAGTTCCTTTTTCCTTCAGTAAAGGTTTACCCCAAAGGTCCCTAAAAAGCACAATATAATCAAGCCCTAAACATCCTTCTCCTATAAATCAAGGAAGCTACCAATGGGAATAGAGGATGAAAAAAATAAATATCTCTGTCTTTAGACAAGACGTTCCCAAAACATCAACGCTTAAGCCAAGCTTTCAATTGAGGCAATGCAGTTTTAAGTTGTTTAATATGCTTTTTACACATCAGTTGTGAACTACCAACTCTCTTGAGCTCCATGGACCATTTGTGGTTAGACAAAGATTTTTTTCTAATCAGCTGCTCAGTAACTCCAGACAACCCTGTTATTCAGTAATCCAGGAATATTTCTCTCTCCCTCTCCTGGGGCCATTACGCTGCCTCTTAAAGCGAAGCGGGATTAGCACCACTTTGCCTTTCCCCCTCCCCTACTTACTGCTGCTTCTCTTGAGCCAGAGCTGACGCTCACGAAATTGCACAGTGAACCAACTCGGAGAGACAATCTGGGTAAAAAACAAACCAGGGGAGCGGGGGAGGCCAGCTCTGTTGAAAAGCCAGCTCTGGGAAGGGTCTCGCTGCGTACTGAAGCACTGCTGCGGCAGGGCTGGGGAGAGAGGGCAAGGCCAGCTGGCTAGCAGGGCACACGAGGGGCAGGTGGAAGTCAAGAAAGGTGGCCACCCTTGGCAGGTCAAGGCTTAGATCAACTTCAGCTGCCACAGAACTGCACCCTAGGCTTCACTGCTTCCTTCAAAAGCAAATCAAACACGTTAACAATTCTACAAATGCAAAGAAACCAATGCTTTGGAATCAATGGTCAGACCACTGATACAGACACCGTCACCAAACACTGACTGGAGGAGTTAGAGTGAATTGTCATTGTCAGCTGGTTGCTTCAGTATCCCACTGTGTGACACCATCCATGCTTCCAAGAATTAAAGCCAAGAATTTTTTTCATGGGGAAATTATTCTAAAATCATTGACTTGATTGTCACAGGAGTTTTATGGGAATTTTACAGAAGTTTACATTGTAACCTTGTCCTATATTGAGTAATGACAGTATAGAATTGTACAAAGAAGAGTAAACTACTAAACCTTCGCAGAGTAAATTCCACAGTGCTTCATTCTTTGACCTCTCTGGAGCCAAAAGGCAACATCACCTATTTCACAGCAACCTAGTACCATGTACGTCTACTAGTAGATTAAGAAATTCCAAATTTCCTCTTAAAGAAATGAGAAATAGGAAGAATCTGCTGCTACTGATACCACCTCAGAACAGGAAATCTTCACTTGGCTCAATTCTTTTGAAGTGCTTTAATACATTTTTGATAGCTCAGTGAATGGACTTGTTGATAGTCTATTTGCATAATTTTGATAGAATATGCAAAGAGGTTCTCTGAAGATCCCTTTAAATAAACTATAAAGAAAACATTCATTATTTCAGTAACTATGGATGATAGAAGCTGTCCCAGAGAAATTAAGACGCCCATACACACTCTGCATTAAAATTTAATTGGATTATTTACTAGCAATTTTATTTCCTTCCTTAAAACCATTTCACACTCCTCTCTGACAAGCCTCTAGAAACCCCTAGAAGCCAAGGATAAAGTAGAGAAATTTACCATAATTATGTGTTTGAACACAAAAATTTGTGGGGACACAAAAAACCCACAACCCAAACCCACACCAAAATACCCAAAACCAGATCCGGATTGTTACACAACCACCACTCAAGCTGAAGAGAAAAATCGGTGACGGACCTGCTAGTCACAGGTGCCTGGATTCTCCCCAAATCTTTTAAGTCACCAGTTTGGGCCTTTTCGGACTTCCTATTCCCATACAGCTTCCTGCGTGTAATTACTTCACACAGACATTTCCGAGCCATTTCTTAGCAGTAAATCTGTTACTTCCTTCTTTGTGCTGACCCTGAGTAATTTCACTCCTAATGACCTGGACAAATACCAGTGGACTTTGGAATTTCAAGTGTTGCCAATAATCAGACTTGCCTTTACCTTACACACAAGCATCCATAAAATTCAAGACTACTTGTGCTACAGTCCAATGCAAACATCTCTGGTCTTCTCTAAGATAAGGTAAAGGCACTGAGAAGAGGGAGTGTCAAATGGACCTGATATATAAAGACAGATTACAAAGCAAGACAATTGCACTGGATCACAATAAAAATTACCTTAAATTAGTTTTGTGAGAATTAACTTCGACAATAATGAAAGATAAAAGATCACTCAAAACATCTTTTCAATCTCCTTAACATAAAGTTACACTAAAATGTGAAAAAATAAGCAGGCAAATAAATTCATCTGCCTTTGAAGTTGAAATATCTGTAGATGGAGAAAATTCAGATTTGAAGATTTACAGGAAAAACACACTGCAATTGATGCACTTTTTTCTGCAAGTCTTAAAAATTTGTATCTTATGAACTTAACTGCTTGTTAATCACCTAGATCTTACATTACTAAGCATTTTTTTATCTGCTTACACTTTGTAAGCCATTTTGCACATTACAAATACTAAACCGTTCTACAAAATTCTACAATAAGTTTATCTGAAGTGTTCAGTTATAACATTATAATATTCTATGTTATTACTATCATTCATCTCACACCCAAAAGACTCATGTTTTACAAATGGACATAAATTATGTCCATCAGTCTGATGCATATTTCAAGAGGTGAGTTTACATAGCCAGCTATGAAACTTTGGTTCAAGGACATGAAAGAAGAAATACAGCACATTCTGCAGCAGAGGGAATTGTTGCAGGTTCTTTACATTTAAAATATGGTATAAATTTGTGTTATTAAGGAACCTAGGCACTTGCAGAATCTATGTACATACGCAGATACTGTTTCAACATCTAACAGCCCTGAAGTTCCTGAATAAATACAATGAGCAGGCAGAGCAAAATTTCCTTCTCAGAATGATCAGCAGTAACATTGAAAATTTCAAGGCATAGTAGAAAAGCATTCCACGCTCCCACTATTTAAGAAGTGCTGGAGCCAACCCACTGTAGGACCCCACCTGAGCTGCTCTAATTCATCAGTCTGGTAGAAAACTATGTCAGTAGCCCCACAAACATACTACAATTTCTGCCAAGTGACTTAAAGATGCTTAATGATGAGTTCCAAGTAAGTACAAGGGAGAGGAGGAACACATAGCTAGGAGCAGGACAGAAGAGAAGCTGGAAGAGAGATCTCCTAATGGATTGCTGCCATAGAAGGCTAACTAAATCATCAGCTCCAAGCACTGCAGTCTCCTGCCTGATTCCTGAAGACCCTGGCCAGAATGCGACAAGTAACTGGGGACAAGTAAGAAAAGAACTGTAAACACTCTTCTGCCTCTCCCTACCTCAAAGGGCACCTACTGGCCAAACCTTAGCTATCGTTACTTGCAGGTATCTCCTAAAAAGCAACCCTGTGCAAAAATTCAATTATGTATTTGCAGTTACATATTTATATGGCATCTTTAAAACCACATTAACTACCATCTCCACAGGGAAATTACTTCTCCGTGCCCTAAAATGAAAAAAAAAAAAAAAGGGGGGGAGGGGAGAGAGGAGGGGAGAAGGAAGAGAGAAATATATTTCTGGATAAAACTGATCTACCTAAAAGTACAGCTCAAATTGTGTATTAAAGCTTCTAGAATAGAATCACAGACTGTCATGAGCTACTTTATTTTCAAGGAAACAACAAATCTGTTCTACCAACACAAACTGCTTCCTAAAACAAAAACGGTACGAATAGTGATAGTGTAACACCATTTGCAAATCACAATGCTAGCGCTGACCCTGGCAAGCACCATTCTGCATCAAATTAATGAAAATTAACATTTGCTTCCAGATAGCTGCCTAGCTTACATACCAGTCCTGAAGTTTTCACTTTGCCCTGCCTGCTACAAAAGCATCAGAAACAGATTACATTTCTCAACCACTGAAATGCAGAGATTGTCCCATTAGATGACTACCTGTAGCTGAAAAGATTTAAAGTATTTTCTAGCTCTGCGCTAATTTTGTATATATTCAATGAACACTGCTCAGTTGCGGCTGTTAAGAATGACAAAGATAGGTAACTCATTCATGAAAGGGTAAGTTACACAGAATTGTTCAATAACTGACTACCTAGATTTTCACCTAAAACATAAGCCATGCCAAGTCAGAAAAAATTAACATTGTTTCTTTCAGTGGTATATATTAGCTCAGAAACCAACTGTCCTTCTGTGGGATAATGGCTTGTTTTTAATGAAATCCCAGTAAAACATGAAGGATTAGGAAAAAAGGCAAGATATCTATTATTGTTTACAAACAATATTTAGAGACATCCAGAAGACTTTGCATGCTTCAATAGCCATTTGTGGCGGGGGGGAGGGGGCAGGAATCTGGGTACAACACTCATTTCTCTCAGCTTCTCAGAACTTTTGAAATTAGATCATACCCATAACCACCGTAAACCCTGTAAAAATAGGCAAGTAAGTTATAGTAACAAATACTGTTAAATATTTGAAGTTAACTTCAATTGCACACCTAAAAACTTCTACAGACTGTTTTTTAAAGATGTACTAACATAACCTAAAGCCAGTAAGGATAATACCAGATAATAAATTGACGTTTGTAGCAACTGAGTATTTGAAAGCAGCAGGAACACACAAGAAACTTAAATTCAGATTCTTCTGAAATTTCCCTTAAGATACAGTTTCTTTCTGCTGAATTCCTCCCTTATACCCATGCCCTGTGTTCTGTTCAGATGAGGAACAGGGACCTGGGAGGCCTATGTAATCCATGGGTAAGACTCACAACAGAACTTTCTAGAACAAGTCTGTTCTCAGTCAGGTTTTTGCCAGAGATGTGTGGGGAGTGTGGGAGAAGGTCTGGAGGTAGAAAGGGAGGACTATAGTTTTGTTGCTGTCGTTTTAAATACCGTATTTCAGCCATACCGAGGGGTCAGCATACTCAGTTCTAAACGAGCTTGACTTGAACTGAAGTGACCTGGCCTCCCCAGCCTTGCTAACAATACTTGAGAAGAGGATCTGTGAATCTCTTCCAAGTTCTTGATAAGCAATTATTAGTAGTAATTGTTATAAGTAGAAGATGCCACGATTATCACACATTTTAGTCACCTTACAGACAAAACCAGAAAGCTCTGCAAGCTTCCAGGGCTGCAGTATCAGATTATGAACACAAACCCAGCCAGTACTTCAGACAACCTTATCTGGCCTTCTGGCTGGCTGCCACAAAACCTTTACTTCCTTTAAATCCTGCTCCTATTCTGCTCTATTGTTTCATTCCTTTAGCGAGCTTTCACTTCACAATGAGGGCACCTCTGCCAATCTAGCCCTGCCTCTGTAAATAATTTACTGGTTACATGATTTCGTCATAAGCAGTGACTGGAACTGCAGCATCAGGAAATTCAAAACACCGAGTGCCAAAATGTCCACTTACCAGAACGCTGCCGACAGCCAAAGCCCTATCAGTAGCCCTGAGGCAACATCTGGCAGACCTGGCACAGGTCTCCACTTGCTGTGGGAACCACCAAATGTGTTTCAACAAGATGGGGATGAAACTTCCCTGCAAGAAGGGTAAGTACTTCAACACAACCACCTAAGCTTCAAATGGAGTACGCTGATAACGTAAGGGGAGGGAGTACTCTACACTGATTCCTCCCCTGTCTTTCAGCCAATGTCTCATGATCTTTTTAAGATTCATGCCCAGAGAAAACAGTCTCAAGCCAATTAAGAAACATCAAACCTCTTGCTGGCTCCCTTGGAAAACTGAACTGCCTGATGCAAGCTCTTAAAAACATGGAGGGGGCAAGGAGGTACCCCATCCACACCAGACAGGTGCTCATCTTCATCGGCATAAGCCTTTAAAAACTGTACCATTGTCTTCACAACAGGAATGACAACAAATGTTTTTACTTCACCCGTAAAGGCCTTTAGAACAATCTTTCAAATGTAATACTAGTTGTCAGACACATAGTTTGTGTCACTGGGGCAGTCCAGAGAGGGGGATCGCTCTCCACAGGGATGTAAGGGTTTTTACAGTCATGCTTTCAAATAACAAACCCTGAGCACGTGCAGCTCTGAAGAAGTTTATGCTTTGCATGAAGACACGTCTCACCCGAATATAAGTCCTTCTGCTTACAGAGCAGAAAGCAAGACGGAGCAATCACAACAGTACTGTCCTCCACAGCTCACAACTTCTTTGAGAAGCATCAGGAGTGGGGACAAGCTGCACAATAGCAGTGCTGTGAATTCCCCGTCGTTAGATAACAGAGGGCTTGCTTATCTTAAAAAAACTTTTGCAAGGAGTTACAGATTTCTCCCTGCAAACTCCATGAAATTATTTTACTGGGTACTGTATTTACCTGTAAATAATGTGTATTTTGTAAATAATGTTACAAAACAAATATTCAAGCAGAAGGGAAGTTCTCATCAAACTTGTAACAGCGGAAGACCTGATGGCAATTCAGGTCAAATAGGTTATAAATACTTGCATTTACACACTAAGTGTGATTTGTCATTGGCTTTTTATCATGATTTGGTTTTGTTAAACTGACCACCACCACAATTATTCCTGTTCTAGTTTATCTTAGTAGCATTTCAGCTCAGCACGGTCATATACATAACCTGAAATTCAAGTTTTAGGACCTCTTTAAACAAATTGCATTGCTAACCATCTTTTCAATGTTAGCAAATTAAGGACAGCATTGGGGGACAGTTGGGTTGACATTATTCGTATTTACTTACTTTTAATTTAAATTGAGAGGGGAGGGAATAATTACATTTATTATAACCAAGCCTGGAACTCTGCCTGTAATTAAGAATCTGACACATCTTAGAAGAACTCTATTTTCAGTTGCTTAAGACATTTGCCAAACTATCGGTGTGGTCACAGATTTCATATGGCAAGTGTTTTTCTACTATTTTACTTAGAAGTGAAAACCAGATTCTGTTAAAATGATGCTGTCGAGCCTGAGAGTAAGACTAGAAAAAATAGCTTGTGAAGTCCCTATTAAAATACTTTTTGAAAGTATTCTGTTGACAAATTCTAAAACTGGAAGAAGCTGAATTTAAGATGTGGCAGATGGGCTGCCTCATACCAAGGGTGTGGCTTTCGGTTGGTTTGTGGCTAGCTCTTTTTTTCTTTTGGGGAAGTGGAAAGGGAATAGAGGGTGGATTGCTCATTTTCTTGACAAAGTACCAAAATTATAGGCCTCTGAAAAACTTCAGAAGAGGCTGTTAGTTTGGAAACTCAATTTTTCACAGACCAGCAGTGCTGAACGTGCTCTACAGTCTCTCCAGGACGTAGGATTGTTTCACATGCTGCTTCCATAGGCAGGTAAAAATGTGCTCAGCTGCTTTATGAACAGTCTGAGGTGATATTACCTTCCATTCCTCCCCCAGCAGCCAAGTACCTGCTCTGGTACAACTGGAACTAAAAGCATGACTCTCTCCTGAGCTCCTTGCTCTTGCCAGGGAAGCAGACAAAATAGGAAGAAACCAAAATACTAAGTGCTAATATGTGAAAAGCAGAGAGAAGACAGAACACAGGCCAGCAGAGAAAGCAGCAGTGGTGCTGCTGGCTCAGAGGAGCAGACAAAGCAAAGGAGGTCAAAACCAAGTGAAAAGATCAAAAGCCAGGGAGACGAGGAAACTGAAACAGAAGAGAGATGGGAAATGCTTGTAGCCTCCAATAAAGAGCAACTCTGCTTGGTAGAAGCAGCTATTCCCCCTCCCCCACCACCTTTTCTTTGGTTTTTTTTTTCTTTTCTCATCCTCTAGATAGCTGGCATTTATTCCGTGATTTTGGTCACAATGTTGTGCTCTGGGAAAAAAAATACTATTGTAGCAAAAAAGAGTAGGAAATAAATTGCTAGGTTCAAAGCATACAGCAAGAGGGTTTTTTAATGACAGCTTGTTTTCAATATACAAAGTTTTGACTTTGGGGTTGGTTGGGGGTTTTCTCTGCTTTTTTGGTGTTTGGTTTTGTTTTTTTTTTAATTAATTGCTTCCATATCCTTATTGCAGACAGTTCTCACTAGGGTATATCTGGATGCAACACAGCCTGTAAGGCTGATTTTTCAGTCTTTCCTCTCTTCTTAGCACTCTTTGTAGTCTCTTTTGTGGTAACCATTGGAGTTAAATCTCAGAATTTTAAGACCATCATTAAATGCTCCCCTACTTCATCCAAAGATACTGATAAGATCTGAAATGTGGTATAACAAGAATCAGCATTACAGAACAAGGTGCAACACTTCAAGGGAGAAAGTCTTTGCAAACATACGTGGACTTTAAAGTTTCTAGCATTTATAGAACCAAACAAACGCCCAACAAGACAAGCAACAATTTCCAAATTGAAACTAAAATAACTTCTTAGCCCATAGGATGAAATAATTTGGACAGAACTGGGGATACAACAATTATCCAGTGGCCTACGTGCAACCTGCTGTAGGTGAACCTGCTTTAGCAGGAGTTGGACTACACCATCTCCAGCGGTCCCTTCCAACCCTGACCTGTGGCTAACTGAAATTTGATTTTGTTTCCCCACACACTTAAAGAGGCCTTCATTACATAGCTCTGGTGAGGAGGATCCATTCTTCACACCAGTCTAGTGCCTACAGCTTCAGCCATTCAGCCACAGAGGAAAATTAGGAAGCAAAAAAAAAAAATTATCTCAAATTACGTTATCAGCATTCTACCACCTCACCAGCATTTCTTGTGCTTCCAAGAAGCAAATTAATGAAATAACTATTTCTGTTACAGATGTCCTATCTTTTCATCAGTGAGCCAATATTATAGCATACATTCTTCTATTTTCATCTACTACTCTATTTCATCTATATGTACCAGAACAGATTCTGATACTTTTAATTCTACTGTATTTTTTCATTAATACAGTTTGAAATCTGCACCTAGTTAGCATGTTTCTCCCACAGTAGAGAAACTACAGTTTGTGTCTGTGGTCCATTCATAATGATTTTAATATGGCAGCAGTGTAAGGCTTGGCAACTAGCATATTTTAATTCAGGAATTTAACACTACATCCTACTTTTTGGAACTTACATATGCTAGTCCACTGGATTCTCTCACACTACCTGAGATGTGAAAAATGAATAGCTTCAGAAAAGGTTAACAGAAAACACTCTTAGGGTTTTGCATGCTCATTTAAATGTCCTTTATGTCTAGGAGTTTCTTAAAATCTATAGGGAAGGCAGGGCTCAGAGTAATGTTACATATACTAGTATTAGAAACAAAAACATTCCAGCAACATAACTGGATAATGCTAAGGCTCACGTTACCACTTTTCTCTCTACACAAGCAGAAGAAACACTTAGGGAACATCTGACAGAAGAAAGAAAAAAAAAAGTGAAAAAACAAAGGAAATACACAAAGATGATAGAAAGAAATAAGAGTAATGAAATTTCAGCAATATGCCCATGTCCTTATACTTTGTTTCTTCTTGCAGTAAAAAAACGAGGATAATTTCAAAAGGAAAGGGAAAAGAAAGGTCACATAGGGAATGTTTCAGTTTACCGCTGCTTCTAGAAAGACAGTGAAAGCATATTGAAGTACAGACACTTGGATTTGCTAATTTAGATACAGATACAGTTTAAGATTAGACATTCACTTTCATCTAAAATAAGGAACTTCCACCATGTGCCTACCAAATAAGCACCACATTTTTGCTGAATCATTGAAATATATTCACGTAGTTGGGCAATCGTATACACTACCAAAAAAAGCTATTTAGTCATCTGTTCAGCTGTCTTAGCTGTTCATTAAACTGCACAGGAACAGCTCAGTCAGACAAAGATGATGAGTGGATGATACAAAACAACAGATATTTGGAACCTGTGGCCTGCTTGGGGTAGCAAGTCAAAGAAATTGAGACGTTAGAAATTATTATAAAAAAATTCAGTTTAACTAAGCAGAATCCAAACAGCAGTAAGGTAAAATGCAAGGTATGACACTCCAAAATGTATTTCAAATTAAAATGTTTTTTCATTTAAAAATTGGTATCTCTATGCTTTGCAATAAAAACACCATTTTTCACAACTTTTCTCTGCAGGTGTACTTTCAATAAGTACAATGCTTTCACAACCAGCTTTCATTTACGAGATGTCTCAAAAAAAACATCAGTTTGGGATTGTAATGAAAGAAACCCAATGAGGTGAAGTGGACGGCAATGGACCAGGAGCCAGCAAACCAGAGATCTGTTCCTCTTTCCTGGTGGCAGGCAAAGCAACAGGGAGATACTTCATCTCACTATAGTCCTCCTTCCAGCCTTTGTCTGTATAGTCAGTAAGTACTCTGATGCTTTTCCTCATTACAATCACTGTTAGGCCTCACTGCCTTTTTTTTTTTTTTTTTTTCTTCTTTTAAACATCTGTACTGCAATAATCAGTGGTGCACAGCACAAGTTCTCAAAACACAACTGGTGTCCCAGAACAGAAAATCCAGGGAATGAGACTTGTCTCCAGCTCCCAAGAAACAACAACATTTATGGCAACTTAGACAATTGCTTAGAGGGGAAAACCAGCTATTTTTAACTATTTTGCTTAGTGGCTGTGCTTGAGGGAGGCTCCCATTTCCTTTCTTCATCTTACATAGGAAATAGTAGTTATGGCTGCTTTTCCCTCAGCTACTTTTATGGAGTATCAGGGCTTGCAACAATGCACTGTCTTCAATACTGTCACAGGTTCAAAGCAAAAGCCGAAAACTGCTTCCAAACCAACTTCTGCCCTGAAGGGCAGGAGGCAACTTTACCTTTGAAAGCATCTATTTCTGTTCCACACAGAAATAGCAAGCCTGCATTGGGTAAGGCCCTGAACATGAACCAGCAGGCCAGTCCGGGGATCCAGAATTTAAGCTGCTCGTGTTTAAGGCTGCTGGTGCTCCCACTACCAAGTGCAAAGGGTATGCAGCGCTCTCACAAATGTATTTTGATTGTGCTGCTTAAGCTTTGCTACTTGGTGTCATCCTTTGCACTTTGAGACAATTTAACTCCAGCACGGGAACCTGTAGGGACAGACAGCACTTTTTGATTTGTCAGCTCCTGATGACCAAAAGCAAACATTTGGTGGATCATTAAAGAGGAATTTAAGAGCTTCTCTCTAGAAGGATCATTGCTAAAGACCTAGTTAACTCTGACTCTAGTTTCATTCCGTTTATTTTAAAGCTACGAGAGGTTTATTAATCCCATGCTAAAACAAGTCTTGTGTGGTCCTTAACAGAACCGGATAAATGCTACTATACGTCAGGTACAGGACAGGAGAGAGGAACTCTGTCTTTTTCCTCAAACGGAGACATTTGAGATGAGGACAATCTTTGTATTCACATTTGTATACATTTGGCGAATAAAAACCGGAAGGATAGGAAGGGCAGAGCAAGCAAAGGCTACAGCAGTTCTAAACAAACTTCCAAAGCCTGATCTCATCAGTCTTGCACAATACAACTTTAAACACAAAGATGAGAATTCAAAACGGTTCTAGCAGAACTATAAGGAAAGGTATTCACTATCACACTAATGAGTAGATACAGATCTCCAAGAGAGCATGATGACTTTCTTCTTTAACTGTCACACCCTCCCTCTCCCTCCATACAGTAGTTGACAACACTAAGAATAATTTCGGTTTTCTTCTACATGTAGTGAAAAAATGTATTAGCGGCTTGCCTTTCAAGTGTCCTGGAACCCTCTAATAAAAATGCACTATAGGAGAAACAGTTTGGAAATCTGTGGCATGGAACCTGTATATCACCCAAGGACTGGAACAGACCTTCACACAATTTTACCCTAACCGCCCCCCTCCCCAAATCCCAACCAAAGCTTCATATGATTCTTCCAAAAGCATTATTTAAATATATATATCTGAAATCGCTTCCTTAATTACTTGCTCAAGCTCATGCATGTTTCAAAGAAGTTTAGTAGATGAGCCACCTCTCATGGGCTATACCGAGCCAAGTTTAAGTAGGCAATGACTGTCCTATACTGCCTCTAATCTCACCCTACTGCATCTCCCCAGAATGAATTATACATTCACAGAGGATGTCATCTGTCAGTCACGACCCTCAGAGTTTGTGCTCTGCAAGACAATAAAAGTAAAAAAGAAAAAAAAAAAAAGAGCCACACTTTCAGAAAGCATACCAGAAGAGCCGGGGAAGCTAAGCATTCCTTTAGGGAAGAATAAACTTCAGTCTTTTGCACTTCCTTTATGCATCCCAGTTGATCTGAGCAGTTATCAAAGATCTCTTTTCAGTAACATGATACAACTAGTTTCTTTTCATTAAGGCAAAAAAAATGCATAAAACAGCAATGTTCAAGTTGAAATAAAAACATCTTTCTACAATAAATGAAATAAGGGGAATAAGTGAAAATGAAGAAGAGAGAATATCAAGAAAGAATCATGCAAGAAGAATCATCTCCACATTGGAAGATACAGCATCCGAGTGGAAAGGAGAAGCAGGAAGGTCTGCAACCACAAAAGTCTGCTCTCTGCAAGAACTTTAAATTGCCCCTTTCTCCACCAAATGAAGCAGAGACCCCCCAGAGAAAAATACTTCATAAAAACTGTCACAATTATGCACAAAGCAGCTGAATTAAGGTCAGACAGATAGTCACAATAATGGCATTTTTTGATTTTATGTGACTGATTTCATGTTTGTTTTTAATGCTCTGCTTTTAGGTAATTCCAGTTTTGCTAGTGAAAATAAAACTATAGAATTATGGTCATCCTCTGCTAAATATATCATTTGCAGCTTCCCTTCCTTAAGTGCTCCACTTGGATTTTAAACTGTGGAAGTATTATCACCTCCCGCTCAAACAGAAGAATTGACAAGGGAGAAGGAACGATGTCCACAAAGCCATGTAAGATAAAATATGAAATTACAGTCAGTAGGAATTTATTTATCCTGCAGTAGCTTTGCATGTGCACACTCACAAATTCTTTCCAGGAGCTTTTAGAGTTACTGCAGGTTACAAGCATGCACACAGGCAGTCAAAGCAAAGCAGGTGGCAAACTATTTAGTTTCCATCTGAACTGATCCTGTTCCTTTACATATCTTTTTCGTGAGTTCTTAACATTTACCCTCAAGCTGTCAAGGTGCATCTCACTGCTTGTGCCTCCTGAGGGGCATCTGCTACTCACTGTTAGTCTTCACATCACCAAGAAAATTTTGAAATCCCTTCCCATGCTTTCCTCAGTAGCTCTGCCATTTTTCCCCTCAGTACTCCTCCCCAACTAATTCTGGTAGCGTCTACATAGAAATCAAGCTAACAAATCCAGCAGAAATAATTAAACTGGGCTCAGCTTGTAGCTACATCACACTTCACCTTCAAATTTTGATATGCCTTAGAAGTAGACACATACTCTTGGGGGGGCGGGGGAAGGCACAGCCCTATCCTTGGAAATGTTTGTAGAAGTCAAAGCTCACTCTGCTACTTAAAGGAGGGAGGCAAGTCTCTAGAGGTGTTTCCTATAAATGTGTACTTCAAAATTCCTCCCACCTCAACTAGATAACAAGTTTTTCCTTCAAATATAATTAACTGTACAGCGTTTCATTAAACCATTTCTTTCAAAACCAACCACCCCGATGAAAAGCGAAGAAACCCAACATTCTGCCATCCAGACTGCATCCTTTACCTCTAGGATGAGTGCTTCTGGTGATCACAGCGAGCTCTTGCCTTGCCCTTCTGTATGCCCACCGCATTCTTTAGCTGCAAGGTCACTTTTAAGAAGGTGATTAGCCTTCCTTGTTTGGTACAGGATGAATGATGCTCTCATGCCTGTCTAGACTGAAACTTGATGGAATGCAGTTACCTCTGCATCTCCTATCCCCACACCTCACAGAAGTGAAGCAAGCCCCGGTGTTATCAATTAAGCACTGGAACTAACAGCTATAGGTAATTACCACAAAGGAATTTACTATCAGATTCCACTGAATAGGTCATCCTCATTTGTTAGTATGTATTTCAGCTAAAAGCAGTAACTGTTTGTCTGTGGCATTCCTAGATTATTTCAAACTATTTAGTTGCAATTATGTTGATAGCACATGTCGGTAACATAAAAGTAAATTAATTACAAGCTTATTCTAACCAGCCTAAAAATAATAATAAAACCAAGGGTGGAGAAGGGTGGGCAAATCTAGGAAAAGAATCAAGACACAAATACCTTGTCCTATAATAACACTGGTAAACACCCAGCCAGGATGTCTACTTTTATCCGGAGAAGCAAGGATATTGCAATAGGCTTACTCCTCAGTGCTTCCTGATAGTTTCACTAAAATGTCTGATCTCCAAAATCTACGTAAAGTTCAAAGAACTAACTGTAAATTTGTACAAATCAATAAAGTATTCAGAATATGGCAATGCTAAAAAGGCTGCTGGGATTACACTAGCATCTTGTATAATAAGCATTTGACAACAGAATGTAACTATACTGAACTTCATTGTCCCAAAGTGATTTTGGTTTTAAGTTAATAGCATGAACACAAAAGCATGCAAAAAAAAGCAGCGTTGAAGAGGTCTGTAACTGGCATCACTTCAGCACAGAAAGGGAAAAGTGACTTATTTAAATTTCCATTTTAATACAGAACAGTCACATACATTTTCATTTTCCCCTTGGTAATCAGATGCAGAAGACAAGTCAGCCAATACAGTAAGAAGTTCAGTATTCAGAAATACCTTAACTTCAGTTAGAAGCCTGGCTAAAAAGCCATTGATGTGTTCTGGTTGGTTTTTATTTTGCATTGTATCTGTGAACATATTGCAGGAAGACTGGAAGTGATATATAACAGCATCATTACATGTACGTCAAATCCTGGTGTCTGAAAACTATGAATTTAACTACATTTTAAGATTTGAAATTGGCAGAAAAGATACCATATGCATCATGAAACCTGTCACCCGAGAGAAGCTGTATCTCTTCTTGTTAGTAGTAAAGCAACATTAAAACGTAAGTACTATCTCTAAAACTCAGTAGCCAGTCATTCACTTAAATTAAGCATTACCTAAGACACTGCACTGATTTTCACAAATATTTAACAATTTTATGGACGATTAATCCTAACCAAATGCAAAAAGTAAAGTCATGAAAAGGATTGAGATTCTATGAAAATTCATATTTCAGTTAGTACAACTGTGGATTATTCAGGTTCTTTGTATAAAAATATGCTCAGTAAAGTTTTGCATTGCTTGCCACATAAAAACATTTTTTAGAAGTTAAAATTTTAGTTTTCATCTGTTTCTTTACATGCTCAGCAGTTCAAACAGAAACTTTTTGCTACTACTTTGATGGGCACTAGCTACACACAGTGCAGTTCAGACACAATTCTTCGGGACATATTCTGGATTTAGTGGCAATGCCAGATGCTTTCTCACTCAGCTAGTGCAAGCCTCTTTCTGTAACAGGACATACAAAAGGACTAAGAGTGTAACACATACTGCCCTGTGTGCTGCAAACAATTCACCATTCTTCCCAACTGGTCCCCCAATTTTTAATGAGAATCTTAATTAACTGCGGAGCTTTTTGACTTTTCCGCCTATCTTCTTCCCTCGTTACTGGATCACCAACTCTGTTCACAGTGTTAAAAGCCCATTCTTTATTCCTCTGCATGCCTTATTATGTCCCCAGCTCAGCTCTTTTGTTACTAACCCCTCTCCCACCCTTCCAAAACCAGTCCAAAAAATCAAGTTGTTGCCCATGATATCACTTTGACAATATCTGCCTCCTTTTGGAGACCTTCACTTGCTTCAAGATGAAGGTCTTTGTTTTGATGACTGCTTCAAAGTACCTGACATCTGAATAGTTGCTTTCACATTTAACTCTTCCATTCCTCAGCAGGACCCAATTCAGCATCTCTCTTACTGCATTCCCTCTTAAACACCTCCACATTTCCTCTGTGAACTCGCTTCTGCTCAGAATATGCTTACCAGTCTCATATATTATGACACTACTTATTATTCAAGTGTCTTAGGACCCCACTGCCTTTTTTTTTTCCCCTGCCCTGCACACAGGAAAGGGAGAAGAGAGTATTCTTGCACTTTCAAGGTGAAACCATTAAGTTATCATATTATTACCGTATCACTAGTCTTCCTCGGTTCACACATCTTCTCCCCATTTTTTTAATTAAATTACTACTTTGTGTCATATTTGGACTGCGTACTCTTGTGCCCAAAGGCCATATCTTTTATTTTAAGTAGCATTATATAGTCTGCATACAGATTAGTAAAATAATCATTAGGGGTTTGTTTTGCACACAAATATTCTATTCCACTACTTCTTAAAATAAGGGAAGCTAAATTTGCTGACAGCTTCGTTAATGGTACTACTTCTCTAACAGGAAACAATAAAAGCAAAGAAAGTCTCTCTGTTTGCCATTTAAAGTATTTCTAAGTTTGCACTGAAAAATTCAGGAAAAAAATATTTACTAGATTTTAAATTCTTAGCTGAAACTGTTAAAACAACTGGGATCAAATAATTGCATTCTGCTGTAACAGCATTAACTACTACTGACTAAATTTAACTAAAATTTAATTAGGCCAGATTCATCTCAGTATAACTAAAAGAGAAATTATTTAACAGGTTCTGATAGAATCTGGATGTAATTAGCAAGTGGAAAGTTTACCAGTCACACAAAACAAGCTGTTTATAAGAACTTCTTGGAAATAAAGATCATCAAGCAAACAGCTAATTTGCTAATATTAAAATACTAGGTTTTAGCAGTGAGGCAGATTGGTATGCTTGAATTTTGGTAACATACTTAATACATAAAGATATAGACACATACAGAGACAGACACACACATATATATATGTATTAGAAATCATCTTCACTGTACCTGTGCAATACGCGCTACAATCAGGGATTTGTGTATGTTCTACCTAAAAACAGTTTACAGAGAAATCCAAATAATGCTGCAGTGGGCATGAGAAATGATTTACTGTACTGTTTCCACATCTTTTTTTTCACTCATTTAGATTCACTGAGTCATTCATCCCAGCCTGCAAAGCAGAGTAAGAATAGCACAGAAGGCTGGAACAAGTTCTTCCACTCCTCAGCAGAGTCCTAGTGGAACCAGCAGCAAGCCCTGCGAGAGGGAGCGTGCGCCCTGACCCAGCGCTGGCAGAGCCCAGGCCAGGAGGGCTATTTCAGTCCTGGCAGCTGCTCCCGCTGCAGCTCCCTGGCCTGCCCATTACAGCTAGAAATAAAGGAAAAGAACTTTAAACATGCAAACATATGAAACCAACACCGTGGTGGCATCCAGACAAACACCATTAGAGGGTTCCTTTTATCCTTCTCTGATTGCAGCTGAAATTATTTTAATACAGAAATATTGTTCTTGGGCGAAGTGCCTGCTTTGCATATATATGGCGATGCCACGGTCTAACTAAAAACATCAGTGCTACAATCTTAAGTTTTCTTCAGCTTACTATATTGGCCTTTCACATCATTCATATATCAGGCAGCTAATTATAATGAAATTTTATCTTTAAGAACCAGTAACCATAAAAAACTTTAATCTTCAACTAAGAAGGACCCCTGTCTGCAAATATAGAAAAATAATTTCTAGAGTTTGGGTTTTCAACAAGTAATAGGACTGGCAAAGTTCACAGCATACAGCACACATCTACAGCGTATAGTATGTCTGCATCAAGATTTTTGCAACTTACAAAGTATCAGGACACAAACCACCCCAACAGAATTAGCTTTACTGACCTCTCTCTGAAGGACAGCACCAGAAGGAAGGATTAATTTTCAAGTAGGTTCAGCAACAAACTAACTACAACAGAACCACTCCATCATTAACAAAAGACCAACAAAAGCAAACATTTTTTAGCAGTGGACAACTAAACATAGCCCTGTAAGATCATTTAATAAAATCATTACTACAGAAAACAGCTTGAACGTTAACAACCCATTTTTTTCCCCCAATATATGTTTTCTCAAGTCTAACGAATTTCAGAATAGCAAAGAACTGTGGATTAGCTCAAATTCTTGGAAAACCTAAATAAGGTTCTGTAATACGGATGGTCTAGGAGTTTTGTTTCAATTACCTGTACCCAAGCTGCTTTGGTTGCAGAAATAAAACATTTTATTTCTAACAGAAACTAAACTAAACTCAGTAAGTCTGATAAGGCAAAAAAGCGAGAGCCATAGAGCATGTTTAGTCAGTCATTCTTCTCAATGAACTACATTAAAGCTTCTCACACCAGGTGAACATGACCTTCGTGACTTACGCAGAGGGAAATTACTTCACGCCAAGAATGATAAGCTTGAGATGACCCTGCCAACACCCAATACTTTGATATTAATTAAGTGCTGCATTCTCTAATGTATAAATTAAGGACCCCAATTAACATATGTGACCTACGATCACACTTCCAGTCATCTTACTCAAAAAAAAAAACCCAAACCCAAAACAAACAAACAACCTCTTACCCGTATTTTCTCACACCCATCCCGCTTACAACTCAAAATAGAAAAAGTACATATAGTAGAACAAGGAGCATAAATGTAGTATCACCTTTTGGCTAAACGTTAACAGTAAGAGCTGCTGTGCACCGCTAGCATTACTTAGCCTACATGCCAGTACCAGTACAGCAGCTGAGAGGTTCACTATACCACGAGCTGTGTCATTGTCCGCTACTTCCTCCAACCCAGAAAGTGACAGTACATACCTTTCCATTACTCTTGCTTAACACAAATAATAAAACTTTACCGGTTCAAGAAAGTATAATACGTTACAAAAACATTCAAAGGGACCACAGGAAAAGCGTAAGTTACTGAGCCATTGAAAAAATATCATAAGGAAATTTAATGTGTGGGATATCTGAACTAAAGATAAGTGCATACACAGGATAGTCGATTAAATCCAGTCTTGCAAGTGCGAAAACCAATGCATACCATAAACTGCAAGTTACTCATACACACTGTGAAGTCATAGATGGATGACAACCATTCAGTAAAGTGATTTGGGCATTGTTCTGGAAGCTCAGTTTAACAAACTGCCTACTGCATTGTCTCAGAAACATAAGTTGTTCCACACGAAGCGGACTAATCGCCTATAAACATGCCTTTTCTCCCACGCTTCTTACCCAACTTCCACCCCTCCCACAAAAGGGATCCCCAGTTCTCCCCCAGATCTCCTATGGCAGGCTTGAGTGAACAGAAGACAAAATACACTGTTGCTTAGTCCAGAACGGTGTTTGCACCAACATGCTTGCCAGCATCCCTGCACTGACTGGGCAGCCAGTTTTAAGCAAAGATAACTACCTGGGCTGAGTTCTGCTCTGCATTCTTTCCCCTTGGGAAACCTCTACCTTGGAATTGTCTCCTATTCAGCTCCTAATTTTCAGGAAAACAGCAGCAAATTAATCTCTTGAGACTTTCAGCATCTTTCACACATGGCTGAAATTGGCCAGCAGATCCAGAAGTTAATGGTAGAGATGGAAGGGTTTGCAAATGGCAATGACACTCTTCTGTATCCACATTGCCTATTTTCCCCTCCTTCTCTCACAGAAATCAGAAACAAAAGAGAAAACACCAAGTACCCAGACATGCAGAAGCTAGACAACTTTAGAGTTCAAAACAAAAAATGCAAACCCAAGAAGGAAATTGACAAAACCGACACACCCCAATGACTTGAAATAAAATACCATCACCACCCAAAACCCCTGTGGTTTCCAAACCTACAAGACTGAGGGAAAAGGAGAGGACTAAAGGCATCATCTAAATTACTACTAGGTCTCCCTTTCATTCTTACAAGAGAGAAACAGAAATGTTCAAAACTGTTTCCTACAACTACACTTTTTTTCGCTCCCTCAGCGCAAAACCTTCATTCCACCACACAACTGCAGGCACTCACTCTCCAAACAAGTCTGACAAATGTTAAGACACCATCTCCATCTGGTTGTCTAATACACCTTGGTTCTCAACCCAATGCAATCCAGATTGAATCCTTCACCCTTCCAAAGGTCTCCTGCCCTGCTAGCCTTCCCTCCTCCTGGTCACACACCTAGACTGACCTCTCCTATCAGATGCAATTAACAGACCCCTAAAGTCAGAAATCAAAATTTTGGGAAGAGCATAAGGTTGCAAAAATGTTTTTTAAAACTGCAAAAGTTTCATTTTAAAACATTAATAGTCATCTCAAGCTTCCCATTGCAAATTACTGTAGCGAAGTCTGAGACACTAGGCTTCAACATATGAACTTACCACCCTGGCAACTGTGTGCTTCACACTGTATGTTCAGATGGATTGCCACATATTAATTAAGGCATATCTTAAACAATCTTGCATTAGAATAGAAAGAGGAAAAAACCTACTACTATTGCATTATGAAAAAACATCATAATTAAGCACTGTAACAGGACAGACTACCTAGACAGGCTGTGAAATCCCTCTTCGCTGGAGATTTTAGACATGTTAGACAAACACTGTTATCTGTACTCATGCAGCCAGACAATGAAGGAAACAGAAGAGAAGCCACTTCCAGCCTTACACTTCTGTGAACCTATGTTTCAAAGAAAAAAAAAAAAAAGAAAAAGAAAAAAATACAGAAAAAAAAACCCACAGAAAATCAGTTTAAGTACTGAAATGTTGGTGTTTTGGAGAACGTATCTTCTATTTCACTTATTTTTAAATTCAAATTCAAGCAGTGAGCAGTTCCACTAAGTCTACAAGCTTAATACTTAAAACTGCTTGTAAGCTATGCAGATTCCTGTCCTATCCAACATAAAGCATCACCAAGCCTGTTTCATTCAGGGCATAAACATTTTGTTCCAAATGAAACTTTACACACTGCTTACACACAGCCCTGGCTGGGAAAGTTAGATTCTGCTCAGAAAATGACAGCACACGTTCAAGGCACAGCCAGACTGAGTCCAAGCACAATATAGCTCCTGTGCTTTTACAGCTACACTATTTCTTTACACAACTAGACAGTTAATGAAGCCCTAGTCTGACATACAGGCTGCACTTGTACGTGTGGTTATCCATCAAGCATACCAGTTGTGTCCCTCAGTCTGTTTCCATCCACTAAGCTAGTATTTCTGAGAGAGCTCCCAAGTCAAACAGAAAAATAAATTTAATTTTTAGGTTACATCTGAAAGAGTCATAAACAATAGGTATAGCTCTAGTAAAGAAGTAGAAATTGGCTTGCAGATGTTTAAAAAAACTTGTTTAATGTGCAAGATACACAGAGTAACTAATTCAAACCACTGAATTAGAAGAGTTGAATAGCCAAAGGAGGCTTTTCCCCGTGTCACACAATTCATACTTCAAACAAATTACGTTGAAACGCTGAAGTAACTCTAACTGGCAAGACAGAATTGGATAAAGATGCTTCAGTTCACTCACTTTAATGAATAATTAAGATTATAATTTTTTAAAAAATACTTCAATCTCTATCCAACTCCACACCAAAAATTTTGCAACAGTGCTGAACCACACAGACATAGACCTATGGAAAGATTCCCAAAGATAAAAGGATATTCTCTTTGCTCAAATTTTCACTTCATACTTTCCACAAATCATTTACATATTAGACAATGGAATGCTGTCTATCCTGGATATGTATAAAGAAGGAAAAGTGGTTTAATATTGCATATCACAGAAGGCAAACAAGTGAAACGAGGAAAGATTGTATCTTTAATATCAGGTCCATATGAACACCCAAACAAAATTCTTTAGCAATATTGGGGAACAGCTCAAAGGTGTATGAACCACCTCTGCAGGCACAACCCTCACGATTAACGCATCCAAATCCTCTAAAATATAAGGGTGTATAAACCTGTCTCACAGTTCTAAACACAAGATTTAAAGTGTGGTATATCAAGTCATATAAGAAATAAAGAACAAAGTGGCGCAAACCATTTTTTTCCAATATAGCTTTTTAAACCCCTCAAATTTTTACTAAGACTAGTATTACTAAAATGCCCTTACTGTAGCATTCCTTTTTACAAGGACTAGTATGTGATTTAAATACAGAGTTACCAGATACCTGTTCAGATATGAATTTTACCAGAGGAAGCCATTAATATTTTCCCCCTAATAATCAGCAAGTAATTCTGAATCCAGGGCTAGCTCTCTATTGTATCTTCAGCCACAAAGGTGAAGGCAGAACCACCTTCTTTCCTCATTCATACTCCAGATTATGAGCGAAACTGTCATCTACAGCCCCACTGTAAAGATTTTTTTTGGAGCTCTCCCCAAGGAGGTCCAGATACTCTCCACCAGACAGAAACTAACAAACCTGTCTGATCCCTCTGATGTCGCAATTTTGCATTTATAAACAATTCTATACACTGCTGAGAAATAGTATCCATTCACTAATCAGAAGTAAGAATTAACAGAGGTTTGCAAAGCTACAAAAGCAGCATTTTCACTCTGATGGGAGCGTACAGTTCATACTTTGGGGGAGGGGAAGACAAAAAAGAGTGTTAGCTCTTTCATGAACATAAAAGGGCAGAATTACACATTAGTAGTAGCTTCCCCATGTATAGACATTTTTTTTCTGAAATGCAGCCTAAACTTAAAATCAACCATTAGTTACTTTAACTAAAGCTTAAATCATCCGTGTAATTACTTGTACAGAGGATTATGACCAAGGTTTTTTAAAATGTGGATTGTTAAAATTTCACAATTAAGAAATAAATCACAATGGGAAAACAGGTTCCTATTCACAAAACAAGCAAACAAGCATCCTTAATAACTTTTAGCAAGGCAAAACCAGAACTGAAATACTGGGAATGCTGTTGCCAGGTCAGGATTGAGGTGAACTGGCAAAGCCGTGCGAACGACATTGCACGGCACCTGCCCAGCCCTTGGCCTGGTTCAAATCCATACTCACTCTTTTAGTAACCCTTCTCCCTCGTGAGGGCACAGAAATTACCAACTCAGTGAAGTTTTCAAAGAGGGGAAAAAAAGCCTACGCTTTTTAAAAATTGTATTTGAAAAAAAAAAAGCAGCTAAGATGCTGGGTATTCTTGATTCATACATGATTTAATACCAATATTTTTGACCTTCATAAGTCCCTTCTTCTAGGGGGAAAAAAAAAAGAAAAAAGAAAAAGAAAAAAGAAAAACACTCCTCTACCACAGAAAGACACTGCAGACGTCAATCTAAAATAATGGCAGTCAAAGGTCAGGATGATATAGGCAACATCAATCTTTTAATTTAAATATCTTCCTGAAAGAAATCTCTTAAAAAGCAGAAATGAGAAAATCAGGGACTATCCAGTCAGAGCGATGAAGAAACTGCCTCAACATGCATAATTTACAGGATTTTCCTAATAATGACACCAAATATACTCAACTTTAACAAATAATTCAATTTTAAGACCTCAGTGAAATGTAATATGGAAACTACCATCAGCTTGTTGGGTCATCTTAGCAAGATACAGCAATTTTCTTACAAAGATTAATTTATGGACTATACACATCAGATTACAAAATAACACTAAAAAAAGCAAGCACTGCAAACTGGATCCCAATTAGCAAAAGACACCAAAGTGCTAGGAGTCTTCCAAAACCGCTGGAAAACGCATACTGCAAAAAGAATTGGTATTAGTGCCTAACAAAGCTGGGTAAACACTCCGAAGGCTCCAACATGCTATTCTGTCACCATGACAGAAAACCAAAGGATGCCAGACCAATACACATCTCTCTTCCAGTATCAGGGACAACCATCCTACATACCTGACACTGAGCGCCCGAGCAAAATTAAAAATAGGTCTAGAGCATCCAGAAAATAGGAATGAGGATGCCCTTAGCATATATGCTTCCAACTTCTTGTTAAAAAAAAAGAAAACAAAACACAAAAAACTCTCCAAGATCTTTCAACATTCCCAACAGCGTTTCTTTTTACCGTTCTATTATCACAAGTGACAACAGAAACAGCTAAATTTTTGCTTCGGATCCTTCCTCCATGAAAAAAAACCAAACAACCCCAGGTTACAATAAGCGTGTTATAAAACTGCAGCACATGTTTAAGGCCCCTAAAAGCACCGATGCTGATAAAATTAAAAATGGCTGTGCCCAAAGATCCCACAGCAAGACAGGCACAGCTCTGCTGGCGATTAAAATATATATTAAAAATTCCTGCATTACCTTACAAAGGGCGAGGCATGCAAAACAAAAAGATTATATATTTTTCCAAAACTGAAAGTTAGGAGACAAGAGATGCAGATCTAGGCAAAGCATGCGTCTTGAATGCAGGTCATTTACACAATAAAGCCGATTTTATTCTCCGAGACACTTAACGTATCGGGATTTCAAAACTTTATGGGGCTTCGCCGCCGAAATCGATGCCCAGCACTTTTGAAGGAGACACCGATGTGCCCAAATCCCCGCGGACCCCACCCCCCTTCCCTCTGCCAAAATGGCTAGTTCGCTACACCCGCTGGCTACTTACCAGCCGCAGTGCTGAGCAGCAGGGTGGCACTGGAGAGCAGGAGCACCAGCACAAGGTGCTGCAGTGAGGCAGGCATACCTGGGGGAGCCAAGGTTCCAGGCAGGAGGAGGAAAAAAAAAAAAAAAAAAAAAAAGCAAAAAAAATGGGGAGGGAGGGGGGCCCGACGAGAGGAATTTCCTCCTCCTTGCGCGCAGCCTTCCTCAACTCTCTGGCTTTACGATCCCGTCTGGAAGGGCAAATGGCAGACGAGAGGAGCCGTCTTCGCTCTTACTCCATTACACCCGCCCGCCGTCATGTCTCGGGGCTCGGCACCGCTCCGTGGCCGCCGGGGAAGCGCCTGCTCCTGCCTCCCGGCCCCGAGGCATCTCCCCCCGCCGGGCGGCGGCGGCGGCGGCGGCGCGCTCCCCACCGGGCTGGGGCTGGGAACCGGGCACCGGGCTTATTTCCCACGCAGCTCCACCGCGCCGAGGGACCGGCCCGGCCGAGCAGCGAACATGTCCAGCCGCGCACCCGCGCCCAGGCACCGGCAGAGCCGCGGCAGGGGGAACCGGCACCGCTACGGGCTGACGGCACCGCCGCGTCCCATCCCGTTACAGGTCTCCGCGCTCCCGCCGCCCCTCCTCACTGCCTCACGCTCCCGGGAAGGCGGCGGCGACCGCCTCAGTCGCTCCGCGGCCAGGCGCGACCCTCCCCCGCTCTCACGGCGAGGACTGGGGCCGCATCTCGGCCCATCCGTGTCCCCCCGCCGGGCGGGCTCCGGCGCGCGCCCCCCGCCCCCCACCGCAGCGGCGACGCCGCCCCCGGCCACCCCGACAAAGGTGGGGCCCAGAGCGCGGGGCGGCGGGTGGCTCCTCCCCGGCGGCACCCGGCTGCTCGCCGCGGCCGAGAAGGCCCTTCCCCGCGGCGGGGGAAGGCGCTCCCCCTCCGCCGCCTCCCCCGCCCCCCGAGCTCCCACAACGCCGGGCAGCCCCCGGCCCCGCGCGGCCTCCTCCCGCGGGCCCTCGCTCGCCGCCGGGCAACGGCTCAGCCCCTCCGCGCTGCCAGCGCCTTCCCCCCCGCGCCGGGCTCGCCGGCGAGGGTCAGCTCCGAGCCGCTCCGCCTCCTTCCCTTGCCGGCCGCCGGCTGCGGGCGGGAGCCGAGGGCCGGAGATCCTCCTCCTCCTCCCCTACTCCTCCTCCCCCGCCGCGGCTCGCGCCCCCGCCGGCCCGCCCCAGCAGCACCAACGGCTCCGCCGGCTCCAGACACAAAGCGGGGTCGCTCCAACCGCCAGCCCTGGCACCCGACCCGCCGGCCAGGCCACGCCCCCCGCCCCTCACTGGCGGGGCCGGCCGCCGCCCCGCCCCTGCCCGCCGCGCCCCTGACCATAGAGGTGGGCCTCCAGGCAGGTAGAGAAGGGCCCTGCTCGGGCAGGAGGCGGGGCGGTGCCCGGCGGGCGGGCGGGCGCGCGCGGGGGCAGCTGCCCCGCCATGTTGTGGGAGGGGGCGGCGGGCCGGCGCTGGGCCGTGCCAGGGGCGGGTGGGCCGCGGGCAGCGCCGATGGGGCAGAGGCCGCCGTGGCGAGCGGGAGAGCTGGAGGCGAGGGGGCTGTATGGGATAGGCCCGGGCCTCGCCCAGCCTGCCGCGGGGGAAGGCTCCGCCAGACCTTCCCGGGAGGGCCGCGGGGGGCTGCCCCCGGGGGACCCTCAGGGAGCTAGGCAGCAGGGGAACCTGAGCTCAAGAATCGCAAAAGCGAGTTTAAAAACAACAACAAAAATCTTTTGCAGGCCCTGAGATTGCATCAGCCTTGAACGCCACGGACTTTGTCTCAAAAACCCCGAAGCTTCTGCCTCGTCCCCTGCTTCAAGGCCCTGTTGTCGCAGGCCCTGTTGAGCTCTGCCGCAGCACTGGCAATACTACCTACCTCTCCCTCCCTCTACCTCTCCTGGCAAGTCCACCCATCTCATACGGCTTCAGCCACCAGACTCTCACAAGCAAAAGCACTATCTGCCTCTTAAATTGAAGAGATTTTTATGATTTCAAAACAAAAGATAAAGTCAACTGGCTGAGCTGTTCATATGCTTTAACCTTTGCTATATTGCATAGGACAAGAGAGATAATTGAGGCCAGCAGTTGATGGGAGAACTGGACTGGAATGTAGTATCTGATGTTGTGGCCCGGCAAGGCTCTTTCAAACAAGTTTTACTGGGCGTAGTGTAGAAAAGGGTTCTTAAAAACATTCTGCACACAGAGGGCACCTTCATATCTGGGCTTCTCCACAGGGTCAATTATGGGAAATTGCTTCCCTGTGCCTAACTTCTTACGCCAGGTTCAAGAATGGGGTACAAGGAATACGAATTCAAAAATCCAATTCCACCCCTCAAAATAGTAAATGCTACTAAATAAAAAAGTGTAGTTGCAAATCAGAGTTGGAATTTTAATGATAATAAAAGGCTTCTTTGCATAACTCCATTCTTCTTCACAAGCCCTAACAGGTGAAGTAGATGTACTCTAGTTCTTGCATCATCAGGAGAATTATTAAATAAATTGTAATAGGATTTTTATCATTGTGATGCTTTCGCCACAGACACACTTTGAGATTCCTAGGGTCAAGCAGGGTTTATGTGGCTGATGGTTATAAAAATGTTTTAAAAGTTTGTTACGATATATATACTTCCAGTCTATGCAGATCTGACATGGATATTGGAGAGAGACAATAAAATACAGAATCCTAGATTGTGATTTGTATTGCCACTTTCCAGAACTGCAACCACATGTTAACCACAGTATCCTTCCTGTTATTTGTGGAATGTGAACTGTCAAGAAGAAATAACATTTAGAAGAGGAGAGAAGAAAAAAAAAAAAAAAAAAAGAAGAGAAACCCCAACAACAAACAGAATAGTTTTACCTCCAAGGGAGAGGACCAACACTTGAGTATTTTCTTTGGGCCCAAAATCCAGTGTTCTGGTTCAGCAAAGACATCAAACTATGCAACATATGTTCTGTCCAGCTGTACTACCAATAAAAGAAGTGAGATCTACTTTGTTCACAGAAAACAAGAACTTAACTGTGTGGGTTACACAGTACTTTCACTGTTTAGATGCTAAAAGAAAATTACTGTAATTATATGACATGAATCAAAACCTGCTCAACCTGAAGTAAATGACAGAAGTCTCACTTGTTTTAATGGATCTAGTTTTGGCTCATTAATTAATACCGGGAGTTCTTCTCCACAAGAAATTGTACAAAAAACAGATATTCTGCTTTAAAATGCATGTCTTTTTTTGTCTCCCCCAAATGGATTGGATTTTTGTTCTGTGTTTTCCTAGAAAGACGGAACAAGACATGTGCTTTTTAATACAATTATTTCCCCTCAGCTTCACAAAAACCCAGACCCTGATCAAGCAAACACCCTTGTGAAGGCCATGGGATTGTGGTTCTGCTTCGCCTGAGCTTATATCAGGTCCGTGGACTCATCTCCCAGGATTGCAATCCCAGAAGTTGGCAGGACTTTCTCCTCCTTCCCTAACCTATTTTAAATTTTGCAAAACCTCTTCTCCTCAAGGGCCAGGTCCCTCCTAGCCTCGTGTGACTGCAAAGGCTGCAAAGGGCCTCTGGCCCCGCACCGGTGACAGGCTGCAGAGCTGGAGCCACTGTGCCTGTTTCTCTGGAGCTGGCAGGGCCGAGGAGGGGCTGACCTCTGCTTCACCACACAGATGTAGGAAGCAATCGCTGCTGTCTAAGCACAGAAGCAGCTTCCTTTTCCTGTGGTGGTGGGAGGAAACCAGAGATCTAAACTGTCACACTCAGACTCACTCATTGTTATGTGCTTGGACAAGAACATATTTATAATTCTTTCTGTGATACCGTGTTATCTGTAAGCTAGGATTTCACAATTGACATTCAGCAATGCCAAGTAAGACCCGCAGAAAAATACTCAGAATAATGACAACTTGCAGAGCTGCAGCACACTAAATCTGTGTCGTGGCTTCAGGTAAGGGATGGGAGGAGGCAAGAGCAAACATGTAAAATTTACCAAGATTTGAAAGAAAATATTCTGACTGAAGCACTGTATTTCCACCAGGAAGAACTTCACCCAATGAAACAATATTGAACTTAATGGAGACAAGATTGTTAAAAAACAGAGTGAGGAGAAAAGATGCAAAGGAGATGCTCTTTTGCAACTGTGTGTGCTGTTTTCACAGCCAGGCAGGGGCAAGGCTGCGCCAGGAGGGCAGTCACGGGGCAGAGAACATGGAGGACAGCAGCAGAGGAGCCCGGCCGGGTATGGTGGCTGCAGGCTTCCTGAGATGGAAGTCTGATGTGCACCAAGTCCACGGCAGGGCACATGTGTCTTGCCCTTGGACGAGGGAGCTTTGAACAGCATATCCACGTGCAGTGCACTGAGGCTGCTTCCTCTGCTTGAGTGAGACATGGAGATGAGAAATGAGGCTGATACGCATCTTGGATGTTTTCAGCTGTCGGTCACACTGATGCAGATGCAAATGTGTTGATATCACTTGCAAATTCAATACTGTACACAAGTGAAACCAATCATGTCCTTGTTGGCAGCATCACCTTTAAATGCCACACATCTTTTTTTTTAATTACCTGGAATATGGAAAAATATTGTAATGCTTCTAAGGGAGTATTCCAATCAGTGGAAAATAAAATGAAAAAAGGATGAAGAAAACGAAAATTAACTACCAAACAACAGCTTTGGCCCTATTTCTTTTTAGAAAATGCAATGTTCAGGCACTTTAAAAAGATTTTTCAGGATAGGGCCACTGTTATCCAAGAGTTTTTCAGCACTGACGCAACATAACTGTTATCATTGTTAAGACTCAGGGGACTGTTCTTTTTGACAGGGCCTTTCATGAAGTCAACAAATCAGTTTAAGGCAAGCCATAAATTATATTTGGCTGCCCATCGACTTGGCCAGTGTTCTCTCAGTGCTGTCGTAAGCGCCAGGGCAAGAAGATAACAACATGGCCTGATGTTTAGCTTTGAGGGGATACTTTGTTCCTGAATTAAAAACAAAGCATCCCCATAGCATAGACTCTGATGGATAAACATGAATCAGCAATCAAGGTGTTCACACATTTTTCTACAAATAAATACAGTCACTCTGGATCCTAAGTAATAGCTTAATAAATAATGGATGTGGTACAGGTCTCCACCACAAATGCCTGCCACTCATGGCTAAATTAGGGCACCTGTCAACCAGATCATCTCCCCAATCTCGCCTCCTGTAACAGTATGTGGAGACAGAGGTGGTTTCTGCTAGCCAGGTTCCAAGCCTCATGTAGCTCTCTAGATTATTATTAACATCCTGAATTGCAGCCAGAATGAACCAAAAAGACAATACTGACTGCTTACAGTCTGCTGAGTTAGCAGCTACAGCTTCAGCCGATGCAGCCAAACAAGTAATCACACGCAGTCCTTACCCTTAGAAGTATTCAGTTACTGATTTTATATAGATTTTCCCATCAGTGCCACCAATCCGAGGTGTTGCACAGAGGCATTAAGGCACCCCCGTAAGTCCCCTCAGAGTTAGGGGTCAGGATAACAAGGGTGGCTGTGGGAAGAGCATAGGTACAGGGCATGTGGTACGCAGAAAGAAAAGTGGTGAATCCTCTGGGGACTTTAAAAGCAATCTAGACCCAGACGTACCTTTCTGCAGCATGGATCCATTTCCCTGGGAATAGGGAAAGGCACTCTGACCTTCAGAGCCTGCCCACAACCCAGCAGCATCACTTTCACCTTATCTGAATCATTGTCGGCTTCTGCTCCTTTTCCAGGCCTGGGCTTCATCTTGGGAAAACAGATTCCACAACAGAGGGACAGAGACACCAAGCTGTGACTGAAGCCCCACAAAAGTCCTGGTGGGAGGAAACTCAGTTCCTTTCTGCTCTTTCTGACAGGCAGGGAAAGCACTACACACGATGGTCAGTCTGCCCTGCCAAGATGCAAAACTGGCAAAACCTCCTGTGGCATCACATACCAGAGCAGGCTCTCACACTCCCAATTCTACCAACAGCCTTAAGGAAACGGTAAATTGAATTCCCTGTCTCAGAGGGAATTCATTTCCCCTTTAGTGCAGTTAAATAATCTGTGCCAGACATTAATTTTGGCATTTAGACTCATGAAAGTCCATCTGAAGGTTGTTATGACTTCATTTTTCTTTGCCTCTGAAGCACAGAGAAGAGCACCAACTGTGGAGCCTTCGGAAAAAAAAAAATTACGAGTGTGAGCTAGCGAGTCTTTTCAGACTTGGGTTTTTCTAACTCTACTATGTTGCTGTGTAATGTGCTGCAAGGTGAACCGTGCTCTGCAACAAAGTCACAACAGTCTTTGACACATAGCAGAAGAGCAGTTTTGTGGCAGTTTCATTTACCTTTTGATGGGAGACTTTAATTTGATGCAAAAATTAATTGCACTACTTTTGTGGCAGTCTCTGGAAAGATTTATTTTGATATTAAACTTCTTTTCTTTTATGCTGGTCTCACATTCCCCGGTTTTGGTATAGAGAGTGGTTTGCTATGGGGAGCCCATAATGGCAAGATCAGAGATGCAAGGGTCAGGCCTGGAAATGTAAGCAGATGGGTGTGGGACAGGTCAGGCTTCGGTGCTCAGGGAGGAGGAGGAGGAGGAGGAAGGTGCACACTGTGGGATAAACATGCAGAGAGAATATTTTGTATCTAGAAGGATTAGCAGTGAAATAGTTAACAGACATTTTCACATTTCATAATACATGATATTTCCCTGTGATAATGAACTACCAACAATGTTCATAGCAGTCACTGTCTTGTTTTAGAGATAACACTGCTTAGTCTGTGGAAACCTTATCTCCGTTTTGGGGGTGGAGGTGAGAGAAACTTTCAAGCTAGCTCTGAGAAGCGCCTCCCACTTTGAATTAAGTCTGAAATAGTATGTTAAAGGCCCTTTACAGCTTGCCCAAATCTCTTGGCTTGTTCATCACAACATAAAATGGAAAATTTGCTGCAGGGTGTTTATCAGTTCAAAACATCACTTATTCATTAAATCCAACAATGGACTTAGTCAGAAATAGAAATGTAATGAGCAGTGTCAGAATCATCTTCTGGTTCGTAGCAGAGGGGTATGTCATCGCCACAGACCTGCAGGGTTTCATTCCTGAGACTACCTGAGCCTTCTCACACTCAAAACAGGCAGCTGGGAGCAGAGCTCATGGAATCTCCAATACATTCTCCTCCTACCCTTACCTTCCTTTTTCCTTCTGGTTTTGGGGGTTGATTTTTTTTTTTGCTGTTGTCATTTGGGGTTTTATAATCACTCACTACATGAGCTAGTTGGCAGTGCAAGCCAGGCTGGTTTCCAAAACCCACTTTTTCCTTTTTGTTCTTTAATTTCTCACAGACGATTAGACCTAAAAATATTTCTCCAATCAGCTCAATACTTCTAGCAGAAAGCTAATAAAAATGCCCTTTGAAAACAAAGTGAAGGCCTCTGATAAGCCTTGGTGGACCTGTACTCAGTTTGCCACGGTGGAGGTCTGTAGGAAGCAGCTTCTGTGTGTGCTCATTGCTGGTGGTCCCTGAACTCCACGCCAGCCTGGGAAGCATCAGACGTTCATCTAAAGGAGAAAAGCACTGTCTACAAAATGCAGTCGTTAGTTGTTGTTTTAAATGACAAATTTTAATAGCAAACCGGGCATGCACGTAACCCTCCTGAGCGGTGGCAGCAGTAGCACCATTTGCCCCTGGGTGACACCAGGCCTTGGAGGTGTGAAGCCTCGCTGTACCCCTTGCACTGTACCCCTTGCACGGCTCTGACACGCTCCTTGCTGCCTGCCGAGCCGGGGTGGCCGGTGGGGATGAGGGCACAGTCAGGGCTGCATTTGTCACCTACCGATTTTTCACCCTTTCTTTGGCAGCTCCTTTGCAGCTGTGGCTCTGCTCCGATGCTGCTGTTTTGGACAGTCATTTGGTGTAACAGGGCACACATCCCCTTCCCTCCGGGTCTTTCGGCACGGGCAGTGCAGCCCTCAGCCTTTGCTGTGACCTGGCTCCTTGCTCTCTCCCCATTTGTTTTTCAAGGAGTCAGCAGCAGCGTCGAGGGAACAGTTTTTGCTCAGACTTCTTACAACAGTTTGCAATAAGAAAGGCTGCATCAAATATGAACGGAACAGCAGTGCTTCTTCAGGTTTTGTCTTCTCTTGCAAAGACAAAACCCAGTGAAAGCGGAGTCAGAACCCAAGCGTCTTTTAACTTGGGGCAGGCTGCTGCTGCAAGCGCAGTGACAGAGGGCTGACCTCTTGGAGCCATCGCTTCCAGAGGAGGGTGACCGCTCAGCCTTCCTCCCCTGCATGTGGCTAGCTCCAGGAACATCACCTAGAGAAAGACAAAAGTAAAACCATTACCTTTTACTGTACCGAACAGGAGATTTCTATCTCTTATGCTTCTGCCTGCATGACATGACATCTATTGCCTGACAATTCCAAAACTTATTTTTATCTGTGAGGAATGTTCCTTCAGATCAAGACATGAATCAGTATCTGCACGGCCTGCCGGCCTTTCATGGATCGATCTGGAAATGTAAACCCGGCTAACTGCTTCCCCAAAACAGCCATCAGGAGCCCCCTTGTTGAAGCGATACGGGCCAAGTCCAGCCACCGGCACCGGTCCTGAGTCGCTGGGGCAGGTAGCAAGCGTCACAGGCACTGTGGGTCTCTTCCCCACGCTGCCTACCGACATTTGAAATTGCAGAGGCCCCACAAGCTTTGATTCACGAGCGAGAGCCAGGCCTCCAGAGGCCATTTCCAGAGCACAGGATGGGCTGTGCAAGCCTTGCGTGTGTGGCTTAGGGGGCACAGGCAGCCCTCAGATGCTGTGAAACCCCTGCCACCACTTCCAGTTTCAGATGGAAAGGCACAGATGTAAATGAGGATGGAGGGACAAGTGGGCAGAGACTTCTAAAGGAAAAATTGCCCTTTGTTTCCATAGCAAAGAGTTTGTAGTTTTTCTACAGATGAAAGCTCATCAAAAGCAGGAAGGACAATCTGACAGAAAGAAATGCCATGAGGTGCTTTAAATTTCATAAGTTTGAAAGAACTTTTCCTTCCCCCCCATTTGCCACAAAATAGTTGTGATGTTTTGCATATTGCTTTTCCCCCCCCTTCCTCTCCCCCACCCCTCACTGTGTTCAGTAAAATCAGTGTCTGAGCAGGGTTTGTCTCCAGCATTTTTTTCAGTTTCACTTTTGTATTCATTTACTTTTAACCATCCCCTCAACTCTGGAGAGGTTGCATTTAGCAAAAGGAAACCCCACCAGCCCTGTACCTCTTCCCCCATAATTTGGCTGAGGCTCTCACGTCCCCAGCAGCAGCAGAAGGGTGGAAGGGGTGTGCAGTGAGGGCAGACATAGGCACGGATTCTGAGCTAAACGTTGAACAGAAAAAGGGGAGAAGTTGCCAGCAGGAGAGAGGGGAGCAGAAGAGGGAAAGGAAGAGAGAAAAAGTTACAGGGAAGGGTTAAGCAAGTTGGAATTTGCATGTACTGATGTACAAAAGGAGGGATGCTAAGCTCATACCTCTAATATCTGTGACCAAACCTCCCTATGGGTTATCATTTTACTGGGATGCAGCTATTTTTACAGTAAAAGAGTTGCTGTGTGACAGTCCCCACAGTGCTCCCGTCAGAGGTATGAGCAGATGGGAGCAGAGCAATAGAAGGAATCCTGCGGGTGTGGAGAACGGGTCGAACCCACCCCAGCTTTCCTTAACAACAAGAGGGTGCTGGTCTGTTTGCCCAGGAGCCCTCCCGCAGGGAATCCCCCATCTGTGCCTGTGAAGGGAAGCACATAAAGTCAGAGTAGCAATAGTAAATATCTTAAATCTTTCAGATGTCCAGGGACATAAGGCTGTCACTGCAGCCATCTGCCTGGAAGGGCTGAAGATGAGTGTGTGCAACAGGGGGTGTAGGATGGAGAAAGAAGCAGGTCCCTGCAAGGCCAGCACGCTGACGGGAGCTGCTACAGCCCCATCAGCCATCCCGACTCCCTCCGGCCACCGAGCAATCCCCAGTCCAGTGTCCCACCCCTTCTCCTTCGAGGCAGACCCCATCCTCTCCTCCTTCCCCTGACCCCCAGCCCACCCTCCCCGGGCGCCTCCAGGCTCCCTTGCCGTGGGTTGGGCTCTCTCCATCCCCGCCGAGGGGCAGCCCGGGCTGATGCTTGAGCAGAGGGTGACCGGCCCTCAGCTTCCCACCCAGGGTCACGTCCACTCGCGGTGCCTGGGCAAGGCATGGGCTCACAGGGCACTCGCTACCCTCAGCCACCTCAGCATGCAGAAGGCACGAGCACCTGCAAACCCACCCAGCCGCTCGTCCCACCCCAGAACGGTGCTGCGCTGGGCCAGAACTCCCCGCCTGCCCTACAGGACAGGCAGAGCGAAGGGCCGCCCGTCACAAAGCCCTGCTTCTGATGGCCCCAGGTCCCGGTAATCAAGTGCAGGCACCTGCAACTGTGGCAGAGCCAGAGCTGGGCTTCATTTCTCCTCTCCATCCCACAGCTGCCCTGCTCATTTGGCCCGGTCCCAACAGATACGCAGTGACAGGACAGGAGGCTGGCAGTGACATTTTGTGGGGGACAGAAGACCCCTGTGGCTGGCCACACTGCCGTCACTGTAGCCAGGTGCAACTGGAAAAGGCTCCGAAGATTCGCAGCGCCCACCCACAGGAGCAGGTCCCTGGGGCAGGCCGGCAGATCATCCTTGGCTCAGAAGGAAACAGCGAGTCCCGTATTTCTCTCAGCTTAGCCAAAAGCTGTAAAGCAGATCCCTCCTGCTCTCTGCTAGTGTTCAGACATCCCCTGTGTGTTCTGTTGATGAAATCTCTCACCCCAATTCGGGAGATAGCGGTGTTTGCTAAACACGCTCTGCCTTGCTACCAGAAGAGCTTCTGACCTTGTCCTGTCTTCTTCTTGGCATTTGGCAAATACTTATCAGTGCTCACAGTGACCTCCAGCCAGCTAAGCAGAAGGCTTTGGAGCCAAACATGTGCACAAATAATTCCAGGGGCAGCTGTTGCTACTGTATTATCTCCTCCTGTGGTTTCTACAGATACAAATAGTTAATACATGTTGCAGTTCATAGCTCCTCTCCCTTTAGCACACCAAGGAGCACCTCTTCAGCTCGGGGCCCTTACACCCATCCCAACAACGCGGGCCTTCAATCTGGTATTAGCCCATGTTGCCAAATGTGTCTTACCCTTGGATGGAATGGAGCCCAAACCAGCCAAAGCCACAGATCACAGCCCTGCCGCCTCTAGCTGAGGAGGTCACCATTTAATCACCTTCCCAAATGAAGCCGAACAGAGGCCGCTCTGTGCATACCCAAACGTAGCACCCCTCTCCTCAGCTCCTCTGGCCTCCCGCAGCTCAGGCGCGAGGGGTTTTCTCACTCCAATCCGTGGAGGTCCAAGCCTGATCAGAGTTCATTCGACCCAAAGAGGAACAATGATTCGCTTCCAAAAAATGAGGCTATTATGGCTAGAAACGATTATGAAAGCCTGCAGGAAGCTAAGACCAGATGTGTGCTCGGCTCACTCCAGCTGTTGCTTAGAGCAAAGCCGTGGTTTGTTTTGTTTTTGTTTTTTAAACAAAACAGAAGAGAGGATTGTCAGGAATTAGGCCTGGTCTGCAACAAGCTTTTCCGACATTCGCCTGCACTGCCTTTGCAGCTGTGCAGCTGGGCTGGGAGCAGGTGCCCACAGAGAGTGGGCACAGCAGCGCCCAGAGGATGGATGCAAACACGGCAGGAGCCTTACAGAACGGGGGAGAAGTGAAAGGGGATGCCATCCCTTTTAAGTTCAGCTCCAAGAATCAGCTGGTTGTCGCTGGGATTTCCCATTATTGTTTCAGTAGGATGCTCTGTACCGTTACCTAGAAATCAGGGCAATCGCATGGCTACGATCATTCCTTACCTTTACAGCAAACCTTTCATCAGAGGATCTCAAAGCAGCTTGATAGCAAGAGCGGGCACAACCTCACACCGTGCCTGTGAGATAAGCGAGGGATGGAATAGATTAACTGCCTAAAAGCACACAGCAGCTCTGTGGGATGAAAGAAAATAAGAAAAAAAAATATACGTTTGAAACCATACAGGGTTTTATGGAGAGGCAGCCTGGAAGGCTGCCAGGATGCTGAAATTGCCACCCCTACACAACCACAAATACCATGGAAACCAGCAGGGCACCAGCAGGCAGGAAAGGAGAACAGCTGAAAAATGGCTTTCCACGAAACACAGCCGGGCTGGGACGCTGCTCCCGTCCTGCCTGAGGGAGGGCTACGTGCCCAACCACCAGCGCTGCTGCCAGTGGGAGCAGGGCTCCACGAGAAAGGAGTTATTCCCAGTAATTTCCCACCCTGGGGTAATATTGCTTTCCTGGTGGTGGCCAGTGGATGACAGCAGAAAGTGGGATGGCTGAGGGCTGCTACATCATGGCAGCTGTGGTACGGAGCTAATGGGAACCCTGAGCGCCAGGTGAAGCTCCAACACGTGCTGGGAGGTGTAGGAAGATGAAAGTAAGTTGACACCTGAGTGAGGACAGGGAAGGAACTTGCACGTGCAAGCTCCTGCGTGCCCTGGCTGCTGAGGCACGATAAAGAGGCATGAAACACTCAACAGGAATAGTAGTTTTCCCCGCAAATACCGAGAAAGCTCAAAAAAGGATTCCTTTAAGCTGAGCAGAAGTGAGCAAAGGAAAGAGGCCTGGAAAACAAAACCAAAAATAACAAATGAAACTGAATATAACTGGAATAACAAAAATAAACAAACCCAGACAAGCAGTGGGGAAGGAATGAACATACTGTTAATCTGTTGAGTACACTGTGCACACGTAAAATGATAGAGTAAGCCTGGCGAAACGTCCGACCTCCCAGCTCAGCAAGGATACCTGCCCGTCACCAAACGGCACACATCCCTCAAAAAGCCATACTCTCGGTTAGCCAAGTCAGGAGGAATGTGAGCATAAACCGGCTGTGCTCGTTCAAAACACTGCTAAGAGGAACAGCAGCATCTTGTGAGCGAGCTGGGGTACGGGGCAGCCAGCACCAACCAGTCTTGGAAAAAAGTGGCCCAGTGGAGATGAGAGGCAGGTAGAGATACGGACACAAAGCTCTCCCTCCAGCTCTCAGCAGCTGGAGGGCGCAGAGGTGATCTGCTACAGATTCCAGCTGGAACAGAGGTCGGGGCAGAGGGCGGTATTTTGTGGAAAAGCAAAGAGGACTGAAACCAGAGAAGCAGCAGAGCACCATTTCTGCCAGGCTAAAAGGGACAAAGTGACCGGGCCTCGCAGCAGCCACAGGGGAGGGCTGGAAGGGGACGGCCACGCTGTCACGGCTGGCCCCGACAAGGCTCTGTCGAGGAACAGGCGAGGGCTGCGCAGCCGGCGCAGGAGCGTGCTCCCGGCACAGCCCCAGAAACGGGGCTGGAGGAGTGCGAGAACAACAGGATAACATCAGGCTCTTCTCACACAGCTGAAGGACCGCCGCTGGTCATCAGGAGGCAAGTGCAGATGGGAGACTTTAAAGCGGTGCCAGAAAAAACAAACTACAGTCAGGGTCGAGGAACACGGGATACGACGCCTAGTTGTCAGCAGTTGTGGTGTATACATTGCTGAAAACAGATGCAGTGCCAGGAAAATCCAACTCCCAGCATGAAAAAAATAACTTAAGAATGATAATGAGCGAAGCCAAAGCAACTGCGACTGTGAATTAGTGATTATATAAAAGCTTTTATCTTGAAGTTATGTTAGGCCAAATTCTGAAGTCATCTTTTCAGCCAGAACGCTCCCCCGAGACCCTGTGATTTGGCCACAAATTGCTACATCTTAAAAAAAGAAGAAAACAAAACATAACAAAGATTGTCTTTTTAAGCAGGCTGGCAATGCACAGCAGGCAATAGCCTTGACATCGCATCAAACGCCTCCCCAGCAGATAGCTGAAGTTCTCTGCTTTATGCCACTGTTCATCTGCAAAGCATAACCATGAGGCCAATTTTCGGGATTTGCTCCCTTATGTGGGTGCTGTGCAGGGAAGTGGGAACGTTGGGCTGTTTAATATGAAGGGAAGCACAAAGCTCCCTGAAACGAGTGAGATGTGATCCGTATTGCAGTTCCTCCCATTGAGACGCATCAAAGCTACTCCTGAAAAACCAAATGTGCAGTAGCTTGGGTATTGCCATAAGGAAACGTAGGAATCATCACCGCCCACCACACACTGCTCACTTGAGTGCTCCAGCAGTGGCATTGCTGCCCCTTTTCTTTTCCCCCTTTGTTTTTGTAGTTTGGTGGTTTGGGTTTTTTTTCAGAGCTGCAATGTTCCTTGGTATGTCTGGGCTGAGCAGCAACAAAAACGTCTTTTCAAAAGAGCTGATTAGATTAAAACCAACCAGTGTCTCAGCGGCAGGCACGCAAGAACAGCGAAAAGGTCCTTGTTCCAGCACTGGAAGCTTCATCCCATTCCCTGGGCATTATTAAGCCCAGCAGCAGCTCTAGGCTTCACACCTTGAGGTCTCTGCACAGTTTCAAACGGAGTATCCACAAATCCCAGCCCCCAGCGAGTCCCAAAGAGATCCAGCCACGCCAAGATGCCACTCTCTTTCCCGCACCTCTCTCCATACTGGTTTGAGACCGATCACACATACAAGTCTTCCCTGCTCATGCTTTGGACTTGGCTTGCCATGAGTAATACACTGCCAACCTGCAACTTCTAAAGAGATATCGAAAACAACAGGAAAAAATTGTTAGTATTTTGAGCAGGAGACACACCCTTCCTATGAAAATGACCTGCGGTAATAGCCCTTCCAAAAGCAAGGGAACATGCTCAAATACCTGTCGTAAGATCTGAAGCTAGAATACTGCCCCGCCAAAAACGCTGGAAATAGCCCTTTCAAGTCATGCAAACACTTCAGAGTTTCTGAAAGGAGAAGTAGTTTCAGATAAAAGACCCTTTCGTGCCAGCTGGCAAAAGGCAAAGAGATGGATCAGATAGTTGGATAGACAAGGCTTAAAGCCACTTTTGTCTCAACAGTGGGCTGGGCTTATGTATGCAGCGTCTGAAGGCAGCGTATCGCATCATCTGACCCTTAATGTTAGCTTTATGAAATCATATCAGATGAAACTGCAGCGTTCCAAAGCATCTCTCAGCCTGGCAGGACTCTCCCCCTCCACCCCCTCTGCCCAGCTGCACCTCCAGCAGCCCCTGGGCTGGCCTGGCACTCGCACAGACCTTCGCTTCTCAGGTGCCCCCCACTCCGCCCAGCAGCCCAGCCTCTGTCAAGGCTCAAGAGGGTTTGTTGCAGCACAAGGAGTTTCACAAATATTTAGGCAGAACACTTTTTTGTCCCCATAGTGCAAGAGCAGCAGGGTGACTGCACCCAGCGAGAGATGAAGGATGCTGTGAAGGCTGAAGGGAACTTCACCACCCCTCCAGCATGTTTGATATGCTTTAACAGAAACTTACTAAAAGCAAGAAGTGATGCAAACAAAACCAACCACGGTAAGCATGCTGTTTTCGGTAGCCTGCACAGCGTGAGAAACATGGTGTTTTCTTTAAGCTGCGATTCTGGTGCCTGAACCAAAAGAGGCCAAACCGAGCTGCCTCAGGACAAGAATTTCACCTGGATTGACAGGGATGGGTCTGAGCCACAGGTCTGCAGGAACCCTTGCAGCTTGCTTACAGCCAGACACCCGCTCCTCACCACTTGCTTTTCATATAAGATGACAATGATGGGCGGCTGGGGTGTCCCCAGTCCTGGCAGCTCGTTTCATGTGAAGTTTGTCATGAATCACAAGGGCCACGGTCTCCACAGGCTGCCTCCGGCAGCTTGTTCCCTGGGACTTCAGTGGGTCACCACCAGCATGACATCCCAGCTCTGCTGGATCACCAGCCAAAGCAAACCTGGGGTCTCTGTAGCATCTCAACTAGTGCAAAGAGATTACAGGGACCTGGAAAGATTAGAATAAGTACATCAAACAAGACCAAGAGTAGTTTAAATTTGTTTTTAGAAATGTGGGTTTTTGCTGTATTAGGACTGTGCGTCCCCGGAGAATTCATGCCAAAATGGAATTGCATAATGAATGTTAAGTATTTATCAAAAAATTCATGGTTGAAAAGTGGTCTGCAATGACAGATAAAAAAAAAGAAAATCAGCTCTGCATGATTTCTAGTCTCGTTTCCTTATGACACATCAATTCATCCTGAAAGACTTTAATACTCACCTTTACAGATGTTTCTGCTTTTCACATCAGACATTAAACTCTTTCCTGTCTTGTTCAGGAAGACTCTGAGTTACCAAAGCCATGGCGGGATTACGCCATCAAAGTTGCAACATCCAAGCCCTGACATGACTAATCCCCGCGTAAATGGGAAAGGCCAAGACGTGCAGTCTGTGCGGTGGATAAGCGCAGAGCCAGCCTGTCTCCTCCAGCCCACGGGCGCATGGGAAGCACGTCCCCTCCGTGCAGGGACAGCCTGGGATAAGCAAGAGTCTCTGGCACCCTCTTCCTTGGGTCTCTTTGTAGGGCACACGGTGGCACCACGAAGCTTGCCTCGTGGTGGTCCCCCTCTCACATCAGGGCAGCGCAGCTTGCTGAGAGGGAGTTACTCCCAGGGGAAAACTGGATTCTTTTTTTATTTGCTTTCATATGCATGTTCATGGGAAAAAATCCTCCTTTGCATAAGGCATAGTATCACTTTTTATCTGTGGAAAGATGAGCAAAACTGTCTTCTCTATGTAACCTGCACAGCCAAAAATACTTCAGAGAGCACCTGGACTTCTTTGTCCGTCTTAGAGAAGTAGTTGTTGGAAGACCTCACCGAGCGCGCTCCTCTTCCTGTAGCCATCATCTTATGATGAGTCACACAGCTCAGCTGAAGGGAATTTCTAAAGCGTGTCTATATGATGCAATGATGGAGCTGTGTCAAACCCAACACCCGAGTACAGTCTTCGGAGCAAGGACACTCAGTTTTACTCTGCAGAACCAGTCCAGCCAAACCCAGACATGAAGTTGGCCCAGACCCTTCCCCAGCTCAGAGCACGGGTGGCTGATGCAGGCTTCCATGGGGGCCAGGGTGGGCCCCTGCCTGCTCTGTGCCTGCAGAAAAACCCCCGGCCTGCTGGTGGGTGACAGGAGAGAGGAAAGGACATGCACAGGACCATGCTTCCTCCCTCCTTCCCTCACCCTTCTCCCAAGCTGTCCCCTCAGCACACTGGGACCTCAGCCCTAAATGCCGTTCTCGGGGGGGAAACCGCACTGGTTCTGGTGGCTCAGGGTGCTCTGCAGTTCAAAGCAAACTGGCAGGGCCTCATCCACCCTCTGTAAAGAGGCAGAGGCACCACTCTTCCCCTGACTTCATTCATCTAGGGGAAGGTGGTGGCAGGGAATTGCTGTTTCAGGGGACTTGCCCCAGCAGGGCAGCATTTCCTACATTTTCTGCCATTGAGCCAGCAGCTCAGAGACCAGAAATGAGGAATGTGCCTAAAAAAACCCAAATAAACAAACAAACAATGAAGCAAGACCTGAATCTTTCGCAGGCGTGAAACCTACCTATGGGTAAACGAAACAGCTTGTTGCAGTGACTTCACAGGGTCAAGGTTTCACGAGGGGATGGCGATCAGCAGCTGGCAGCCCAAGGAAACCCAGATGTTTAGGTTGCCTATTGAACAAATTTGATTGAGAAATCAGAGAAATGTAACAAATACAGATTCTACTATTAATTTCAGATGCATTCAGATTATTTTTTGTAGGTTAAAAACGCAATCAGAATCCTTTTTTGTAGTTTTGACCTCAGCAAATGGTAGTTGTTCAACTGTCAGCATCAGTCATGAGCTCCAATGATTCACAGCGAACCATGCCAGCTGGTGCTTCTGACCGCCCATTTACTCACACAGTACTGTGTGGGACATAACACTCGATTTTTCTTCCTTAACGCCTGGAGTTACTTTTAGATTGTACCCTAGATTGCACTTTATTGCACAGGTACATTCGGACTGGGCTGTTACATTGTCACAGGCTTTGTGCCTGCACTTGCGACACCATGAGCTGTTGGAGGATCCACCGCCGCCGGCATCCAACAAAGCCTTGTGCAATCCCCGCGCCAGGGAAAGGTGTGCGCTTTGCAGGAGAGGTGCCTGCTGTCGCTGCCTGTTGTTGGCAGTCAGCAGGAGGCTCCGAGAAATGCCAGTTAGAAAGAGCTGGAGGCAGCAAAAATAAACCCAAATCTTGCATATTGGAAGAGCTTTAGTATAAAGAAGTATGTATGGTCCCGCTCTGTGCTTTAGGCACAGTATTTGACAAAAGTGGTCTTCCCAGCCCTTTTCATTGGTAAAATGATGCGCATCAGCTGGACTTCAGAAACAAAAGGTAAACAATCTGATAAAACAGGTGGCTGATTACTGAACAAAGCTCTACCACCCCTCACTACAAAACAAGTCTTCTTGAGCATTTGCCTGTCAACACAGTCTTGAGGAGGCCATTTACAAGTGCCTTTAAAAGTACACAGAAAGGTCACCACTGATGGTAGCTAGCCAGAGTTGCAGTGTGGAATGCTGCATCCAATAACTCCATTTCCCGCAGACTTTTCAAGGGATGTGAAGCTTTTTGCAAGCCTTTGGAGAATGAAGACTTTCACTTGCAGCTCCACTAAATTCACCATCCTGCCCCAGCAACATAAACAAAGTGAATATTGTGAGACTTGGAGCCTGCTCTGGCCAGGACAGTACAGCGTTTTCCACTTCTTGCATAAGAGGAGATATGTCCTAGTTTGCAGGGTGCGGCGGGATGTAAGGAATGGTTCGTTTTCTTTAATTCATTTTGGTGCTATTTGTATCTATGCTTTCTTCAGTAGTTTCAGGTCCATTAGTTATCAGGAGTATCTGCTTCAAGGCATAAGCAATGGAAGTTCTCCATCTGTCTTCCCCTGCAGGGTTTTAAAACCTCTTCTCCAGAAATAGGTGTGAGGCCCATTCCCAGAGATGCTCCAGAGCAGAACTACTTCATCGCCAAAATACTAAAACCCACAAACTCAGGGGCAAAAAGATAAAAGGCCTTTTGAATCAAGTGAATAAGCCAAGGGGAGGGGGGGGAAATAGATTCAGTCATCTCTCCTACCTATTTAATGAATAGCATTCCTCTCCAGAAATAGCAAGCACATTGCAAACCTCCCCGAGTGCCTTTTTATGGCCAGGCTCCTGCAGCTGCCCCTCTCCTGCCCTCCCTGCTGGGGCACGGGATGTGGCTCTGGCTGTGGCCCTGCCAGAGGGCAAAGCTGCTGGTGGCACGGGCAGGGGTGCACGCAGAGCAGCCCTGCTCCCAGCGGGGTCCCTGCTCGCCAGCGGGGTCCCTGTCCCTGCTCCAGCCAAGCGCTCAAGCGGATGAGACATCGTAGTGAAAGGAGCGGGACTGGTGTGCTTCAAGATAAGATTGTCTGCCAGGGCTTTGTTGGAGGCAGCCTTGCAGATGCAGGAAGGAAAACAAGCTGTAAAGATGGTAAAAGGAGAAGGAAAAAAACGCCCCAAGGGAAGCGGCGCTGGCGCAGGAGACAAAGAACTTGTCTGCGAAGGGCACAGTAACACAGAGACAAACATGAACAGCACAAGTCAAACAGCATCATGTCCTGCCTTAGGAAGCCCCCGAGCTCCGCTTGCTTGCACTGTCCCGTACCTCCTCAGGCAGCTGGTGCTGGGACAGGGCATCAGGGACCTTGGCATGGGGTGGGACAGCCCACCCGCGTCCAGCTGCTCCGGCCCACCTCACCTCCAAACTGTCCCGAGGGAGCAGCCAGGACGCTGGCAGCAAGGCCACCTACACTGGGAGCTGCTTGGCTAGTGGTGACAAAGCTTACCTGGAAGCAAGTTGTGCGGGCTGGCGCTTCCCAGGCAGGTACAAGCTGCTGACCTGATGGGTATTTCATCGTGGCAGCAGGAGGAAAAGCATCTGGTGGCACAATGTGGAGGAAGACGATGAAATGCAGCTCCTGCAAGAGAGGCAGCAGGCGAAGGATGGCACAGGCAGCCCAGCAGCCACGTGAGCCCTGCTCCTGGCAAACCAAACACAACACGGATGCATCTGCACTCTCATCCCCTTAGCTTCTTTTGGTTGCTTGGGTTTTTTTCCAGGTTTGGCCTCCTATTGCAGCTGGTCAGGCCCTGAATTCAATATATCCCATAGATGTAGAGGGAGAACAAGGACCTTCACAGGGGGTCCGTGGAGGCCCACCACTTCCTTCTTGGAGGAGGTTTTGCTGCTTGGACACCTTGCTTCAAGCAAGGCAAGGATTCAGGGGGGAAATACTGGTTTCAGTTTAGCTTAAACTAGTCCTGTTCAGCCCAGCCTTGCGCATCTGCCCATCCCGCAGGAATTTTATGCAGCGCAGTTCCCTGGTACACATATGTCCATCTGTTTCTGGTCCTTTCCCCATTGCCCCAAGCCACCACAAAAGGAGGATGGAGTGCCCTGCTGGACAGCGAGGATGGTGTGAGGTTGGGAGCTCAGGGGCAGCTGGATTTTCCACATGGAGGTGGGAAACAGCAATGCACGACATGGTGTTCTGGCTCTCCATGATCTGGAGGCTAAAACCAGCACCGGCAGCCCCACGGGAGCCCTGCTATGAGCACAGGGAGGAGCTGCGGGGCTGGGACCCCTGCAGTCCTGTTTGTATTCAGCTAGCTGGTGATAAACTGGGATGAGACAGATGAGACCTGAGATGGGGTCATCCACACAACTTCCTGCTGCGCTTGGTTCGCTTGGTGCATCTCGCAAGTACAGAGCGCGCCTCACCCTCACGTGGTTGAGCCGTGGTCCCTGACACGAACCCGACCTCGATGGCAGCAGCAAGGCCTGGCCAGAAGGTCCCCTCCTGCACCAGAGCCACGCACCAGCGGCTGCACAGCCCCAGGGACACAAGGAAGGCAGGGTACTTACAGCCAAAGCCATGGGTGCTGCTTTGCACCCTCAGGCTCGAGGTCTTTTTTTTCAGGACAAGGAAGAGAGACTTGTGCTAAACACCTCGATTTGTTTAATCCACCATACAGAAACAAAATCTGGAGAGGTTCAAAGCTCCAGTGTTTACTATCAGGCTCATTTCTGGGCTAAATAAACCATCAGAATCTAAGTCTCTGCTGAAAACATCTAAACATGCTAGTTGGAGCTGATGAATAGTTAGCATTTGGCAAAGTCAAAGCATGAATCCGTAGTTATTATACGATGAGTCACCTGGAGAAACCAGAGCAGTAGCCAACAAAAAGCCCCTCTGAATAGCTCAATGAGAATGAGGATGCCTAGAAACACGCACATCAGCGACAAGACATCAGCCCTAGCAAAGGCTGGAGAGGGGCAGGCAGCACTCCCTCAGCTCTGTGGAGGATGTTGCAGACCCCCCCCATGGTCACCTCTGACTGAGGACCCCATGCCCATCTCACCAGAAGTCCATCCCTAGATACCAGGGCAGTTTGACATGCACATTCCCTCCATGACTCATAGGACTGGAACAAGCCAGACTTTTGCAGTCAACAAAAAAGATAAAAATCATATTGTTTGGGGGAGTGCCAAGCTATTATTTCACCCAATTAGTCTTGAACTGCTGAAAGTTAAAGGGATTTCCTCTGGAAAAAGAACATTCCCCAGCCAGAAAGTCACAGGAGCATAACTGCTGGCATCCAGTGTTAGGAAACAAGCGTCTGGACAAAGGCTTCTTTTTTTGATTTGTTGTTGACGACTTTTTTAAAAAGACACTACAGTACAGATCCTGGAACTTGGATTTCTATTTTTACACTTTCTACCTGTGACAGATTCACATATCCAGGACACACTGGGGATGGTTTCCACATCCTTGGTTGTTTTCTTTAACTACCACAGCCTAAAGGTACCGTATGGATGGGTATCGCTGTTTGCATGGATGCACTGTCATGCAGCAACAGGCTCCGAGAGCTGGCTGCACCAGTCCCCACAGCTGCAGCTGCCTCCTGGGGAGACCACACGTGGCTGAGGCCCCATCATGCTGGTTCCAGGTACAGGAGCACAGACCTGCTGGTGTTCCTCATCCTGCTTGGCACCTCCTTTCCCACACCTGCCTGCTATCAACTGAGCAAACCCGTGGAGAGCAGCACTAAAGGGCAGGGGCAGTTTTTACCTCGTCCTGCTGTTCCCAGGCGGGTGCAGAGAGGAAGAAGCTGCCTTGCCACAGCACTGCCCATTATTGCTTCAGCATGTCACAATACACTAATTGAGTAATTGGCAATTATGTTGCCTTTATCTTTATCTCCAGTGTTATGGTGTTATGTTCACAGCTGTATAAGTAACAGCTCGTCTCCCATCTGCAGCGCCTTCCATCCCGCATGGCCTTGCTGATCCTGCAGCAGAGAGCAGCCATAAAGCCTGAGCCCAGGTTGACAGTGCTGTCCCCCACCTGCCCAGCGCCACACCAGTTTTAAAAAGATCATTTTAAAATGTGCTTCCACACTGCTACAAAAGCGAACCTTTTTTTGCCCCTGTGCAAAAGGAAATGTTCTGTGTTTTGGCACAGCTGGTTTTAATTCCTTCTTTAAGAAAGAATTTAACATGGCTGCCCTGAGACTGGCTGCAGCTTTATCAAGTGAGATCTCATCGTGGACTTCAGACAACCTTGCCTGCAGCCATTATACTGTCAAACAGATTTCCTCCTTCTTCACAACAATTGTACATCACATCCTACTCAGATCTCTCACAACGCTTCATAAATAATGCAATAATGAGGGTCCTGTACACTTATGGGATTTGGGAGGCATTATCTCCTTTTTTAAGATGTGGAATATGAAGATTAGTGATTAAAGATAGCAAACCCGGTGGGCTGTGATCCAAATGACAGGAGTTTTTCTATATCCTTTCTCCTGGATCTGGTGCCTTTCTTGGCTTTCCCACCATTGGCCCAGCTTTCCCACTTCTCTGTCACAGCACTTCAGTCCTACCCCATCCTTTTTCTCCAGGGCAGCTGACAAATTTGGCACCAGCACATCACCGTTGGTCCCTCATGGTGTTTTGCACAAGGTCTGTAGAGACAAAACTGCTGTTTCCATTAGCCAGTTAACTGGGATGAGAAATTGAACTTGAGAAAAATCTTTATTGTAGATTAATTAATACTACTGAAAACAGAGTCATTGAACAGAGAGATGCTCACTGCTATGAGAGGAATAACCTTTTGCTTAAGAAATAAGACAGAATGCAAAGAACGTGGAAAGAAAGTGGAAGCTCTGAGCTAAGGCTCACCTGTGGAGGATGGATGCTCACTGCAGAAGCTCCTGGATTTCTAGATCTTATGCTCTAATTAAGCATAAACGAGTGCAAGCATGGACGGAGCCTTTGGCAGCACTCTGTGCTAGCCCAAGGAGGCAGCCTCCAGCTCGGGGCCTCACCGGCTCCGTGGGAGCAAGGCTGCCTGATGCCAAGGGCTGCACATCACACCCCACAGCTGGAGAGGCACAGGGTCTGAGCCTGGTGATTAAGAAAGCAAGATTTCTATTCAAAATCCTAAGCTACCTTAAAAGACAGCATGCTGCTGTGCTTCTCCCTAGGGAAGACAGGAAGCTACTGCTGAGCTGTCTATCATTTATTAAAAAAATTATTTTTTCCAGATAAAGTGGAAAGCTCCACTGCAGGGGCACACAGGCACCAGGATGCGGCGCAGACGGCAGGAAGCCGACTTGCAGGATTTTCCATGTGAAGAAATGGCCTGAGAGGGATGGGCGAGCTTGAGATTTTACCTGAAAAACAGCAGGAATTCTGTCCTTCCCCAGCAGGCAGGCTTTGTAACCTCAGAGCAGCTACCTCCCACTTCTCCTCCTCAGTCTCAGCAGGCACCTCTCACTGCAGAGGCACACAAAATCCCAGGATAGCTCCGGGGAACTCCTTGTCTCCAGAGCAGAAGGGCCAGTGGCCAGATCAGCACAGGGTGCCTGCCCAACCTATTCCTTGTGGCTGGAAAAAACAGAGTCCCAACAAACCCCAAGTGGCTTCTGGTGCCCAAGAAGAGGCATGGACACAGAAAGTCATGCACAGGGTGTGTGTCTGTGGGTAGGAGGAACAATTTGTGGATGGCTGGAGTAAGCAGGATGCCCACAGGCAGCAGGAGATGTCTGGAAGGAAGCGCTCATCTATGGCCAGTAGGCACTGGGGTGAGGGACTGCTGCAGGGCAGGGCAGGGTGGCAGCCACATCCCAACAGTCCCATGCAAACAAATCCTCATGCGCAGGGAGGCATGCACCAGGCAAATTCCCAAGTAGCAAAGAAAAAAAACCCCAACACCCAAACATCTGTCTTCCAAAAGACTAGTCTTAGCCTGAAAAAAAACACTCATTTTTCTGCCAATAGCTTTCACAGTGTAGCAACTAAAAAACCAGCTGATGCCTCTGGTGAGAAGGTGCCCCAGCAGGAGCAGAAGGTGAGCAGCTCCTGTGCTTGCCAATGCCCTCCCTGCAGGGCAGGGAAGGGGCATGGTGCACGGCTCCACAGTTTCAAAGTGGAAAAACACCAGCAGAAAACACCATCAAAAAACACCCTAAAACACCAAAACAAAACCCAAAAGAAAAGTCAGCCCCCAAAAGACTCCTAAACACTTTAACCAGGCACTCTTGCCACTTTGATTCTGCGGCTGAAAGCCAAAAAGCCAGCACAGCTTTCCTTTGGGGTCAGTGTGAACAACAAAGAGAGAAGCCGGTAGGAGACCCCCAGAACCTCAGCCCAGAGCCACTCACACCCACATACTTCACAAAACCGGTCCCTTCAGAGGGAACACAAAAGGTTCTCACCGGCCAACACAGAAGAGCTCCGCTGCCACTAGACGAGGACCCGGCAGCTCCCAGAAGGCTGGTCTGGTGGCTGTGTCCCCTGTGGTGGGAACTGGAGCCTGCATGTAACCCCTTCCCCAGGAGGATCCCGGCAGGGTCTGTAATCACACTGTCAAGGGGACCGCTGGCTACTGAATAACTTGGGCTGTGAAGGAAGACTGCCCCTTCAGCTCTCGGTCAACACGGGGCTGGATTTTCAACAGCACGAGCGCAGCCCACACTATATCCCAGGATGGCAGGACCTGGGGACAGAGCATTTAAGCACCCAAGAAACCTGCATGGAATGATTTCAAACCATCAGCCATCCCTCTTTGTTGTAAGAGTAAACCCATACTGCTAAAATGCTCCAAGGCTCATATTAAAACATTTTAGATTCTTCTGTTCCACAGATCTCAGTGTTTTGCCTGAAGTGCCCTTGTCACTGGCTAGCTGTTGTTTCTGCAATCGAGCAACTGAAAGCATTTAACCTTAATCTAGCATTAGTTTTGGGGCTTCATTTGTTTGGTTTTTCTTTATCAATAGATAGAAGTTCCAGTTTTGGATTGATCAACCCCCTCACAAAGACAAGTGACCAACAGCACAGGCTCTATATAAATGCCCAGTTGCACAGCTACTTTTTACAAGGCTCAGGATCTAAACTTCTACTGTAAAAAGATCAAAGTCCCAATTAAAGGCCTGTCCTACTTTTTGGGCAAGAACAACTCTGTGCAAAGTGGTTACAGTGTTTCCCAGTTATACCTGTAGGCTTTATTATTACTAAGGTGTGAGACTGTACACAAATGCCCAGACCTCCTTTGTGGAAAACCATGCACAAGCAAACCAGCCGTATCTGCCTGAATGGACAAGCAACTTGGAAGCAGTGACGCCGGCTTACACTGAGTGCAGTCTAGCACCGCCGTTTATTTTCATTGGTCATATTTAGCACTCGAGATGAATACACTTATCAATGTTTTAGCAGCAGCCCTTTGGGATATGCAGCTTAATGTTTTGAAGACAAGGAGTCTAACAGTTCAAACCAGAACCCGGAGTACTTACTTCCTTACCTGCTTAAAAGAGGTGCTGGCAGGTTAAGTGCATGGTCTATCCAGTACTGAAAAGCTTAAAACTTGCTTCCTTTTCTCCACCCAGTATTTCTGGGTCACACTGAGCTCTCAGTGCTCTTTTTTTTTTTCCTTCAGAGGAGTTTCATTCAGCAAAAACAATTGAAAGAGAATAAAGTAGAAGCTGTAGTTAATTTGATACTGAAATCAACATTCCCAATGCTGGAGCAGGAAGAGAGGCAAAGACATGCTGCTTCATCATTACAGCCCCAATGGGCTGCCTTGTGAGATGGAAGCTGGCCTGCAGTGGACACTGGCTCCCAATTATAAACCACTAAAATGCACTATGTGAGAAGAGGTGAATCTCATTCCCTTGTTATCAAAATAGTAAGCAAAAGGGAGGAGAAAAGTGCCCATGCAAAAACAACTTATCTTCATTTTGATCCCATAGACTTACTGAGCAACTGATGTTCATATAAATTTTCTGATTAGGGTAAATTATATAGGACAGTTTCTGAGCAGCACATACATAATTTATCTGATACTTCTGAGGAAGCGACTACATTAACAGTTCAGAGGAAGCTGAACTCTTGTCTGTAAGGATTTCTGTTTGAAAATGCATTTACAATGAAAAACTAAAGGCACTAAATAGCCAAGTCTTCCATCACATTATGAATAGTTTTTAATACCTTTGCTGCCTGCTTAAACATTTCAGCTTAAATTAATCTTACTTGTCTAGCACAAAGCAGATGATCTGGACAGGTCTCAGTATTCCCAGGCAATCCAGAGCTCTGCATAGTAAATCATCACTGACTGCAGACAGTGCAACAGAAGGATCCATACATAGCACCTGGGACAAGAGATGGTTGCAATATGGTAGCACAGCCCCAGTATGCGGTTTCAGGGTACTCCTTGACCAGCCTCTCAATTTTAGCAGTTAAACTCACTGCAACCGTAGTAAGGCGGGGAAAAAAAAAAGAAAAAAAGCAGTTCATGTTCTTGATACCTGTCAACCTGAATTAATAACCACATTACCAATGTTATTAGGGATTCAGTATATCCACTTACACTAACAGGTAAGCCAGCCACAGGCCATTAAATACCAAGAGCTGCTTAATAACCTGTATTCCACAAAAAAAGCCAGCTACACTGGCTGCAGAGTTACCAAATGTTATCCAACTATAGACACTGCTATTTTGTTTAAGTATTCTACACCTAGGGAAAATAAAAGCTTCATCACATTTATTAAACAGTGATAAGCATAGTCAAATAAAAATTGTTTTCCACCATAAAGCTTCAAGAGCTGTAATGTCTCAATCATTTCATGCTACTTCAGTGCATCCGTATCTCCTACAGAGAATAGCAGCATTGACAAATTTCTACTACTGATAAAAAACATTTGTCTCTTCAGCTTCATTATGAGATAGAAGTATTAACTTTGCCTTGAGCTTTTTTTTATTCAGAAAAAAAAAGTTGCCACAATCACCACAGAAATAATTTAGAAGCTAACTCACATTAGTTCAAAACATGCATTTGAATCTTGTCAGTCAGTGCAGCAAAACCAAAATGTTTGAAAAATCATTAAAAAAAAAAAGGCTCTCAGGAGAACTACAGCACAAACTCAGTAACACACTTCAGCTGTTCAATGCATCTTTGATATTATGCAGATATATTTGTATCAATTTTACAGAGAACTTGAGATTACAAGCTTTGAATTTTTTAGAGAATAAACTGCAACAGAACATGTACACACTTAATTTTTTTTTGCTGATCATTCATTGAAAACAATAAATCTCAGAAATGTTCTCAATAACGTTTAGAAAACAAGTTAAGAGACAGAGGCATAAAATCTCCATAAAAACATGTTTATTCCTTATCGGTAGAGACCGCATATGAAAAGAGGATCTATTGTGAGCTTTTCAATAAAAGCAACCGAAAAAAGCCAGCAATCCTCCTAAGTAGCGGAGACACATATCCAGTTCCAGGGCAGAAGACAGCTATCAAAATCGTCTCCTTGCCCTCTCGCAACACAGGAAAGTCAGTTTTCAGCAAGAGGCTAAAGAAATTACGTCAAGAAACACTACTCTGAAGCAGCTGTCCAAGGGCCAGTGTTCCCCCGGCTCATCATCAGTCTTCAAACTCATTTGTCACTTTCTTCTTTTTCTTCTTCTTTTTCTCTGTATTCTGCAAACAAATAAACGTTGCTATGATAAAAGCATAATAGAAAAGTAAAGCAACACATGTAGCTAGGCAACAGAGCTTACACCTGAAAGCATCACAGCAGCTGCCATACTCAGCAAAGCACAACCCAAGAGATGTCCCTCCTCTACTGCTAAATGCACTCGATGTTTACAGCACGGTGGGGCCAGTGGGCAAAGGAAGCCGGGAGCTCAGCACTGCAGCCAGGCAGTAAACCAAGCCAACTTGCACTAAACCAAGGGGAGAAAATTAAACCCCATGTTACGAACAAGATTTCAAAACTGAGCAAATAGTTTAGTTTGGCCCCATCCACTCTACTGTTGCTAGAAAACATCAAATGATACTTCATCAGTTCAACCGGAACAGCCTCCACTCCCTACAAATCCTAAACACCAGACAGATGCCTGTGGATCAGCACCAAGGGACACCCTGCCCAGTAGAAAAGACATACTAACAGAGAAGACCAAAGCTGGGGGTGGACAGAGGAAAGGAAGGGAAGGGAAATATGGAGGCATTACAGTCACAAATTTCCCAGACCTTGTTGTAATGCAAATCTCTTGGACGTTATGGCAATGGACATAACGAAATAGTTATCAGGGTAAAGCTGTCCTTGCATATCATGGGTTACACAGATGAGAATACATTTTCCCCCCTCACTCCAAAAGTTTTGGAGAGTGTCCATTCCCATAAAGGATCAGAGAGCCATGCAATTCTGCCTCACCTCAACTACGGGGCTGATGAGGGGTTCCTCACTCAGTGCCTCTTCTTCAGCTTGCTTTTCCTTATTTTTTTTCTTTTTCTTCTTTTTGACAGGTTCATCATCTTCTACAGTTGTCTGTTCTGTACCACAGAAGAAAAATGAAAGGCATGTTGTCAGTTAAGCATGTAAAAGGCAAAAAAACCCTTTCTACACTATGTAGGAGGATGCAATAATGGTATTAATAATGAAAAATACCGAACACCACACTGCCCCTCCTTTATATCTCTCTACAGCTGTTTTCCCTCTGCTTTGCCCTGACCTGCATGACTACTCATTGCTATAATCAAAATATACAACTACCTAGGACACAAATTACAATGTTCAGACAGCACTATTCGCATCTCCTAGTACAAACGCCACTCCTATATGCTGCTCCCAAAGTTTGAAACAAGCTTGGATGTTTTCATTGGTCTGCCAAATTACCTTCAAGTACTCTTTCTGAAAACAGACTGTCCACAGTTTGACAAATATTTTCACCAGCATCACAAGAGCTGGGGAAGGACTAAAACCCATGTTAGAAATCAGTTCAGCCAGCAGCAGCTTGTTTGCAGATGATTTCCCTATCTTGAGGTTGGACATCTGCTGAGAAGCCGATCAGTTTTTTTACCATTTAGACTGGCAAACACTAAGATCTCTTAATGCTGAGCTAATGTAAAGCATTTAATGCAAAAGCAGAAACTCCTTCCTCTCCTGGAAGACAGGAATTGAATTATTTATATTAGCTGAGAGGAATGTTAACCCAAGAAAGGTTCACCTATGCCCCCTTACATTTATTTTTCAGAACTATTCATCAATAGCTGGTCTATCTTATCACAGTGGCAAAGGCACTATGATACACCACTAATTTTCTAGAATACACACCACAGTCTTAGGAATCTCTGCGTAAAGAAACCAAGCAGAAATCATTACCAAGCTGACCACCTATGCAGTAGCCAGGCTGTTACCGGAGCATACCCAAGTCAAATTTATTTGAACAGCTGAGTCCAGTGCTGGATAACAAGTTTCTTGGTATGCAGTACTCATGAGTAAGTTCATGATATAGCAGTCCTTCAGTAGCTACAAAACCAAGAAGCTGAAACCCATGGTGTTTGTGGTGCATACAGCTGCTACTGGAGGTGTGACTCAAAAAGTAATTTTCTCACTGTACTCCCCCAAACAATCAAATCAAGTTAATTTTGAAACACACTCACCACTTACAAAAGGAACAAAACCAAAACCAGGGCAATTATAAAAAAACCTAAACACACAACCTCCTAACATCTTGATTGTACTTTGTCACAAAGTTTAGTTCCTCGAGGCAGCAGAAGGATGATGAGTCAAAAATACACTTAAATCTTTGCTTCTAACATAAGCTTCAGACAAAAAAATTGGCTTCAGGGTAAAAGATTTCTAGACAAGTCTACAGGAAAATACAGGCAGCTAACACATGCAGTTTTCTGACATTAAAAAAATGCCAGAAGCAAAACAGCAAAGGATTCCAGATAAAGGAATGGGTAAATATAATTGTACGTGGATTCTGCCGCACACATCATTCACAGTGAACTGTGTGCAAGCAGAAGGCATTCAAAAACGTGTAAAAGTAAGTATCTTCACCTCCCTGTAACACAGGGAAATAGAAAGTAGCTGAAAAATAAGCATAAACTACATTAAAGTCATACGGTACATACAAACAGAGGCATACGCACCATGTTTTGCTATGTAACAGTTTTGGTCAGCTGGATTGGTAAGCTATGCATTCTCAAGCAAAACGCTGCGTGGTAACCTTGGAAAAGTAACTCCTTGTTATGACCCTACATGCCATTAAGTCTGACACACCAGGCAGCAGAACCTGTCACAATTTACAACCGCAGATGATGATGCACTGTGCACTCATAGGCACTGTCACTTCTCACAGCTAGCAGCGGATGCCTTCCTGAAGATTTCAGTTGCTGCTTTCTAGCAAAACTCATGATGCCGGGTCATGATGTTGCTGTCGTTTAAGGCTTTGTGCCTCACAGGGTTCACTCCATTAATTTAAGATTGTATTTTTCTTTTTAAGAGAGTCTTTTCCAAGTGACTAGCTGCTACTATATCCTGATGGTTAAATACAAGCCGAATGCTTCACTAGGGGCACTGGTTTGCCCTGTCAGTGGTATGCATTTTATCCAACTGCCAAGACTGTAGTCACAAAAATACCTGTCCTATTTCCCTTCCCCCAACATTCAAACAGGTTTTAACAGACAACTCTTTAAATGAATTATATCTTGTTTCAGGCTCCATCCTTCCACTTGAGTTTCTTTTTCAGTGTAAAAAGGTAAAAGTAGTTTGAAGTCATGCCTCACTCGCACCCCCCTGCCAGTCCCTATCCAAAGTACTGCCGTACACGCACCACAAACGTGGAGAGAAAACATCACGCATCTAATCTCGCAGTAACATTTACATTTCAGGCTAGCACAATTCAAAATATTGTCTCTCTTTACAACAAGTATTAAAGCAAATCACTTTTCAGTGGCAGCTTCCCAGCTTATTCCCGTCCCTTACCTTCCTCCTGTAATACAAACTAGATGGAATTCTTCAGCCAGATTAATTTCCCTTTTTGCCTGCACTCCTCTCCCCATTTATCACATGCACAAACAGCATGGGGAAGGAGGGGGCAGAGCTTTCTTTTACAACACTGTGTCTAGATGTGTAATCTCTGACTAGGGAAAAGCTTAATAAAGCACTGCATTAAAAAGAATAGAGCCAAGAACAGCAGAAATAAAATATATAAATGTTAAAAGCTCGTGCATATTTAAGTGGACATGCAACATAAATCTTAACACTGGGATGTCCTCTGCACTCTTCTGTGTATTACAGAACTAACTTATCGGACCACCACCACCCCCCCTTCTAGCACGCTGTGCAGCCATACACACAGTACTAGAAAAGAGCAAGGTCAAGGTCTGTCTAGTGGGTGTCAGGGAAATGCATGTACTTTGCTGGGTGGTATTTAATAACCAGAATTTGCAAACATAGGGGCAGTATTATTTTAAAGGCTGAAGGGAGTAGTTCTGCATACAGAAGATATGAGATAACTAAGTTATCTGAAAACACTTCTTCCATAGTCTGAAGAGCTGGCACAGTTAGTTCTAATGCCCAAGTATCCAAATTAAATGATCCAGCTGATATGAAGAACTGGGAGAAAGCAGGCGCTATGAACCACACATCTGAAGGATGCCCTAGCATTTCAACAAGAAAACCTGTGACAAGAAGCAACACATCTAAATCCTGTACTTCAGGTTTTAGGAAGTTAAAGAACCCCAAGCAAACAGTACAAATTTCAGTAGGCCACAAGCATTCCGAACACTATCTACTGCTCAAATAATTCTTGGTAGCTCAAGGAGAACTGCTAAGCTCCACCCAACCCCTAAACCAGGAAGTATCGATACTCAATAAAGCAAGTGAAGCAAACACAAGCAGGTTTGTGTATAAAAGCATGAACCATTGAATAATAAATATATCTATGAACAGAAAAATCCTACTCATACTCTAAGAGACCAGGCTAGAAATCAATGTAATACTTCACCTGTGAGTAGCTCATGTCTGTGAGCTGTCAACACTTGCTTTCATAATGCAAGGGAAGCCCAAGGCAGCAATTCCAAGACTATAGTAAGGGAAGTTAGTTCAAAAGATTATCAAAACCAGTAGCTGTTAAACATACCCACATTCTCCAAAAAAGCAGGCAAAGTTCAAGCCTCCAAAGTACTCCTGTGTCCTTGTCTCATGATAAGCACAAGTGAACAAGCTGAGGCACAGATCTCATCTTTACAGCACAAACGATTCTCCCTCCAGTGTAACTTCAAGTTTAGATTCCTACAAGCTGCTCCATCCATGTACACAGACATCATGAACCAAGTGGCATCTAGAAAGGTCGCACCTTGAGCATGAAGTGGTACAGAACAAGAATTCTGACTACACCCTGATAGTCCAGAACACAACAGCATAGAGAACACCAGAAAAGGATGGCTCTGACAGCCTTCCCTTGCTGCAGGCACAAGTAGTTGACAAAACCTGGGAGTAGCTCACACGCAGATGTGGCTTAGGGTCTCACAGAAGTGACTTAAAATTCATCTTCCTTTTCCTTTCCCACTGCCACCCCCCCCCCCCAAGTTACACACCGAGTACTCCACTATCACAGCAAGTATTAGGCCAGCCATTTAGAGGTGCTGCAGTGCACACTGTAAAGAAGAGAGAGAATGTTTCTTAAAATGAACCAGACTGAAGATGCAGTCCAAAATCCTTCTCCACACAGTAACTTATCAGAGAAGGGAAGAACAGCTATGGCCATAGTTCAGTTTCAGCTCTCCAGAGAATAACAACTGTTCCCATATTATGTAAATTCAGACTGAAATTTCCAGGTGTTATTTCACCTCAAATTCTGACTTTCAATGTTTATATATTGAAATATGACAGAAAACAATTCCATACATAATAAAATGGTATTCTTTAAAGAAAATTAGGCGAGCTGTGTTTTTACAGAGAAGAGCTTTTTTTGTCTTCAAGATACCGAGGCCCACTAAATACAAACGTGTTGAGCAGGAAATTCTGCAAGAAGAATATGAGTAGAGTTTTGGTTTTAAGTGTTCTTATATGCTTACAACTGTTCAAAAGCATGTATTTAAAGTAAATTGACTGCACTCTGGTGTCAGTCCATAAAGGATTATTATTTTTTTTTTAAAATACACTGTCATACGCAAGGAGAATAACCAGGTATTGTAGCTAGCTGTAGATGTTAAGCCCCACTGCACAATGCACACAGCAACAAGCCAGCAGCACAGATGCAGCAACTAACCTTTCACCTCTGCTTTGATCTTCTTTGCTTTCACAGCAACCTCTGCATCTTGTTCTTCTACCTCCTGAATTTTGCGTTTCTTTGAAACGGCAGGAAGTGTAGAGTCACCAGAAGCGTCAAATATTTTTACTTCGCTGTAATGAAGAGAACAAGTCAGTTTAAGTAACAAAAAGAAGAGCTAGCCCCCCGGTGAGATCCTGCAGTTGAACATAAACTTTCCAACACAACCTCCTGAGAATATTGACAAATCAATCTTGCTCAGTTAACAAAGCATATCTACAGGTAGTGAGGCCCTTTCTCCAATGCATGAATGGCTCATCAGTAATCATGACTACAGGAGATACCACACAAAGTACAACTGTCCAATCTAAACAGAAGATATCAGTTAAGTAAGAATTTGTTTCTGGTTTATATCTGTTCAAGGCTCTACAGAGCACTTAAATTACCTATTAGATTGACATCTCTGCTGCTGAAAGCTTTTCCAGCATACCTGTATGGTCACAAGCACATAGCTCCCCACAATTTGTTAAGGCCATATAAGCATACGCTAAGGGTAATACACATACACAGGAGTAGAAGTAGCTTTACTTTTGCTGCCTCTGCATTACATTCACAGGGCACAATTCACAAGGCAGGATAATGCTATGGCTCATTCCTGTATCACCAACTTTCTGGGACTCTCAATTATCTAATCCGCACCTGAAGCTGCCTTTTCTCAAATATGACATGCTCCTTTGTTTGGTCCCAACCTCCTCTACAAGCTGCAGAGAACCAGCCACGCTGAAACCCAATGCCCTTTAGCTGGACCTCTTCAGGGGCAAATGAATCACCTAATAGTAATGAAGACTTTTTTTTTTTTTTTTTTTTTTACTTATTCAGAACACAATTCCTACTGAAGGAGAAAAGGGTTTTAAAACAGTAAGCCTAAACTATCCCCACCCTGGCCCCAGCCACATACTCAGCATCTGAACTTCTCTAAAGTAGGAATCTGAAGTAGCCACTTCGCACAGGTTACAAAACCAACTGAGGCTAGTGACTAGACTGGAAAGCATGTGGTAATTCTAGCAGACAGTACAATCAATCAATTCGTCCTCCAAGCATCAGAAATTATTCTTATTGGTATTAACACTGTATATTGCTTTACAGAAATTGATTACACCGGCTTTTGCAAATAGTGGGCTTTGCTTCCATTAAACCCAGGCAAGAGCTCACTGGCTTCCTTGTCATTGTCAAAATACTGCTAATGAAGAAAAAATGAAAAAAAAAAAACCCAGCAAATAAATATGCCAAAGATAGGTAATGCAAACTCATGTCTTTTTTGGAAAGTGTACTGAAATGCTTCACTTAAACATCACCTCTAAAAACTATCTCATAATTCATTTCTGAAATACTACTTTGATGTAGCTAATTCATACATGATCCATAGTTCCATGCAAGACTAAGAGATTCTTGCCAGTCTCCTTAAAGCACTAGTTCAAACAATCTCCATAAAGCAGCACTACAAGGACAATTTGACAGGGACTGAATCGGTTTCCCTTTTAGGCAGCCAGACTAAGCCAAACAGCCAGGAACTGTCTTCAGTCTCTCCCCCAAGCCTAGACATGTTTGCAAAGCATGTCTAACAGTAGACACATGTCCTGGCAGGAATTCATGACTCCTCATTTCAAGAGGTCAAAAACCAGCATGTATGTTGTCTCCTCAACACCCTCCTCCCCTAATCTACTAACTCCTTACACACCCTGATGCTGTCTTTTCAAAAGCTGCTCCAGAAATCACAGCCATCTCACTATGCTTTGAAATGTCTAGCATATGGAAACAAAAGTTACAGCTAGGCTTGAGAAAGATGTTTGGGGACTGCAGATGGGTGCAACAGTGCTATTTTTTCCTCACAGAACTAGCACCCAGCCCTGCTTTTGCTAAGTACTTGCCCTCTCTACACCAAAGGTTCAGCAAAATAAGCATGCCAAGCTAAGCAAGAAGCCTGCAACCAAATGAAGGAAAATATCCAGATGTCACAGCTCAGACTAATAATACCCTGTTCAAATCCACAGATGTTCAGCTGTCCCAGTTGCAATCTACAGTGTCACTTCAGGCACAAGAAACTGCTCTAACAGTGTCCAGAGTACAGAACCTATATATTGCTTAAGATACATATTACTTATTACATACAAAACCTAAACAAGGAGGTGAAGATTTGCTCAAAACAAGTGAGGATTTTTTCTTTTCTAAGAATAAGATGACTAAGTAGGTCTCTAGGACAGCTTTTTCAAGGCCAGGCTGGATGGGGCTTTGAACAGTCTGGTCTAATGGAAGGTGTTCTTGCCCATGGCAAGGGGATTGGAACTGGGTTATCTTTAAGGTCTCTTGCAATCCAAACCGTTCTGTGATGCCATGATTCCCTGACAAAGAAATTCATTCAAGCTCTGACTTTGCCAACTTTAATTTATTCAGATTTGCATTAAATAAAGCTGCTACATATTAACTCCCCAAACTGTTCAGTTTTTTGGTCTGACACTGATAGTATCTAAATATACTTGTTACCTGATTACATCAGTAAATTACTCTTAGAAAATCAGGACTTTCTCCTATTCACTGGTTTTACCACAACTGTAAAGTGTGGAAAAATGAAAATTCCCATTAGCAATGGGACTTGTAATCCGTGTTTAAAGACACAAAAAAAAAAGTCTTCTGGATCTTAAGTCAACTCAGCCCACAACCAAAAAGCTTCTCAGAAATAAAAACATGGAGAGCTATTTATACTCAGCCAAGCGCAAAGGAAAAACTATTCACCTCTTGTTTTGATACTTGTCTGTCCTGGCCAAGGCTTTTCCAGTACCACTTATTCTTCTTATCTACAAGAAAAATTTGGATGTGAAAAATAAATTGCTTATCATGAAAACAATTCACAACATTAGTTCTACAGCCCTTGAAAGGAATTAAAAAAGTAAAGACAAACATTTATTATTGGTCAGGCTCTTGTGTACCTGTATGAGTCTCACACATGGAAGAACAGTGACAGGGAGGTAAGTGGGGTGAGAAAGTCATGTGCCTTCATAATATTGCTCTTCAAGAGCCAAACTCAATTAAGGGACATCTAGTACTGGATCAAACATACCACAGCCACATGACATACAACATCATACCTCTAAATTCCCAAGATCAGCTCAAATTTCTGCACTTTTTTCTGCAAGAGTAACTGCATGTCAGGGCAGGTATCACCTGGCATAAAGCCAACCTTAAAACCACAATACAGGCCCCAAACTGGATTTGATTTAAATTTGTACTTGTCAGGTGACCAGTTTGCATTTTGGTATTAACATGTCTCCTTGCCTTTGTTTTGATGGGAAGTATCGCTTCCCATGAAATGCTTAAGGAGGAGCAGGCAGGTTTTTCTGGATTTTTCTTTTTTGTTCTAGTGATGCCAGTACCAAAGCATTAGTATCAGATCTCCTAGCTCGGAAGGCTGAACCTAGTCATCATTTACAAGATCACACGCAGCAGGCATGCCACCTAAATGAGAAAAACAAACCCTATGCTCTCCCAGCATGCTGTGCCGATGGCAACAGATGGAACAGCAGGTACAGAGGCAGGATATACATTAGGTGATGAGAGGGCAATGCAGCAATTTGCAGAACAACATCTTGCATTAGCTACAGAGAAAGCTCCTTAAGACAAAGCATCACCAGTGTTCAGATTTTGGGCAACCACAGTGGAAAATGTGAGGTGGGCAGAAAAGCCAAATGCGCTTTCTTCTAAAGGTGAAGAGAAAGAAGCTGTGAAATAATAAGCACATTTTTGCAATTAATACAGAGATTTAGTAAAACGTAAAGACACAATCTTACTTATTTTGTTCAGAATCAAGATATTTCAGTATAATGTAAGTGAAGACAGGCATGTAAAGAAGAAAAACTGACATATAAACAAATGGACGCAGCCAGCTTAAAAACCCTACTGCTTCAGCCAAGCTTGAGAGAAAGTAGAGTAATAGTGACACTAGATCACACAACTGAGTGAAGGGAAAAGACTCAGAAAGCAGTGCATCAGAAAATCATATCATAAACAACAATGTCAGCTTCATGCAACCCTCTGACAGACTTACCCCTCTCTCTTCCAAAAGCCTCAGTCTCGTCTCTACTTTTAGTCTGTTCTCAGCTCCCATTTCAGCACTAGTATCCTCTCCAAGGGCATCATAACGAATAGTCAAGGCAGTCTTAGCTGCCAGCATTCGAGAAATCTGGAAAAGCCGAAAAAGAGTATTAAATGCCAAGACTTCACGTAAGGCAACGACAGGAAACCACACTCACAAACAAAAGAACAAAGTAACCATTTACTAGCAGTGTTTAGTCCAAAAGAGTTAGTACATCATTCTTTCAACATTGAAATACTGTTAATGTTACACCTTATTTTCTTGATAAATAGAGGGGAAGCATCTGAGACAGCAAGTTCGTTATACATATCCCACACTAGCCCAACCTTTAGATCAGATTAGTTTGAGGTGTCATTTCTGTCTGGATAGCTTTCTAGTTTGGGTTGGTTTTTTTTTTCAAACACCTGCACGGTAAAAGCCTAAGTTCCTTAAAAGCCAGCCACGAAAGTTACTAGCTTAAGCACAACACAACTGATTTTCAAGCAAAAATAAAGCTTGTAACAGCTTAGTTTACTATCACGTAGAAGAAAGTAGTAACATACCCCTTGAGAAATTCACCATTACATCATAACTCAGCAGCTACGCATCTGTTATTACTCAGATGCATCAAAGGGACAATCCTGTTTGCTTTTTTGAACAGGAATGAATGACATCCAAAGATTTGTGGGACAGTGTTATTTTCCACGTAACCATGAAGCAATACAGTAAAGCAAGCCATGGAAAGAGGTGCACTGTGAAGCTCAAGCCACGTCATCAGCAGACATTCACGCTCTGGAAAAAGCCAAGCTGGTAAACAATTCTGCAACTCACCTTTCCTTTGTTTTTAGTATTGGTTTGTCCCACTAGGGAAGCATGATAGATAAGGCCAAATTTAGGTGTGTCCCGTTTAGTCTTCAGTGCTCTGAAGAGTGCCTTCTCAGCACCCAGTAACTGAACTGTTGAAGCTGGATGTTTTGCCAGATTCAAGAGGGAACCTAGAAAGAGGCAACACAGCAACAGTAATTTGTCAGAGGATCAGCTAGAGAATCAGGAGGCTAGATTCCCACACTATTCAAAAGGAGGAATCTCAGAGACATCTGATTCCTATTTCTATGACAGCTGCTTCACATTCATTTCCTGAAGGACAGGTGACCCGTTTCAGTCTTTCATGCTTCAACTAACTGTCTCGGTTTGATTTCAGCAACAGGAAAGGCGGCTGACTCAATAAAACATATTGCACTGGAGTAATGCCTACTCCCAACAAAGTCTGGCAGCAAGAATGCGTCATCACAGAACTGCAGCTTAGATAACTGAAATAAGGCTGCTACCTTGAGTCAGTCTGACTATAAAAGTCTAATGCCAGTTTGCCACCATTTTACCTCAGAAGCGACTGGACTATCAGCAGGAGGCTCAGTAAGCATCTCAGAAGAGGTAGTGACTTAAGTTGCCCTCATATTCCAAAAAGAATTCAGGCCAACTAAGAACTCTGTCATCACAGGCTACTTCCAAGCTCATGCTGGTATTCTCAGATTCTTCAAGAGCCACCTTCCCCCACTTTACCATGAGATGTTCATCAGGGCCTTGCATAATCCTTTTAACTGACCAGTCAGAGAAAATCTCTGATGAGGTCACCTAAGCTTTATTTATGCTGATCAGCGTAACCCACCTGCATGAGCAATGAGCCTTGCTCCAACCAGTTCGCCCACCATGACAGTAAGATTAGGAGCAATAGCCATCATTCTGTTCTTCAGGTAGTCATACAGCTGTGTTCGATACTCAGAGATTTCAATTACCTGGCAGACAGAGTTTGGTTACAGGAATCAGTATCAGCTGACCAATAAAGATTTAAGAGCTAAACATATTGAAAAGAGGAAGTGCTGAGAATTCCAATGAAGGAGATTAACAAAATGCAAACAGCCAAGAGCCAGAGTTACAGAAAGCTTTCTATAAGGCATATTCCCAGAACAGACCTCCATCCACAAAGTATATTGGATCTGTACTGCTTATTCCCTTATGCAACTTATTTTCTCAGCAACGTTCCCGATAAAGCAGCTGACAACATGCCAAAGACAGCGAGGCAGAACAAAAGTACTTAGTAAAGACATTTTCTTTAGGACAAAACCCTGGAACATTCAGTTTTCACATAAATCTTTGCCACCATTCTCTTGAAGTGGGATAAATGCTCTTTACTTGTTCCATACAAATACACACAATTAGAACAGACATAAAAAAGCAGCAGGGTCTAGACCAGGAACAGGAACTCCTAACCCTGCCACTCCCTGGTAGTCACAAAGGGATCCAACTGGCACCACTAAAGTCTGAGGGAGTTCACATACAATCCAGATGAAAGCAGGATAGGTCTCCCAATTCCTTTTGAGGCCTCAGCACTCCACTTTTAACCCAGGGTTTATCACCTAGCTTTGAAAGTGACAGACTAAAAAGATGCTATACAGTACCATTATCTCAAAGACTTAAAAAAGCACGACGATGCCAAAAGTCACACAAAAGTAAGACTGCCGCTTTTGGAAGACCGTGCAGATATCAACAGGCTGAGATGGCTCAGATGAGGTAGTGACTATGCACCCTCATGTCTGTATATCAGGAAAGCACCAATATAGGAATCATCACTGCCATCGCGTGTTAGCAATACCTTAGGAAAAACCTCTCCTTGGCAGAAGGGGCTCCGATATGGCTAAAATGGAGTTCCTGTTACTATTCATCCACGTGTACATACCTGATCACAGAGATGGATTATATTGTTTATGTCTTCCTCCGATACTTCTGTCCCCATGGAAATCTCAGCAGCAGCCTTCACATCCTGTTCAATCTCCTCTGGTAGGATGTCAGAAACATCAGAGGCGGCAAAATTGCTTCTGTCTCCTATGGGGGACAGATGAAAGCATGTTTCATGCTGGGGGCAAGATGAACTAGTAAAAAAAGCACAGAAACAGATAAAGATAAAAGGCCAAAATAACAACAGTGAGTCAAGACTGCTGTCATGCTATTCCAAACTCCCAAAATACATGTCAGTGTTCTGACTTACGCTTATACTAGCTGAGAATGGTTGGAAATATCAAATTTGAAACTAGGAAAAAAGCGCCCTTATTCTGTAACTGCAGAAACTTCATCTTTCAGTAGCTACTTGCTGCAAAATTCTCAGTCACAGGATTACAAAGAATTCCAGGAAGCAAGCAGTCATTTACCACTAACCAAACCTATGTAATTCTTCCTATAATTGGGAAAAGAGTTCCCTTAAAATCACAAGTCTCTCTCTGGACTGCAAATGTCATTATTTTTAAAAAAAAAAAAAAAAAATCTTCAATACAAAGCACATGCTTGAAGAGCTGAGGCAAGTGTCCGAAATGTTACAGTGGTCATTCTTTTCTGCTCTTACGAACAACTACAGTAGTAGTTCTCTCCGAGATCACTCACAAACATGCAGCAATTCTCTTCGTATCAGTTTTTGGCAGCTAATTTCCAAAGTGGTCTGCTGATTAATTGTAATTCTAAGAAGATATGCTGGTGGTCCAGGAAGAACTCGCTGACGATATGGCATTAGCTTTCTTTTAAGCTTAAAAATGATAAATTGCATCAAGATACAGACGCGACCATACACTACTTTTCTACTGGCCGTATTTACACTGCTGCTGAAGGCAGGATTGTATACAGGGTCATGACTAGCTGGATGAGCGAGTTGCTGGTCTACAAATCAGTGCCATTAATGCACTGCATACTAACATGCAACATTCTCCAGGCTCATGTCTCCTTATTACTCACCAACTTTCCGCACACATTTACAATACGTTAGGTTATCTGTGATGATTTTGCCCAGTTCAGGGAAGTGCCAACCATACCATTCCCTACAGCGCATGATGTAGTTATTCAGTTCTTTGTCCAAGTCATCAAGAAGTGCTAAGAGAAAGAAGAATGGACTTTTTTTTTTAAAAAAGAATCTAAAAATGGAAAACTCTCAAATCAACAGATTTAAATAGCATAAAGTGTTTTATCCCATAAAAGCTAGAATAAAATATAAGCTGCGGTACATTAGAAGTCTTTACTTTTCAGGGAACTGCATAATCCCAGGCACAATATTATGGAATTCTAGTATTACTGTGAGTGTGGCCCGAAAGTTTCATCACTGGGACAGTCTTGGTACAGACTAACAGCTGCAAAGCACGTTCCCCTGAAAGGCGAGCAGCAGCCAGTCAGCCTTCCTCTCAGTCAGCCAAAATGCTATACACAAGACTGATGTTAAACTTAGCCATCTAATAAACTTTAAGGAAAAATGTTTTAATGGTGAGAAACTGATCTGGTATTTAATTACTTCATTTAAAAGATTGTACTAAGCCCTTTAGTTGCCTTTATAATATAAATATACCCAACAGAAATACAACAGTCTTACCGTTTACCAGATATGACCAGTAACTGGATTTAAAACAGAAGAGTGTAGCACCCACAGCATATATTGCTACAGAGCCCTGAGGGTAAAATATTTCCCACTAACACAATACCAACATTCCCATCTGTTGTCTCAGTGGTAGTGACGAAGGAACAGAAATCAAATCATTAATTTCAGCTTAACTATGTTTCATCATTGACAACAATCTGGGAATTAATATTTCAAACAGGATTCCTCACCACTGCTTCACAGCAAGCATGCTGATTATGATGCAGATGTCTTCAAGGAAAAAATAAGGAATGAACTTCCCTAGGTGCATTTACAATTTCAGTCTGTTTTCCATTAAGAACGCAAGGAGATGGAATGCAGCATTACACACTGCAGTGAGTTTTACATGCCCAATTACAGAATGTATTTCTACAATGCCCACTATGTAAGATACCACCAACATGATGGGCTAGAAAATCCACAGAAAATCCTGCGGGGCCCATTCTCCCAACACTACTCAGAAGGCATGTTGGGAAGTGAAGTCCTCAGAGGACTAAGCTAACACTGCCTGTACCTTCAGCCGCTCTCTATGCTAAGAAAGAGTGGATGACAATTTACTGTATCATCCAAAAAATGTTCCTGCTTGTGGAAAACCCTATTAAGAAAACACATCCTGAACACCAATGCCCAGTCTACTGAAAGATGCTAGGAGGAAACCAACAGCAATACTTCTCTGTAACCAATGTAGTCAGCTATCCTAAGCTGAATGTATTAATAATTTAAGCTCTAAATATACTTACAAATTGCCTGGATAATCATAGTATCTACTTTGTCTGGGCTGAATTTCAACTTGTACCGGGAAAGGCTGAGGAGACAGAAATACAGTTTCATCAGCATCCTGACATCCTGCTGAAAGTACGTCCCACCTCTTCCTCTCTTGTATTAATGCAGCTGTCCATACATTCATTCATACCAGCTCAGTTTTATGCCACTGACTGCTCTCAGCTGTGGCCAGAAACTACACTGACACAAGTTTCACAACAGCTCCAATGTGTACATGTGCACACCCTGTGACCAGGGTGAAAGTTAAGGCTATCTGTACCACGTGCAGCAGACTGAGCATGAAGGCTGTGGTAGGAAACTGGCTGTTGGTTTCTTTCCGCATGGTTCCCCACAAAAAATATTTGTCAACAGCATTTCCAGTTCTGCAGCAGCTGGAGGTCATCCACAAAACTCTACCTACCCAGCAGCAAGCATCAGCAACGCTAATGTGAAACAACAGAATAAACTTCCTGGAGCAGATTCTTACTGTCTGAGAAAGCCCATTACCATCTGGTTTTAATGTATGTTTAACATTTCTTAGTATGCTACAGTACAAGACACTTGATATCAATGAGGACTTGCATCTTCAAAGTTCTTTTTCAACATTAATGCCCATTTTCTAAGCAAACATGCATTTATTTTTAAGGAATTGGCTACAGCAAAGCAGTTCTCTTAACTTGCCAATGGCTCGTGGACAGGACAAGCTGACATCAGGATACTGATTAAAAGTTACTCATGAATGAATGTTTGACCCCATGCTGATCCAACAACTTTGCATTTAACTACTGTTCCACTAAACCTAGGAGGCAGTGATAGCAAGGTGGGAAGACAACTCTGCCTTTAACATTTACATTATGTATTATATGGGTATTTATTCTGGCATAACTCAGCAAATCATGGTCTTCACCTTGTCTCTCAGTGGCAATGGAGGTTTAAATGACCCATCTGGCTGTTACAGACATTGCAAATCAAATTCTGAAGTACATAACATGCAAAGGAAAGCTATCAAATACAACTTCAGGTTAAGATGAAGCCTCTCTGTAAAAGGATGTGTGCAAATTGGACAGCTCTTTATAAAACAAGATTTCAGATACAAATATGGCTTAGTTTACGGAGTATAAGACCACGTAACATAGTCAGAGACACTCCAAGCAGCACAGCACAGCCAAGAACACAGGAGTGGAGCAGACACAGGATGAAATAGACCTGTTGTAGGAACTTACCTGTGCGCCAGACCAAGACACATAGCTGCCATCTCTCGAGAAGGGAGGCCTGTAATAAGCCCTTCAATCTGGGAGCGAATTCCTCTCATCAGCTCTGTAACCATTGGGCTGTGTATACAACTCAAATTCAGCTTATCCTGCAGAATGGAAGTCTGAAGTCAGGCGTGACAATAACATTCCTCTAAAGCCCTTCTTCCACCAGCCTTATCGCATTATACCTGGTTTTCCCACTACAATCCCATGATCACACAACAGTTTCAGTCATCTTTGGTGCTCGAGGTAGTGACACCCCCAGTTCCCCAGAGAGTAACAATTCCAGTTTGAAGAAGAGATTTATAATTAGCGTTCTATCTGTTATACAGACACTGGAACTGAATATTCAAGATTTTGCGGTTTACTAGAAACAGTTTAGCCACAGAGAGAATTTCAGAGGTAAAGCGCTGGGGACTTTGAGTCTTTTTCCGAGAACAAAACTGAATAATTAGTTCAGAGTCTTTGGTATTATTCGCTTTAACACTAAATCCTCAGTCTGCAGCCTACACCAGTTTCCTAAGACAGCAAGAGGAGGTTGTCAGAATAAAATTCACTGGAACAGGGAGTAATTGGACATAAGATGGGAACCTCATATTTGACACCTACAAGACATTGGAAAAAGTAGTCCACCTCTACCGTACTACTTCCTTCCCCCAGTACGTGAGGACTGAAGGACGTGCACAATTGCTGGTAGACCGAGGAAGGCAGAACGATGCATATTCCTGACAGGATAGTAAGTCACACCCTGCTACTGCTGCATCCGTTATTGAGAAATAAACATTTCTGCCTGGCTAGTTCTTTGGTTCTTCCCCCCCCCACACTTCTTCTGGATGGGATCACTAGGGAAATGAATTTTTTAATCTGCTGGGTTTCTAACCATTTAAATATTCAAAAGAAATCAAGCAAACCTTAACACCTCAGCGCACTTTTACCATATCATTCAATTGTGTACTCAAGACGACATCTTCCCCATATATATGCAATACACATTTGACTGCAAGGATTAGTTATCTTTCAAACTGCAAACACAGCACTGGCAGCATAATCCATTGCTAATAATTGCAAGATCTCTGAAACCCAATTATAAGATTTCAGTTGCATGAAACAAAAGGAAGAATGGAAAAATCAGTTATCACCTTTATGACACCTCCAAGTTTGGCATCTGCTACAGCCAACTGTTCATGGGCATCTTTTGCCACTATCTTCTTAAGAATTTTCTTTAAGTTCTTGCTGAGTTTGCCTTCTACAAGAGCTGTGGATGCTATATAAAACAAAAAGACCAAAGATGTAGTTTCTTTCTGCTCCTAAAACATGTAAAAATGCTACTCCTAACTCAGTATTTTTTATTTTAACTGCCCACAGTACTTCTAGTCTAAGCTGCAATACTACTTCGCCATGCAGTAGCTAAAATTGAAATAGAAGAAAATTATATACTTGCTCCTTTGGAGGCCTAAATCAGAAACCCTTCTCCCAGTCGCCTCTCCTTTCTCCATGTGGTTTCAGTTCTATTTCTGTTCATTTTGTTTAAGGATCTCTACAAACAGTATGCCATATGCTTTAGATATATGTTTAACATTCCTGAAGGCATGGCTATATGAGAACATTTTGTGTATCATTTAATTAACAAGCCATTTTCCAGGTCCTTTAGTCTGCAACTATGATATCCTAAAAATTGAGTAACGGCCTATCTGCATCCTGTAATGATGATAATGTACTACCTAAAGCTCAACAAAGGATGATGCGAAACACACTGACTGGGCAGTCAGACACAAACTTTTAATATAGCATGTAGACTGAAAAATTTTAAAAGGACGTTCTTCATTCTCAAGTATTAATAGATCTGAAAAAGCTTTACAATTCCACACAATATATTTTAAGCAGGTATTTATACAACTGTCTTTGTGGGTCAGCTCTGTGCTCCACTTAACTTCTGTGATTGATGCACCATCTTCATCACAGTAAATAAGAGCAGAAGCCAGTGATTTTTGATTTCCAGAACCTTAATGAAATGCAAGGGTAAAATCTAAATGCTGTGCTGAGTTTCCTCTCAACCTTTCTACAATGGAGATAAGTTTCCACCTTTCAAGCCAGCGAATAGCTCCCAACCCACTTACAACAGCCATGTATGTAGTCTTCCTTTCAAAATAAATGTGACAGTCTGAATAATCTCCCATTCAGATAAGTAAACCTGAAGCAAAGTAGTACAAGACTTTTTGGTTGGGTGGGGTTTTTTTTGGGGTGTGTGTCTGTGTTTTGTTCTGCGAGGGGTTTGTTTGTTTGTTTGTTTTTTAAATCAGCCTAACTACACATGATCTGAATCCAAACCTATGCAAAAGCAACATAATTCAAAAAAATATGCCAGGGAGAGTAATATACAGAAGCTTCAATCTCAGTTGTTTCACTTGCATCTCATGCATGATGGGAGTGTCTCCATTCTCCTTTCCTTAGCTTCCTTTATAAGCTAACCCTACTATATCAGAATATGAAGAACTGCTCTTTAGCTGTAAATGTGACCTGGAACATCCACCTACTGAGGTCATAAAGCAAATTCAGCTGTAATAGTCACACAATTTCTGAATTGTTAGATAGAACTTTTTATGATTTCTGTTCAAACTAGTCCACAGCACCAAGGATTTAAATGCTGAATTAGTAAAAATATTGAATATAAGGCTTTTAATTCTCTTTAAACACCTGAATTTCTTCTAAGTGGAACACAGACATTTTTTAGGCTTAAACACAGGCAAAACATGTCCACAAGACAAGGGCAGTGGTAATAATATAGGTACTCTGACATCCGTCTGTCTCTGTCATAGTGACTAAACAGTGATCAAATCAGTTATATTCAGCTTCAACAAAAATCCGTCATTGACAACAAGCTACATATATCAGTCAAAACCTTCTACATGGTGCTCATTAGTGAGCTGCTTGGGAAATAAGCACGGTGGAAAAAAATTGGACTCATTACATCTCTACTGCACTACAGACTGGATGGATGACTTCATAATACAACAAAAACAGTTGACTTTGAAAAATGTGTAATTTAAAAAATAAGCAAGGAAACAGAGAAGGGACAGAGGTAAGCAATGACTGAACTAGTGCATGACAGGGATATTTTTTATTTTTAAGAATGGTGTTAACCCACTTACCAGCAAGTGCTTCTGTTGTGTCCTGAAATTTTTCAAAGTGTTTCAGCTTTACTCTATAGAAAAAAAAATAGAAGTGTGTAAACGAACATGCATAAACCAGATGCTAGAACCATTTTACATTTTTTCTGTCTCTATTATAGTTCCCCTCTTCTCTCCAAGACTGCAGTTTTGTTTGAGCCCTATATGACTTCTCAGCTGGGTCCCACAAACTTTATTCAGAAGGAGAAAAAAAAAAAGAAAAAAGAAAAAACTGTGAATTAGTATTTCTCGGACCAATATAATCAGAAAACCTAAGCCCACTTTTTGTTTTGTAGTTCATATCTAACAGACAGACATCACTCATTTAAATTTCAACACTGCACTCTGATTAACTAGGTGTCACTGCTGACTGACTGGTGGTAGCATCTTCCCACTCATCTTCAAATGGGAACCTCCTGCCTCTCTGGAATGTATTGCCAGCACAGCTCAAATTTAACAAGCTTTTCAACCAAATGCATCTTCAAAGACTTTAAAACTGAACTGATTCATTGCCCATGAATCCTCAAGTCCTCCCCTGTAATTAGACATCAGAATACAAGTTCTAAGCTGAGCTTAAAACAAACAACAGAAAATTCTTCCATGCCCTAACTGCTGACCAGAGTCAAAAATCATTTGGACAGTGTTTAATCACACTGTGCTGGATCCTTAGGCCCAGCTTTCCTCTCCCCCTCACATAGCCTGTGGTGTTGATATCTACAGTTACAGTTAAGAAGCTATCTCAATCCAGTAAATTCCTTGTCAGGGACATGCATTTGACTAATCCAGTTCTGATTAACTACTGCTCTTTGTGAGTCAAGTATCTGCAAAGGAAGCAAGGTCACAGATAAAGCTGAATACTTAAGTTAAGCATTAGCAGAGCCCAACAGAAGCTCCAGGATTATACTGATGCCTTTTTAGAAAGGCAGGAGAGAGAGGAATTACTTTGATCAGAGTAAAGATCCATTAAGAGCCACATCCTGTCTCACAAGTGGCCAAGATGTTTCCAAGACAAGATTAACAACACTACAAACAGGCAGATGTGGGATATTCCAGCCTCTCCTCTTAATACTGTTACAGAGCAGGATAAATCCAAATCACAAGGCATAGCTTGTTCAGAGGTATCCGTTACAACCAAAGCTGGTTAGAAATCTTCCAATAAGAACGCCCTAGACAGGCTTGGAAGGAATCCACTGCTGTCCCCAGCTTTAGGGCAATTTGCTAGAAAGGCCAGCTTGGTCAGCAGACACTGCAATCCCTGTGCAGCTATGCAGTGGTGCTAACATTCACCGATTGCATGGGCAACAACACTAACTCTCAACTCACAGTGATTCATATGCTATTAGTTTCAGCTGGATTAAACTTTTTTTATTTTTTAATTTCTTGTGAGCACAAAACCCTGTCATTTCATCCAGTTCCAGCATTAGAAGCTTGGATGTTCTTGTCAAAGCATCCAGATTTCCTTAAAATATTGTTCAATTTTTTGCTTCGGTGACACATGGTAATGACTTCTTTCCTTGCAGTGTAATTAAGCTGCAGAAGTTATTTCTTCCACTGATACTCAATTTTAAGTTTCTCTGAGTAGCTGACTTCACGTTATTGTTCACAGCTTTCAGGTTTTACAGTACTGAAAAGTAAAAATCAATACTACTTTCTGAACTTCAGATGTACATAACTACAGGCAGTCATGTCCTTCCAAAAGGCAGGCTGCCATCCCCACATAAAGCTGCTTACATTTTGTTTGCTTTTTCAGGAGTTTCAAATTCTTTCCATAAACTGTCAACTTCTTGGAGCTTTTTCTCATTCAGAACCTGTAGAAGAAAAAAAAATATTAAACCACACACACACAACTGTGTTTAAAGTGCTTTTGAACAATCTTCAACCCTGCATTCAGTAGAGAAGACCTGAAGCAGATTTACAGTGTATCCAACCGCTGGAAGTTAATACTGATCAAGGCAACAAACTCAGCTTCGACGATCTCAGTTTCAGCATTTTCTCTTAGCAGCTTTATCCTACTAATATACACACAATATCACAGTGTTTTTATAGAAGTTGCTCAGTAATGGCTGGGCTCTTCTGAAACTGCACATTAAAGCAAAACCCTCTCCTTGTTTATCAAAGCTGGGCTTGCTCCACCTCCTCTGCAAGACTCATTCACAACGCCACTGACCCAAAACCAAACCTGCCACTGCTCTGGGAAAATACAAACACATCCGGGACATTTAAAAGGAAGGCGTGATCCCACAAGTTACTTTCATTAATCTGAGCTAGCCCAAGAGACAAAGAGAACAGCTCTACAAAGACGACTTTTCACCGCAGTTTGGTAAACTGAGCCAAGAATTACCAAAGAGGCAGCAATGGCTTAATCCCATCTCTGTACAAAGGGGCTCCCCCTCAGTTTTTAACCAGACAAGATTAACAATTACACCCCTAAAGCCTACAAACATTTCACAAAATGCAGCATGTACTGCAGATTCCTAGAAAAGTGCCCAGGAGAACAGTACAGTCAACATCTTTATATTTTCTGCACCTCACTCAAAAATTGTGGGGACAAAACCACAAAATGTGAATGCAATGCAATTGCCATTTGACTTGGTGCAGTGGTGCAGAAATCATTCTTGGGATCATGAGATTTTGCTCCCTTGCAAATTTTTAAACCCCAGCCAAAAGAGGTTGTCTTTTTTTAAACTCGATTAGTAGCTGAGAAAATAAACATAGCAACTCATTTCCCACAGGACTCTGAGGCACAGAAAAACCTTCTGTTCACAGAAAAACCTCTCTTCTGAAGAGAGGGTAACTCTTCCTTCCCTCAGCCTGCTGATTCTTTCCTACCATTCATCCTTCCTACCCTGAGGCCTACAGTATTTTCAGCCTCTATAAAGACATGGGTGCATAGAGAAAAATAAAGACATAGAAGCTGTTACATCAATGTTTTTAATATATAGAAATTACATGCTATAGATATTTTGTGTCCTGAAATACTCACTGAAAAAAGTCTTTCAAGATTTCAAACATGGTTATGTCCCATTTGCCCTTATATTTAGAGTGTTAGTTCCTCTGATGGAAGTAACACCTACAAGCACTAACCAAGACCTACACAGCTTGCAGAGGAGAACAGTTCTTGATCACCAAGGCATAAGGGCAGAGCAGTTATGCTGGCAATGGTCATCTGTTAGCAGTACTGAAAAGGGAAGTGGGTGACCCAGAGGGCAGCTCTGCAGAGGAGGACCTGGGCGTGCTGGTGCACAGCAAGGTGCCCGTGAGCCAGCAGTGTGCCCTTGGGGCCAAGGCCGATGGCACCCTGGGGGGCATGAGGAGGAGCGAGGCCAGGAGCAAGGCCAGCAGGGCGAGGGAGCTGATCTCCCCCTCTGCTCTGCCCTGGTGAGGCTCATCTGGAGCGCTGTGCCCGGTGCTGGGCTCCCCGGTTCGGGAGAGACAGGGAACTGCTGCAGAGGGGCCGGCGGAGGCTACAGAGATGGTGGGGGGAGTGGGGCATCTCCCTGGTGAGGAAAGGCTGAGGGAGCCGGGCCTGTTCAGCCTGGAGAAGAGAAGGCTGAGAGGGATCTTACCAATGTACACAAATATCTTAAGGGCGAGTGTCAGGGGGATGGGGCCAGGCTCTTTTCAGCAGTGCTCAGTGACAGGACAAGGGGCAACAGGCACAAACTGCAACATAAGAACCTCCTTACAAATATGGGGAAGCACTTCCTTTACCCTGAGAGTGACAGAGCACTGGGACAGGCTGCCCAGAGAGGCTGTGGGGTCTCCTTCTCCGGGAAACATTCAAAACCCACCTGGATGTGATTCTGTGCAATGTGCTCTAAGTGAACCCCCCTGCTTTAGCAGGGGGTTGTTGGACCAGATGATTTCCAGAGGTCCCTTCCAGTCCTGACCATTCTGTGATTCTGTGACCATGACCGTCTCCCAAAATTCAGCAGCACAAATTCTGTTCAACATTCAAGTAACTAAAAACAAAAAACACCCCCCAAACACACACACCCCTAACACCCTCCCCAAACAAAACGAGCAGTGACAACCTTTAAAGACTGCTTTACAAACAAACAAAAACCACCCAAACCAACCTAAACTGAAGAGAATATTTTGATACAGAATGAGCATACAAGTGTAACAATGACTCAAGTTTGCAGCTGAACAGCTACCCTGTCTAGGAAAGGAAAGCTATGTGATTGAGAGCCTTGCCCTGCAGATGTGCAGTGGCTGGAGCTCGCCAGATCTGGCCTTGGCAGCTGCAAAGAGCGTCGGCATGGAAAATCAAAGCTTGTCTCAAAACATATATTTTAATAAAATACTTGTGCTCAGATCCGATAGACCGCTTTCACCTCTCTCCCAATCCAATCCAGCCCAGACACCACCTGCAGGCCACTGCATTTCCCAGGAAGCAAGTGCTTAACAGCCTGCCTTTAACGCTGCCTTGGCGCCTGGTGCCCTCTAGCCGCTTTGCACACACACGGCAGCCAGACCCCACGCCCCAGCCGGCGACACCTACAGCAGGGGGCTGCAGCACCTCTGCAGAACTTCCATTTCTCTTTATGCCACTCCCACCTTGGCTTTATGTCTACCCTGCTTTCAGAAATTAAAATATGGGTTATTTTAAGCCTCTCCTGGCTCCTGTGAAAGATTAAAAAGCCACAGTGCACCACACAAGAAGTTCGAGCCTACTCAAAAGGTATTTTTTTTTGTTGTTTTTTTTTTTTTTTGTAACTTGGAAGGTGCAGGATATTAGCCAGTGTAAACATCCAGTGAGCAAAACCTTCAGGGAGACCACTGCACGTGTTAGTTTCCCAGGTCTAAGTGTTGGGGAGGGGGCACAGGACAGAAGTATTTCTGTCTTCTCCCTGAGGCTTACACCTTAAAATTCTCCTTGCCTGAACTGCACAGCTGCACTGCAATGAGGAGAAAAGGTTTCAGGGCAGATCAAGTAAACGTAATACTCTGCAGAGCACCAAGGGCGTAGTTCTGCAGCTGACTAAGAAAACTACCACCTTGCTCTCTTTGCACCTGCACTTGTGTTAACACAAGCTAAACTCAGAAAAAAGCAGACTAAATTGGCAGGGTAGGATACAAGTGTTAGGATCAAATTCCATAAGCAAACTGGTGGAACTGTATGAGCACCAACACTCGAGCAAGAGAACTGAGCAGAGAGGAGCACAAAACCGCAGCAGCTTTGGCTTGGACTTGTTCGAACCACCGTGGAACCGCTGAGGCACCTCAGCGGGAGGCCGGCAGGGCCCGGCGCAGCGGCCTGCTCCCCCCAGCGGGGCGGCACACCGCCCGCCAGCGCTGCCCTGCCCGTGTGCGGCCGGCGGGCAGGCCCCGCTTCTGGGAACGCTCGGGCCGCGGCAGCGGGGGAACCCGCCGCCAGCCCCATCGGCGGGGGCCTGCTGGAACACCGGGCGCGGCGGAGAGCCGGGGGGGGTAAAGGCGGGCAACGTGCCCACCCATGGGCGGCTCCAGAGCCTCCGAAGGGGGCAGGGGCACGGCCCCTCACAAAGACCCCTGCAGGTGGGAGGCAGTGAGAGCCACGGGTGGCGCTTGGCGGGAACGCTGGGGCAGCCCCCCCATTCCTCCCCCCACCTTCCTCCCATTAATCACTTTCCGGCGCACCCCCTTGCCCGCGCCCCCCTCACCACACGGCCTCCCAACTCCTGCTCCCCCCGCCGCTGCCCGGTCCCCGGCCCCCCGCACGGGTAACCCCCCGAGAAGCCCCCGGCTCTCCCCTCCGCCTCACGCCGGGACGGTAGCCGCCCCCCGCGCCGAGACCCCCTCGGGCGGGGACGGGCCGCGGCCAGGCGGGAGGCACGGCGCCCGGCCGGCACGGCGCACCTCACCTTGAAGATGGCGTACCCAGCGGCGGTCTCGAACAGCACCAGCATAGCGGCGGCGGGCCCGGCCCGCGGCGGGGGCCACGTGCGCGACCGGACGGGACCCCCAGTCAAGCACAGGCGCGCGCCGGAAAGGGAAGTGACGACAGCGGAAGCGACCGCAGCTGTGGCGGGAAGGGGAAGCGGTGGGGCCGCCCTCTGCGCGCGCTCCCGCGAGCCACGTGGCGGGCGGCGGGGCCCGCGCCTGCGCGAGGGCCGTTACCTTCCGCCCTCCCCCCCCCAGCCCCTCAGGGCCCGCCCGCTGCGGGTAGCGCTGCCCCCGCCCCAGGGGCCGCACCGCCCCGCTGCTGCGCGGTCGTTAAGGTTCGAGTCTCCTCTGCGCGTTCAGATGCGGCCGGGGCGGCCCCTGCGGCGCCCCCCCGCGTTACGGGCCGCTGGGCACGGCCCCGCCGCAGCCGCCCACCCGCTCCTCCAGGCGCAACGGGCCCCTGCCCAGTGCCTGCAGGGCGCTGCAGGTGCCGTGGCTGGCGGCGGGGACGGCCGCGGCGGCTGGCCCGTGCCGCGGAGGGCTGGCGCCCGTGCTGGGCGTTCTTGTTTCCCGGATCAGCCCCGGCGCAGGCCCGAGCCGGCAGCGCCGGGGTCGGCGGGCTCTCGGGCCTCCGCACCGGGTTGGCTCTCTGGGCAGGTTGCTGAGGCCTTGTCCGCGGGCCGCCATACAGATACAGTGCTCCTGCGTGAAGAATTTGTGGCGACTGTGCAGTTGCGTGCATGTTAAAGGTTTGCTTCTCCAACAGGGAAATACCAAATCACGTGCATATAAAACATAAGTCTTAAAGGCTACTTCTTTCCCCACGCCGCCGCAGTGTCCCCAGGACGCGGGCATTCCTGTGGGGGGGCAGGCAGAGGCCGCAGGCGCCCGAAGCCGTCCCGTTTGTGCCGCCTACTGGTTGCTGTCTCGACAAGGAGCGTCTTTGTACGCGCTGCTGCGCCTGACCTACTTGTGCACCTGGATCTGGGCCCTACTGAATAATTGAAAAGCTGCACGCCAGTGGAGCGCAGGCGAAAAGCGCCAGCCCTTGCCCTTAGAAGTTCCCACTTATTTCACATTGAGGGTTACCTGTAACGAAAATAGAGGCAGAGTTCTTCCTGCCTGCAGGAAGAGAGGCTCCAAGCAACACTTGGGCTTGATTTATATCAGGCGTTCGTGCTGCGTTTTACGCAACCATCTCTATGAGTCAGCATGGCTTCATTTCCTCTCCTGCTTCTCATGTAAGGCATACGCTAGAAAGCCAACAGCCAGAGAAATCTGGGGATTCACATAATTCTAAGAATATTTTTTTTTAAGGAAAGCTTTTTGTGCTTTAGATAACCAATTTTTTTAAGTCCTACAACTGGTAATACTGCTGAAGAAATTGTGTTCAACTAGAAAGAATTTCCAGGTTCCCCCTTGTTCTAAAGTACTGGTGCTGCTGCCTCAGGGGGAATACTACTATTGTGAAGAGCAAACATCATTCAGTTGTCTGACTTAAACACTGTATTCATTATGTTTGCTAGCACTAACTGCTCTCAAGCAAACATGTTGGTATTATAAGGTATAGATTATTCTTACCTTAATGTCTAAGATTAAGAAATTAACTAGATTAAGAAATCTAGTTTTGATGGACTGAAAAGGCTTTGTATGAGACCACATAGGCTAGTAGTTTTCAGAAAACCATTAACAGTTCTTGGCTCTTAGACCATACATGCTGCTTTGGTGAAGCTAGTTAGCCAGAACTTGAAAGAACAGAGGTGAATTTTATTGACTTCAGGTGATTGCAGGGAAATCAGAGAAGTTATAAAACACCTGAGAATTAAGTGAGGTTATAAGGGTAAGTAGCTTTCATGGTGGCTGCTACAGTAAGGGTGGCTTTGTGGGAAGAAGCTTGCATAGGTATATTTAGTCTTTAAAACAGCATTATTTCTGTTGTGCCTTAATTTGAAGTATGCTATTTGTTGAGTTTGGGTTGTCAAAGAAGAAAAGTGTGAGTTTTACTGATATATCTCCATAGTGGGCTGGTACCTCTATTGGCTGAACAAAGAATAGTTTTACAGATGCTGTACAAATGTAGCTTGTATCTTGAACAGGTAATGTGTCCACAGCCAACTGAATAAGAAGAGAGTAAAGTGAGGTGGTGTTACTGTTACTTGTTGTGTATGCAGATGTGCATGTTTCAACATTATGTCCTCATCGCTGTGCATAGGGGTAGGTAACTGCATTCTGACACGTGTGAGTACTGTTTTTTTATTACAAGGTTGCATAGAAAAATTGGTAACATGAGAAATTGCGCTCAGGTTTCGTGCCAGAGCCTGAGACCTTAGCCTTATTGCTATAAGGCTACTCTCCCTGCTCTTAAAATTGATTTCATTTATGAATAGTAGTGGTGTTTAGGATGGAGGAAGCATTTGTCATTTTTTGTTCTGTTAGTATCATGTGCTGCTGTGAAGCCCTTGAATGACTTATTTTGGTGCTTTGTGTAGTGTTATTAAGCTCATAACAAGTTCCTACTGTGAGCTTGGCATAGTATGAACATATTTGGCCTTCCTGCCTACTAGACATTGCCTAAGAAAGATCACATTAATTCTGTAGCTCTGTATTAGCATCTGGTTTAGTTCTTCTTAGGCTTTTCCCCCTCCCTTTCCCTTGTTAATTCTGAATTGTTTTAACAGTTGTGATGAAAACTAATTCCTGTGAGTCTGGATACTGCATAGTTTCACTGTCTAGTGAAAGTGCATCCCTGGTGTAGTTATGTTTGTAACACTGTTCAATGAAATGCAGCAATGCAGGCATGCAGTGCAGCTGCTTCTGTGTTACAACAAAGGAATGTGGCACACGGAGCCTTAAGAGGCTGTAGAGATCGCCCAAAAGGTAGGTGGTGAAGTTAAAAACTGGTCCAGTAGCATCCAGGAAAGAATCTGTTTCAGTGGGGCTGTCTTCTGTTGATCCATTTATTTCACAATGACGTTGTTACTATATGGCTCTCCTGTGGTTTTGTTTTTTTTTCTACTTATTGGTGATTTAGAGCCAAGTGTGCACTTATTACAGCAGTGATACCGTGCAGGAAATGCCTTAGTTGTTGTAGAGTGATATTAGTACTGCAATGCTGCAGTCTGAACAGCTGGTTAAGTCTAAATGTAATGTTTTTAAGGTGTAGGTGTTGCTTCTTGTGCAAATCTCTAAATAGCTGTGCTGTGCCAATGTAAAGTAGGACATCTTCCGTGCTAGTACAGTGCATCATGAGAAGTTTGTGCAAATGCAACTGCCTCAGTGTACATCATTTGCTTAATGCTTGTGGACCCCATTACTTGTGTGGTTGCAGTGACTAAAAAAATGCAAACGGTGCGTAAATAGAAAAGTGAGTCTTGTTCTTACATGTATCTTTTAGTAGAAACCTTAGTAAATTATTACGGGTAGGTATAACGGGCGTGACTTTTGCTGTAAAACCTGCTTTTGTTGGAAGGGTTCCGTGACCCGGCCCGGCCCTCCTAGGCAGGGCAGGCGGCCGCGCAGACCCTGCTTTCGGGGGCTGGGCATAACCCCCCTACCTGCCCCTCTCTGGGGCTGCCGTTAGGTGCTCTCCCGCAGCCGGGCCTCTGTAGGCCGCCGCCGGCGGGCCTGGCCCCGGGGCGCGCTGCGGCCTGGCCGCCTCTGGCGGGCCCGGGGCGGCGCGGCGAGCCGCGGGCGGTGGCACCCCCTCGGGGGTGCGGGGGCTCCGGGGCCGAAGGCGGTGCCGGGGCGGGCTGGGAGGAGCCGGCGGGCCGCGCCGGGCGGGAAGTGAGCTCAGGCGCACAGGAAATCCCGCCCGCGCCGCGGCCTGTGTTTGCGCTGCGGGCAGAGAAAGGAGCGGAGCGCCTGCAGCGGCCCAGCCGAGCCTGCCGCACGCAACGGGGCCGAGCCATGTCTGACCAGGTACGGGCGCCACCGGCCTCGGGGGGAGCTGCCGCCGGCGCGGGGGAGGGGGCGGCGGCAGGCCCCGCAGCCCCGCGGGCGCAGGAGGAGCTGCCTGCGCTCTCCCCGCCCCCCCTGGCTGCCGTGGGGCAGCCCCGGCCCGGCCCGGCCCAGCGCGCTGCGAGGGGCGGCGGGGGGCCGGCGGGGCCGCGGGCGCTGGGAGTGACGCTGCCTTCAGTGAGGGGGCGGTGTGAGGGGGTGCCAGCCTCCGGCTGCCGCCAAACTCTGTCGCCCGCCCCTTCACTCTCCCCGCCCTTATTTAATCCCCCTGCCCTTTGGCGCGGGGTACGCGGGGCCCGGGGCTCGGCGCCCGGCCGGAGCAGGGGCGACCCCGCGGGGGCCCAGGCCGGGATCGCTGCCGGGGCAGCCCTGGCCCTGGAAACACGGGAGTGCAGCGAGGGGTGAGCCGTGCTGCACAACTGCTGTTTGCTTTCATTTTCCATTTCCCAGGTGCGTGGTAGGATGCTCTTTCCCCGCAGCAGGCTTTGTGCGGGTTGGGCTAGACCTGCCGGGTCCTCTGTTTGCCTTAGGAATGAATGCAAAGGGGGGGTGGGGGGAGACGGGGACGACACGAATGTAAGAAAGACACCAGTCTGTCTTAGCTGAGCATTGCTTGCCTGTATTAAACACTTCGCCCTTCACCAAGATTCTGTCCTGCCTTCGCTCCTTGAACATCGTTAATGTCCCCATCTAATTCTGGCTTCTCAACGGGGGACTCGGATCCTTACTTCTACCCTAAGTTCCTGGCTGGCTTGCTGTGGTGTGTATACAGTCCTTTGCTTACAACTACTGCTTTAGGCTATGTAACCTGCTGGTGGAAAGTTAAAACAGCATTCCGATTTTAATTTGCGTTCTGTTTTGCTTTATTTTTCATACTGCCTTCATATGGCACTGTTTTCTAACTTTGTCATGATGATTTGACTTTGGAAAAAATCGGTGTCGGTATCTACAAATGTTTCTTGCAGGGCTGTGAAGTCGAGAGTAGTACTAGTGCCAGCCGTGAAATTAAAAGTACCCAGAGACAAGGCTAAGCTTAGTATCTACGGTGTCTGCTTTGAGGAATAGCCTTGATAGATTATGCCCCGTGAATAGAAACCATCGCTACATGCGCTGGTGGTCTGCCTCCCCGCCCCCGACTTTCAAGCACGATGCAACTGCTGGTGAGGATGGTGCCGCTGTTTGTGTCTGCAGAGTGGCTGCTGGGAGCACAGCTCTCGCTGGTACCCATTAGGACATGTTTCCAGTGTAGTAAAATACGTGAAAGTGACTGCGGTTTAAAAAAAATAAATAAATCTGAACTAGATTTTGTAGATTGATCTTCACGTGACCTGCTCTGTAGCTGTCTGCATCTGTGAACCAAGGCATGTTTTAACACATAGCAGCTTTCATTAATTCCTTCTCCAGGCAAGAACACATACATGTTTGTTCTCTGGGACTGCTTGAAGTATGTAAAATTCATTGTGTGTGATAAGCTTTTTTGGATACATAACTTAAAGGTTTTTGAATAAGAACCTTGATTATTTTTTTTAATGGATAAGCTAAACATTGTTATATGTTGTGTCATTCACTTTGGGGGGGACTGTGCAACAAGAGCTAAGCAGATGCTTAAGTAACAGTACAGGATACAGTAGTGATTTGCTGTAAACCTCATTGCTCTGTTTATCAATCCTACAGGAATAATTAGATTACCCAAACTTGTAGATTTCTTACAGTGTCTTTCTTTTTGACTCTATAATTAAGATGACATAATTTTTCACCAATTATGATAATTTTGGCTTGTCTTTTTAGTATAAAGACACATACTTGATTTAGTTACTTTATTTCCAATAGAAAATTAACTTTTATGATAAGTAAAATTAGTTGCAAGAAGGTCATATGTCAAAAAACACATGGCCTCTTGGTGGGTTCTAGGCAGAAACAAAAAAAATTGGTTTTCCACTCTAGGGTCTCACGCTTATTTTGCTTTTGTGGAATCTACATGCTGCATTTTATCTGTTCATGTACTACTAATAAAGAATGCTATAGTTTGTATGCGTTTTTCCATTCCTATAACAAACGTAAGAGTTTATTTGCTGTGTTAGGAAGTGTGTTGTAGTCCTATTCGTCTAGTAAATTTGTGGGTTTTGTTGTTGGTTTTTTTTAAACATTATCTGACATGTGCTGAGTGTAGGACTTTTTTTTTAAAACTTGGACATTGAAGTTTGAGCACTTCAGAAAATTGGAGGAGGAAACTTGCAATATATTGCTGAACAATATTTGTTTTGTGTTTTCATTAGCTGTAATAGCAATACCAGTGTGTTTCCAAGAAACTTTGGGTGCTTTTTACGGTCATGAATTTAATGTTGATATATAATGTGAAGACAGTACTAGGAACCTTGTTCTGTTCTATTTAGAAAACCGAGGAATGAAGCCTTTAAAACTTTAGGCATCTAATGAAAAGTTAAACTTGGAGTGTTGTGGTATTCCTGTTCTGTTTGTACAGTTTTTTGTTGTTTGTGTTTTTTTTTTTAATGTACTGTTTCATGAGATACCCTAAACGCCAGTTCTTTTCATGGTTCAAGTAAAAGTCTGGAGGCTTGCTTGGAGATTGCTGATCCAGGATTTTGTTAGTGAATGCTTGTAGTTTAGTAACTTTGCAGTCTCCTTGCTTTCTTGTTCTTGAGTGTTTTTGTGTTGGCTTTACCATTTGGCATTGAATGGCAGTAGTTCACTGAGAAAATGCAGGGAGCCTGTTTCAGACTTGCTGGGTCTTGTTATGTTCTGATTTGAAATATTTTGTGCTTTTTTTAAGCTTCAGTTATTGGCATTGTCAACATTGATTTGATCTGATTTCTCTTCTCCTGAAATTGCAGCTCTGTTCACTCTTGTTTTGTGGGTGAGAAGCTGCTGGGGCTTTAAACAAGCATCTTTATGGTATGACGTTTCAAGACTCCAATTCCCTCTGCTTTTTCTACTGTTTGCTGCTTCTCCTATTTGTTTTTAGTACTAGAGCCCTCTTTCCCTGAGGTAGGAATCAAACTCTTAGAATCATTGCTTTCCACTCTAGTGGCCAGAGGCACTGTCACAGTAGCAATGATGATTTGTCATACCTTGTACAAGATGATTTGAAAGTGAGTAGGTAGATCTGTTACAATGCATAGAATTAATAAACTACTACAAATGCTTCTGTGCTGTGCCATTTCGTTCTATGCAAAGTAAATTAAGACAGTGACTGACTCTGAAATGCCATGTAAAAGGGACAGTATGTTCTTAATCTTCCAGTGATAGCAAAACAGGAGATAGTTTTGAAGTTACATGCTTCAGACCTGTAGAGATCTGGTTCTCTTTGATTCTGAAGGTTGTAATCCTGCACATGGAAAATAAAATGCTGCTTGTGCAAGTTAACAGAACAAATCACAGGTTCTTGGTTTCTTTCTCTTTTTTAGTCGGGAGTCGGAAACACGTATATATTATTCCTGCAAATAGTCCCAGGAAGTTAAAGTTCAGATATGTTAGAAAGGGAAGAACTGGTGGGGAGCACAGTGCTGTGACTGTGTACCAGTGAAGGACTCCTTTCACACTTCAAAAGGTGACTTGCTTGGAGACCTGAGGCTGAGTGTCTGGTTTCTTGAAAGCTTGGGGTCAGTTTTGGGGTTTGAGCTTGAAGGGGCTGATGAATCAGTCCCAGCAGTCCAGGTTGTGCCCCAGGTGGGCATAAAAAAAAAAAAAAGTATTCAAACCAGCTGTATTCTCTGGCTCATACTTTTTTGCTGTCACAGAAAACTGAATAGATCTGGCTTGAGGCAGAGTGAGTCAAACTGATGCAAAAGAACACTTCCTCTCTCTTTTTTTCCCTCCAGACCTGAGACTGGTACAGATAGGGCAGGTGTTCGCAAACTTTCCCCTCTGTCCTTCCTTGAACTTTTTAACATTCAAAGAAGTTGTGCATGTTTAACCTCTGTAAGGAAAAAGTAAATGCCCTGAAAAGCTTGTCTGCTATTTTATCTGGAGGTAGAGACCTATCTGGATGGACTTAATATGGAAGGTTAGTATGGTTTTGGCATTTGATCCTAAAGTTCGAGTCCACCCATAAAAGGATATTTCTGTATACTCAGCAAAGTCCCTTTGGGGCTGGGAAAACTTATGTGGTAGGCACCTGTATATATTTACTTATTTGTCTACTATGTTAAGCAATAAATACAAAAGGAAGATTTGAAATGTGATTAGCAGGGATCCTTGTTTCTGACTACTTGGGAAGATTTCTTCATCGAGCACCATCTGGACCTGAAGGCAGCATCTGTGTAAATCCCTTTGTGCTGCAGTGGAACATAACTAAAGGCCTGGTCAGAATATGTATTGACAGACAAGAGATGGGGTTAATAAGACAAGTGAGAGATCATGTATTATCTATTGGCAGCTAACATGAAAACTTGATGTCCTTAATTCATGTATTTATCTAACATAAACACTTAAACCCTTTTGATAAGCTTTAGTGCTCGAGTTGTTGAATCAAATTTGCCTTGTACAGTTCTTGTTCTGGAAAGACATTAAAACACTATGGTTCTTTAGAATGGCAACTTTTAAGAATTGTGGTCTTAAAACATGTGAGAAGGAAGCTGTTACTTGATGATGTTTTGTTGTTACAGAAAAGAAGGTGGCTGACCATCCTTTTGAAAGTCGTGACTACTGTTGATGCAGTACACTGAAAAATGTTTGCATGGTTCACCCTACATTGATAGTGGTCATAGGTGCTTTCGGTTTACTCTCCTCATTATGGTTTTTTTTCCTGTAAAATATTGAGCCTCTTAGTTTGCTTCCTGTATTATTCTTTTTCAGTCTGTTTGTTGACCTTGAGGTAGTGGTATAAAATCATGCTTCTCATTTTTGCTTCTGTCATCTATTTCCAAATGATCCTTCTCTCATCTCTTACGTTCTTCATAGTGTTTCTCTTCTGTCATTAATTCAACTTTTCACAGACAGCCTTTCATAATACTATATTGCAGCTGTTTTCACACATAGAAAGGAAGAAATAAGGTGCCTTGGATATTCTGATTTCTTGTAATAGAGGATGACAGCTGTCATACTGTCCAGTCAAAATAAAAACGTGCTGAACTGATCAGATTTTTTTAAATGTTTTTTGTGCAGGAAGCAAAACCTTCAGCTGAGGACTTAGGAGATAAGAAAGAAGGGGAATACATTAAACTTAAAGTCATTGGGCAGGTGAGTTTTTACATAATTATTTGTGGACGTTTCGTGGAGGTGTGAGGTTTTTGTATTGTAGAAATGAACAAATGCAAGTTGCTACTTCCAGTTCTCCAATGTGGATCCTCCCCTGCTATAAACTACTTGGCAATTGCCAGTAATGTGTGTTAGTGTACTCTCTGGTGTGGTTTTTTAAAAGCTTGAGTAATTTATCCCTATGACTCAGGGTTTGGTCAGTGTGATCCCCGTCCTAAAACTAGGGGACCTGATGCATTGAGGGGTTAGTTATCCAAGGGATACTGAATGAAATACAGGACAAAATCAAAAAATCAGGTCTTTAGAGTGCATGTAGTACACCAAATATGAAGTCATTTTTTCTTGAACAGGGATAGGAAGAGGATTCTCTTGGCTGACGTGTTGATAGATGTGAATGGTGGATTGTAAGTCCAAATTCAAGTTGTTGGGATGTGAATGTTGAGATCTTTCTTGAACAGAAGTCCTCTGTGCAAAGAACCCCTAGCTCATGTGATTTAACTCAGTATTGTTTATTGGCACCGTTGCTGTGCTATGACTGGAGATGGTTGACTTAAAAGTAGGACTAACACAAACTAGCTTACCTCTTGCTGCTTTAATCGGCATGATGAGAACACATGCAAAAGCTGAATATGACCCACGTGCTTTTTGCACAAACCTCTTGCAGTCTCTTTTATCTGTAGCCATTTTGACAGTTGTAGTTACTTGGAAGCACTATAGAATAATAAGACCTAAGATTCCTCCTTAGGTTAGTGTTGTGTTGCCAAGTGTATCTGTATCCTAACTTCTACATAATTACTGTAACTGAACAAGGTTTTATATATATTTGAAGTGCAAGCTTTAACTTGTCTCTTGGAATCTTAGAGCAGAAGTCCCTGCATATGTATGTTTGTATTTTGTAAGTACATCAGCTGGGTAGATGGAAGCACAGGCTGAACCATGTATGGTTTTAGTACTTTTAAATCCAATCTCCATAGTGAACCTAAAGCTATACTATGCCATCTGTTTTAAAACTGAGCTTCCTGTGGAAGTGCATGATGAATTTAGTGACTGATAAATCATCCTGGAGGTTCATGTTATGATGCATCAAGATATATGCATGGTGATAGTTAAACTGCATTCCGTGTTAGTTTTATGTAAATTTTTCTTAATGAAAGTCTTTAAATTGGCATAGATAAAGCAAGCATTACTGCAAAGAAAGTAACTTTTTCTTTTCTGGTCCGTAGGACAGCAGTGAAATTCACTTCAAGGTGAAATATGACAACACACCTCAAGAAACTCAAAGAATCATACTTCAAAGGACAGGTTTTGTGAAACAATGATGATTCTCCTTAAAAAGGAAATAGAAACGCCAAACACTCAGCTTTACTTTTCTCAGTGTTCTTTCAATAAGGACATTTGTTGAGACATTGAAGCTTCTGTCTAGTACCAGCGGACGGGTGTCTGGACAGTACAAATATAATGGATCTCCTAATTTTTCTGACAAGTAAAGGTACTTCTGTTTAAGATGGTTGTGATTTGTAGTAAGTTAAAATTACTGTTTGAAAATATGTAGTGGCTGCTCAGAAAACATAGACATTACATTTTAAAATGCCCAGTGCATGCTTTTATTGCTGTGAATCTTCTGTCGCCAAGTGAAATTCTTTAAAGCTGTAGAATACCTGCAGCTTAGGATTAAGAGGCAGCTTTAGGCATTGTTACAGCCATTAATGTGGTGATTGATTAACACTAGCTATTATGCTCTAAGTTAAAGAAATATACAACATTAATTGTGTAGGTAATATTAACTACTGTTACAGAACAAAAATGAATTTTCACGTCCATGTTCTGTGGCAGATACTGTGGGTTCACTGCTACTATTTCCAGAAGCCCTGGCCTAGTTTACCCCCAGCTTTGGGGACAGATGCCTTGCGTGGCCTTTTCTTGAGTAACTGTGTTGGAATGTTCGCTCAGGAGATACAAGAATAATAGGTTGGGTTTTTCTAATACCTGAGACAAGTTGAACTTGTTCAGTTGAATGTTCTTCTGTAGAAAGTGTTCTTTTTATGATCCTTCTGGAGTAGGGGAAAGGAAAGATCAAACACCCAGTATGTGTTGGTATCCAAATGATTAAAATTGTGATTCTATGAAAAACATGAACTTTTAAAATAAGATTTTTGGAAATAGTTCATGCAGCCATCTTATTGACTGATGAAAATGCATTTGTGTGGAATATTTTTTTTTTTAAGAAAGAAAATTGTTTGAATGAACACAGCTGTATTTGTGTCCTGGGCTGAATTCTGGAGTCTGTGATTTCCTTCATCGGCAGTCAATATGTTTTTTGGTGTCAGGCAGCCTTTCTTTGGTAAAGAGACCATGAACGCTTCTTCCAAGGTGGCCGGAGTGATTGTTGGAACAGTGTGAAGAGCTGCTCTTTCCTATGAATTTTTCTGCCTAGCTATTTGCAGGCAATATTTGAGATCTCATAGATGCACAAACCAGGTCATATTTCACTTGTGTGTCTTTTGCTCATAACTTGAAAGGGAAGAAAATGATGAGGTGTCTGAATAATACAGAAGTATTATTCTTCTGTAACACAGGCACGCTGTACAACAGATGTACTGCAACTTTGTTCACCATTGGTATGCTCCTTTCTCTCTGTTTGAATGCTGTTCCTTGTTTTCCCCCTCAGCTCTGCTCTTTCTTTCCCCCATTTTTTGCATCACGTATGCATCACGTTCCTCCTGTTGTCTTAGGATCTTTAATAAGGCTGATATGCAATTCAGAAAAAGACAGCACCTTCATGTGTAATGTTGTCTTGGAAGGGAGGATGTAGTCAGTACTTTATAAATAAACATAAAGACAAGAAAAAAAAGCTACGGAAACTTCCAAGTTGTTGAGCTAGAACTCCAGTGAGACTTTGGAATAAACATGCATTTCAGCACCGTTGTGCTCCTTGAATCACTTCATAGCTTACCTGGTTGCCGCAAAATAGCTGAGCTCCTTGGTTTTGACTTTCAGGTGTGTTTTTATTAAAATTGTTTTTCTTGTAAATCTGTACAAGTTTCAGTAAGTGTTTTTTTTTCCCTTTTACATCTGTTCCTTTTTCTCAGGGTGTTCCAATGAATTCACTCAGGTTCCTCTTCGAGGGTCAGAGAATTACTGATAATCATACCCCCAAGGAGGTAAGTTTCTTTCTAGAAAGTGTTAAGTAGTTCACTGGAGAAATTAAATATCAAATTGGTTAGTTTCTCTGTTCTGCTAAACTGTTAACCAGAATAAAGGTGCTGCTTTAAATATAGCCAACTTTCTGACTATATTTGTCTAACTAGTATCTTTAATAAGGCTGATTGGACCTTCATGTGTAATGTTGTCTCAGAAGGGAGGGTGTAGTCACTGTTTACCCTGGGGGGAGGGAAACCCTAAGTGAACTTCCCAGTTGTTGAGCTAGAACTTCGGTGTGACTTTGAAATAAATATGTATTTAGTTCACGTTTATTAGATCAAAGTGTAAATAAACAGAAAATGGGTTACTTCTGCTGTCCAGTGACTTCCACCAATTGTTACAGCAAAGCAGGAGGAAACACTGTTATAATAATGACCTTCTGAAAGTCTAAGAATTGTGTACTGTGGAACTGAAAAAAGTTACCGTCTTTGAGGAACCGTTGTAAGCAGGCTTTGAGTTGCAAGCTGTAGGTTGTGGCTGTATTGTGAGCTAGTCGTGTGCTATATCTCAATTCCGTGGCTGTACAGCTGATGTGTTCACGTGATGTTGGTTATGTGCATCTGTTGCCAAGAAGGGATTTAGAGAAAGGTAAAGCTGAGCAACTTCCAGGCTGATGTGTACTGCTCCACAAGCAGATTAGACCTCACAACAGGCTTTTGCTTTGACTGGGATGTATCAAACTGAAGGAAGAGGACTAAAATCATGAGTGTTGGCTGGTGAGATTGAAACAACCTGACATTGTTTCACTCTTTGTTGAATTGTGGTGGGACAGAGGAAGAAACCGTGTATAACTTGTCTAGGACCCTGCTCCGACTCTGTACACCAGATTTATAACAATTAATGCTGTTTTTCTCTGTTCTCACAGCTGGGGATGGAGGAGGAAGATGTGATTGAAGCTTATCAGGAACAGACGGGGGGTCACTCAAACAGTTTAGATCCTTCTGTTTGTTTTCTTCCCCCTTAATCCTTTTTTATTTTAAATAATAGTTCTTTTGTAATGTGGTGTTCAACACTGAATTTTGAAACTGGCACCCCATCTCTGGGAGTTTTCTTTTCAAGCGTCTGGTATTTTGATTCCCGTGCTCATTATACACTATTGTTTGTTTTCATTGTGCTGAACTTTTGTGAACCAGCTCTCAGCCTTGCTTCCCTCTTCCCTTCTGCCCTCCCCCTTTAGCAATACATGTACACACATGCATTTGTATGGTTCACTGGGTCTCGTGCATTCGGGCACGGAAGGCTGTAAAATCTGCCAGGTGGGCGAGTGTTCTTAATGACTTCCATATCTGCCCTGAAGTTTTGATGTGTGACTGTTTCACTCCTGGACTATAACTTTCAGTGCGAGATGAAGTTTTTCAGAGAACTAAACTGTGGAGAAATTGTGTATCCATAACTCAGAGCTATTTTGCTTAAATTGTGCTGATGGCCCAATGAAGAAGATTACCAAGTTGGAAATGGAAAAGCTAGAACTGTTGTCATCTGTACCTTGCTCCAGAGATGGCTTTGCTGAAGACATAAAATTGAAAACCCTATGATTCTTAAATCTTGCCAGAAGAGCCCAGAAGCATTTTAACTTCATATAGCAATTAGTACATGCAGGTATTCATGCAAGAATGTTCACAGCAGACAACTGGTGTTACTTTGACACTCTTGTTTGTACATTTTGGCCTGGGACGTGGGTTTTGAATGGACATTGTCTGTACCAGCTTCATTTAAAATAAACAAGAAAAACAATTTTATAAACAACTTGCATTTTCTTTTCAAGTGTTTGGAAATGAGCAAAACCAAAACCAGGTTATAATTAGGGTATGCTTTTCAAGTAACTATGTTCAAGCCAGAAAAAAATTGTGCTCTGTAAATATACCTCATTTTTTAAAAAAAAAAACAACAAACTTTTTTCTACTTGCCCCAGTAAAATACTTTATCTGTGTGGTTTGCAGCTGACTATTTGAGACTAATAGCTGTTCCTTTTCTTGTTGGAGAATATCCACATACAGTTACATACAGCTTCACTTCATGACACGAAGTTAAACTGCAAAGCAGGTTGGAAGGAAATACGAAGATGGTTTTTTAATGTCTGTTTCATATGATCATGGTACCATTAAATAATCTCTCTATGGATGATATGGAAGTGTCTCATGATAGTTCATCCGGCATCATTGAGGGTCCACTTCATGTTCTACCTAATTGCAGTTCTCAAATGGTCACTTGAGAACATGTTTGCAGGATATGAAAGCTGAGATGGAAGGTATAGGCAGAGTAGTGTGTGTGGTGAGATTTCTTGCACTGTCCCTGCTTCAGCTTTTCTGCAGGACAATGGGACTCATTTATGGTTAGTAAATTAAGTTCGCTATGAATGCCAGCTCATTAAAGACGTTTTAGTACTGGCATACTTGGAAGAAATTACCAGTTTTTGGATGATTACTTTTTTTTATGGCACTTGCGGTAAAGCTAGAAATGCATTTTCTTTCATGCTGTTTTTTTGTGTCCTGTTTCTGATTAGTAATACTCTTGTGTACACGTAGTTTGCACCTAAGCAATTTTTTTAAAGATTAAAATTTTTGTTTACAAAATGTCAGAATATGGGGTTTTCTTGAAGTGTTCTATGTAATTAATTCTTAGGGGGAAGAGGGATTGCACTGTGCTGTAGAACCAACGTGGCTTCTTTTGCACTTACTCCGCTTGCATTTTTTAGAATGCTAAATATATCTGCTCAGAATACCAGAAATAAAACAGCCTTGTGATTATCTATAGCTCTCTTCTAATTTCAATTTATATAATCGCTTGTTAGTAGACAAATTCCATTATTCTTTCTGTAAATTAGGAACTGAGGTGCAGGGGATTGTAGTTTACTCTGCTCACTCTGGAAGCTGAAAGTGGAGCTGAGAAGTGAATCCAGATCCCTGGGTTACTCAGTTGCTTCACCAACTTTCTTTGCTTCTTGCTGTTCCCAATCTTTTTTTATGCTCATTTATATTGGCTTACTAGTTAAAGCACTGCATTTAGTTCTCTTGAGATTGAGGAGGGTTTCCTGCAGAATGCAGCTTCAGTAAGGTGAAGCTCAAGGGGAAGATTTCTTTCTGTTGTGTAACCTTGTCCTAAAATACATCTCTTTATAGAAGAGTGGATGTGGTACCACTGAAACTGATTTGACCTTTTTCTCAGATTTGTAAAGCCTCAAACTGCTAGTGCCTCAACAGAACTGCTGGTCTAAAGCAACGTCTGTACTGTTATAACTTGATGGAATGGTAATGACAGGAAAACTGTACTCTGCCTCAAAGATTAGTATTCAGAGCTTCATGTAAAATGAGTGCTACACAGATGCACTAGTACCCTTTTTAAGGAAGTTCATTCTTGGAAGTTGTACATGGAAATAAAACCTGAATTTCTGAAGTCAAGCAGTAGACAAGAGTTGAATTCCCTTAATTTCTCTGGAAGAACTAATACTTCTCAAAGAATTTCTTTTGGAAAAGATGGTCTGGAGTGGAATTTCTAAGCCGCTCATAGCTTTGAAGTACATGACTGAAATTCAGGTTGGCCTTCATATGTTGGAGAAAACCAGGAAATAATCTTTTTTTTCCTCCTGCAATTTTTCTTTTTTATGTCATTACCTGTATATTAGAACAATGAGTTCAGCTGTTGATGGTGGTTTTATGCGGTTAAAAAAAGTGGTGGTGGAGAATGAACACTCTTCACTGACTCAGTTATGCAGTAGGAGGTGGAAGCTAATCCTTATTTCTAATTATGAAATTAATATATTTAATATGCACTATAGTGGCATATAAAAGCTGTATTGCTAAGTGCTTTACAAAACTATCAGTCTCAACAGCTTTCTTAAAGCTGATGTGTTTAAGGATTTATGCATTCTTTTAAATGTAAAGATGTTTACGTGATCATCTATTGACAAAAGAGATTGTTTTGAAGTTAAATGTGTAAGTGTTGGTAGGATTTGGACTTCCATTAGGATGCCAGATAATGCTACAACTTGGTCTGCCATGAAAATTTTACTAAACCATGTATGTTTTTAGAGGCACTACAACCTGTGTATTCGTTTTAGCTTTTCCTACTTTAAATAGAAATTATTTTAAAGACTACAGTACTAACATATCTGAGCTGACCTGCACATCTGTATGTGCTTTGAATTACTGCTGTTCAGGTAAATTTTCTTAAATGAGAATATCGGCTTCTGAGGCACCATACAGAGAGCTATAGGAATTATGCAAGCTGGAAGTAGTGTAAACTGGTTTGTTTTGCTTTAGAACCAGTACTTAATGCATACTTAATTTAATGAAGTTCAGCTTAAATTTAGAGACCGCAAAATTTGATTACTTTTCTCCACAGGAGACTCTACAGGAAACTGTAATATGACTGGGATCCACAAGTGTTACATTTCTGTTAGATAATATTGGAGAAGCAGAAAATGAGATTAACCAGGGAAGAAATGTTCCTATCTTGCTATAGTTTCTCTGATGTCATCTTATTGTTGAATCTGAAATTAGCCTTTTCTTAAACAGTAGCACGTTTATTGCAATTTATTGGTTTGGGGGATTCCTCCAAAAGTCCACACTGAGGTCTTCATACCTTTCTGTAAACTGATAGTTTCACTGTTTTCTCTCTTAACACAAAATGGACCATCTGGCACCTCGGATCTGTCTGGATTCATTTCTACTGGCTGATGAAACATAAATGGCTTTACTTGCTGTCAATAGGATGTACACACAGACTACTATTGCAGTCTGGGAAATTAGATTTGTAAGTGAGAGTAGCACCTGTCCTGAAAAGGCAACTGAAAGAGTTCACTGCAATGACCCATTCATTCCTGGCACCAAGTATTTTCTTTCTTTCATATGGTTTTCAGGCCTAGCTTTTCAAGCAGCTGAAAGTAAGAAAACTCCATGGATGAGGAACATCTGGAGCGTGTTCTAGTCTGGTAGCTTCTATTAGTAGTGCTCATTGGAACTGCAGAGGATGTTGCAGATCTGCTATTTGTCTGTGAACAGTGTTAATAAAGCAGATTGCAGACAAAGGACAGAATTCCTCCTTGGGTTAGAAAGCTGAAACTTTAACTTGAAAGCTACACGCTCTGTGAGCTGGTTCACTGACAGTTTCTTTGACTTTGCCACAGTGCATACAGTGCCTTCGGTGACACTGAGCCTGGACAGGAGACTGGATTTCCCCCCAGGAGTTGACTTTGAGCAAGGTTTGGAATGGGTTGGGGAAGAAAATATGGCTTATGCTAATACCTTGTTGTGGGCCAGTATGTTTTGTCACAGCAGTATGAATAGAGCAAGAAGGAGATAGTTATTACTGCTTAGCCATAGTTACTGTGTATCTTCTTACTCCTGATAGTGCTTTGTGGCTCAAAAATTGATGTGGGCTTCCCCCTTAAGAAGGCCTATCATGCTATTTGCAGTGTTGTAGGATGTGGTATACATCCTACTAGTTCCTGTCTCCTGAGGTGCTGTAGGGATCGTTCAGGAAGCACGTGTGCTGGAGTCTGCGCCGATGGATTGTGTAAAGGTAATCATGGTTTCAGTTGGGTGGGGAAATCTAGTTGGGTTTTTTTTCTGTAGTGTAGATAGGTGTTACAAATTCTAAAATAGCTAAAGACTATGGATATGATGTATGTGAATTGCTGATAGAATTTGGGGAAACATAGGGAAACTGGTTAAATAGCAAAAGAACTGCATTGTGTATGGGAATTTGAATTGAAGGCAGCTTAACTACTGAGGTACTGATGCTGCTCTTCAATGTTAACTACACTGACAGAACTCCTGACTAAAGTATTTTTGTATAGACTAGCACTAGGTGTAAAGATGTATTATTATTACTGAGAAAAAAAACCTTTCACTTCTTAATAGCTACATACCTGATTAAAAACTCTGCTTGTGTTTTTGGCTTCCTCTAGAACTAATCTAGCATCTTCCTCTTTTCTTCATTTGCTCCTCAGCCTCATACCATGTCTTCTCCCAGTTTCTTCTTCCATATTCTAGGTGTTCTTCTGCCATCTCCACCAGCTGCTGGTGTTCTAACCCCATTGCACCTTCTTTCTGTCTGCATTTTTCTGCCTCTTGGAAACAGATCACCAACAACTATTAGTTGCTCACATACTTCCTATTTAGGAAATAATTTTTTCATCCATTAGCAATAGAAAGAAAATACTGTTATACTGACATTACAAGTATTTAATATTGGGTTCAAACACATGGATTTATCTTAAATTGTAGTTGGGTAATTATTTTTTTTTAATATGCTTGGCATTCAAGTTTTCAAGCCTTCTAATAAATAGTTGCAGAGGAATGTCTGGGGTTTTTTTTCCAGCTGTGGTTACTGGGGTTCAGGCTTTCAGAAAACGTGTATAATGGAAACATCAAGAAATGAACAGATGTAGCATGAATGTTGTTATTGCTAGCATCTTGTGCAGTTGCATCGTAGCTTGGCTGTGGAAATGCCCTTCAGGCTGCAGGGACTGGAAGAGAGGACTTTGGTCACCACATCTGTTTAACGGATGAGGAGCAGCTGAGGGTACTGCAAGTCTGGGAGGGTGTCACACATAGGCTAAGTCTGTGTCCTTACCAGAAATCATCCATTCAGATGAATTGTCTGCAGCTAAAGTAAGCATTAGCCTTTCTATAGACCACCTGCTCCTTCTTGTTCTGGCTGTCTCTTCTGGAGCTGCCAAAGCTTTCCATGATAATCCTCCTGCTGCTGCCAAGTACATTCTTGGCCTGCTTTCTCTAATTGTGGCTTCTTTGCTGCCTCCTCCTCCTGGTGCCTTCATCTTCTTATAGTTTCTGTTTCTGTAATAAATGATTATTAATTGCTATAGCAATGCTGGGTTTGCTGAACATTCTTGCCAGAAGAGCAGGTTCTAGCCCAAATTGCTAAGCAGATTGCCAAAGCGGAGAGAAATTAGAATAGAGAACAGGTGCTGGTTAGTAGTATTTGACCTATGCCTGGTTAGTTCTGCAAATTAGTATTAAAAAAATGTACTGTCTACTTTCCTTCACACTGTAAGGCCGTGAAAACCTGAACTGTAACTTTTACATGTGTGCTTTTGAGGAGGATGTGTGAGGACTATGGGATATAGGTACACAGCTTACGTGAAACAAGAAAGTGGAGACAAGGGATGGAGGAGAGCACCAGGATGGCTAGGAAAGTTCAGAGAACAAGAGCTGGAAGAAAAAATTGGAATGCATCTTTGTGGATCAAGAACAAAATCCCAGAACAAAACCCCAACCTATGCAACAAGCAAGGAGGCAATGGTTTGGCAAAGTCTTTGGCTGAGATTTAGGTGTGAATGGAATGGTGGTCAAAATAGGCTATTTTTGCAGGAGGACTTGCACTGAGAGTAAGGAGCATGAAAGAAAGACAAGGCATTCATGAAGCGATGGAATAGTCTCCTTATTTTGGGGAAATGGAAGTTAAGGTAAAACAAACTAAAGGTCTTCTGTTCCACTGAGTGCTGTTTAAGATAATTTCTGAAGTAACTCAGGGTTTTCAGTCCAGCAGTTTGACTTGAATGCCTACTTGCTTTTCCTGAAAAAGAGTTGAGTAGGACATTGCGCTAATCTCGAAAAATGCTTTATAAGTCAGATATTTCCTTTCTTTTCACCCATTTGATCAAAACATGCTACTCCCATAAACCAGGTTCTTACAGATGCCTGTGACCAGGCGGATACCCTCCGAGGTGTTCAGTCGTTTCCAGGTAGGCTGCAGCTCTTCAAAATCACCCAAGGAGGTCGCTGTTCTCCCCAGTAAATACTATTTTTGATGAAAAAGTGCAGCAGAAGCAAAGCAATGAGATTGTGTCAGAATGTGTTGTTTAGTGTAAGCAGAATATTTCAAAAGGTGAATAGAAATGTGATCATTATATTACACCAGAGCTTCTTTCCGATACTGAAGGGGTTTCCAGAGCTTTGCCTTAAGTATTTGGTGGTTGGGTTTTTTTCCTCTAAAGCTATGTCAGCAGAGTTAAACAGCAAAAGTGCTCTGACTGCATTTTTTTTTTAGCATAAAATTCTTGTATCATTAAGGAATAACCTACATTGCTATGATATGTCTTTTATAATCATGTAGCTGTAACCGTGCTGAGGTTTTTGAACAAGGAAAATGCTCAGTAGTGGTTTTCGTGCTATATGGAAAGTGTGAAATATAATCTTCATGAACTCACTGTAAGCTAGGTACAATTGGTTGAAAAACTGGATTTGTTTAATGACTGATTCACTGTCAATACTGATTTTTCATTAATGACTTGGAAAATTGTAATTTTAGGACATACTCAGAATTCAGAGTAACGATAAGTGGATGAAAGTATTAAAAAAAGGAAGTTAAATTAGTAGACTTAAACATAACACTAAACTTAGGAAAACCTAATATGCTGCTAAAAGATGGAACTTTATGTATACACATGCTTCATATGAAAAGGTCTGTGATGTTATCCTCTATTTTGGAATTTCCCCAGGGGTACTGGATCAGTTTGCTGGCGCCTTCACACTCCTCTGTGTTATTAGTCTTCTATTGTATTAGAATATTGTTATGTATATGTTTCTTCATGCTGAAATACTGATGGGTTTGGATTCATATGCTTGGCTGACAACAAGTAAAGACTACAGTAGTTCTGTGTCATGAATCCATTCAAATCTTCCATTCTCAAATGAGAACATTATCCTCACTAACCACATCTTCTCCGTGCTCCTCTGTTGTTCCTTTTCCAGATCTGCCTTCACTTTTTCCACTTGTTCTTCGCTGTTCTTTTTCCATTTGTGTTATTGTTCCTTCCTCTTGTTCTCCACTTGTAGCTGTCACCTTTCTGCCTTTTCTACTCTTACCTTTTCCTGTGTAGATTTTCTCTTCCTGCCATTTTCCAAGAGGAATCTGAACAAGAATATAATTAATAATGTACTTCAAATTGACATTCTGTGAGTGATGGTTTATCTGTTATGAACTGGGATATAAATTCTTGAGATATGCTTTATGTACTTATTAAAGAGATTTAACTTATGTGGGACTTCTGTCACTGTGGCCAGTAGTGCCTGTTTTCTCTATATGGTAAATGTTTTGGGTTTTGGTTTTGTTTTTATTCCAGTAGGTGCTTGCCTTTGTGATATCTGGTGACTCTTACATTAATTTCCTAGTATTTAGTGTCCCAGTATGTTTCTACTTAAGCTGTGTTCTCTGAACCTCTGCTAGCTTCATATTTTCTGCTGTATTTTTTTCTAAATGTTTTGAAGTTGTAACATATGAGGGGGCAGGCACAGGGGTTTCAGCTAATTCCAGAGAAGAGGCCACTCTGAAGAAACAAGTAAAGACTCAAAAAACCTAAAAGTCTGGTAGCTGCTCAGTCAGCTAAAGGATCCCTATGGTGAAGCGGGAAGGTTACAAACAGTTTGTATTTCTCTGGTACTAAACTAGAACTGAGGAAAACTTTTCCAGGAGCTGCAGGGATTGAAGACACAGCTCTGGAGCATACCCGACCAGCCTTTTTACCTTGGTCTGTACTGTCCCTTTGAAAGAAGACAGCGGGGAGGGCTTCGAGGATTTCTTTGAGACTGGTCACCGACTGGGAAGGGCGGACTTTGCTGGCCGCGGGACGGGCGGGCTGGGGGTTGCACGCGCTGCGCCCCTCAGTGCCCTGTGTCCCGTGCCACTTCGCTGGCGCCGGTGTGCTGCTGCCTCTTGCTGTTGGCGGGAAAACATCTCCCGTCAGGCTGAGGCGGGTACGCTGCGTGAGGGAAAGCCTCCGTACTGAAGGGTGAAACAGGGCGTGAACAGGAGCCCGCCTGGGCAAGGGGGCTCCACCTCTGCTAGGGCTTCCTCAGAGGAAGCTCCAGTTAACGGTAGGAAGGACAGCTCTGCACCTGCCTGGCCGGAGGAGGAGGTTGGCTGGGTTAGGTGAGAAACCAGCATGTCTTACCTGTCCCTGGGGAGGATCTGAGGGAGCGGCCTGGTTGTGTGTTGGAGTGGGGAACCGGCTTGGCATCACCTTCAGCCTGGCTGTCCTGGGGTACACGCTGCCCTGGCCTGATGGGAGGTGGGAGCTGCTTCTTTCCTTTCTCTTGTCAAACTAACCTGTTAGAAAGCTTCAAAAGCCTCTAGGAGTGATAGCTTCATCCCATACCTGCCTGTGTGGATGATGCTTAGGCAAATAAAAACCGAAAGAAAGCCTGTTGCTTCGATAAATGCTTGTGGGGGTGGCCTGAGCTCAGTTACACCTGTGCTTGGGGTGAAAAATGAGCTGGGGCTGCTGTGGAGCTCTGCCTGGCATGGGGCAGGCAAAAGGGCCAGGCTCTGTGAGGGGAGGTGCTGCCCTGTGAGGCTGTGGGACCAGCAAAATGAGAGCCAGGGGGCAGGTTCCCCAGTGCCATGCCCTTGGGGGGAGCCCCTTGTGCTGCCCCTCCGAAGGGCTGGGAAGGTGCCTGTGAGGAGAGGGGGCCCAGCTCTCCCTCAGTGCTGGGGCACAGCCACCCTGAGGAGGCAGCTATCTTGTGGTGGTGGAGGCTGGCAGCAGAGCTGCCCTGCTGCAGTAGCAGGCAGAGACATGCTGAGTAAATCTTTGTTCTTGCTTTTGTATCCCTCTTGCATGGGAGTTGCTTCAGTGCACGTCCCTGCCTGCACCCTCAAGCACCATTTCTTGCCTCTGCACCCCCACTGGTCCTGCGTGCTGATGGCTGGGTGACTGTTGTGAGGCAAGTGGCCCAAGCTGGGGGGAGGCCACAGCCATCTTCGTGAGGCTGGTTGTCAGGGAAGTGAGTGTGCTGGCCACAGCCTGTTGGCCTCCAGTCACCTTGCTCTGCCTTGAGCCGTCTCTGCACAGGGCCCTTTTCTTCCCTGTCGCTCTCTTTTGGTTTTCCTGGAAAAACAGAAAGCTTTCCAAACCTTAATATGGCCAAATCACTGTTGCAGTAGTACATTGTTGATCTAAGTCAGGGGTCCTCAAACTACGGCCGGCGGGCCAGATACGGCCCCCCCCTCCACCGGGGGTTGGGGGGAGAAACCAAGCAGCTGCAGATGACTGCCTGCCACTTCATCCGCCCGCCTTGTTTAAAAAGTTTGAGGACCCTTGATCTAAGTGATATGCTGACACTGGGGATGCTGTGGTGGTTGTTCATTCAGGGTACAAATGTTTCAGTCCAGAGGTAAATCTGTTCTTTTTACCATTGTTTTTATATTTGGATTTATGTAATATTTTTGTGGTGAGACAAAGTGTCAGAAAAACTCATGAATAGAATGAAAGTATTTTTTTCATCTAAATCCCATTCTAGGTAAGAGAATTTACGATACGAGTTGGTGACTCTTCATATTAAAACTTTTATTCTTGGTGTTTCGGCTTCTATTCTGTTTCATGCACTTGAGTTAGTCAAATACACCAATAATATTATTTTGAATCTTCATTGTTATGGTCAAAAAGGTGCAACAAATGCATGATCAGGATTGTAGTGAGCTTCAGACAGACAACCTGGGGGAAAACATTAAGACTTCGATGCAGACAACTACTAACCTATAATAAATTATCTCATTCTAACCAATGGTACTGCTGTTCTAATGCTTTCCTAAATGCTAAGGCTCACAGCTGTCTGTCTAGATTAAATGCTCACACTTAGTTTCTTCTGTGGACAAATGGTAGAAGGCCATGACATCCAGCAGAGGGAAGCTGCAATATGAGACAGGTGAGTAGTGAGCTTTGTACTGCCTCTGGCCTGCTGGTTAACTTTGCACAAGTTTAAGTCTGCTGCCTACAGGGTAAGGCCCAACAAAATCCAACTTTCTGTTTTGAAGTACAAACCTAATGCAAACAGGCGTGCCTAAATAACCTCAAACCATGTTTATTGTAAGTGCATGCTTTAGTAGACATGCTTGGGGATTTTTTGCTTTACAGGCATGGTCTAGAGAGAAAAAAATCTAGCTACGGTGTCTGCTTGTTAATACAATTTGTAATCCTTGACTTTTGATATAAAACAAAAAAGAAAAAACCCTCATACTTTAAGTGTGGTTAAAATAATTCTGACTCTTAGTGATGCTTGATATGTCTTGTTTGAGGCTTAATAATAATGAAATTAGTTTTAATAACAGTTGATTATTACCACTCACAAAACCTACAAAATAATCCCTAAATACAAGAATTTTCCCTGGTCTTTGATCTTGCAAGCAACTACCAAGCAAAACCACAAAAAATTAAGTTGTCTGGACCCTCTCTTTCATTCTGTACCATGCTAATCCTTTATATGCCCTTGCTATATCTCCCACTGAAAAAAACTAGAAAGGTGCATACAATCACATTCAGCAAGATCCTGAAAGATCTGCTTTTTGTTCATTAACGTTACCTGTAACAAATACTGCCTTGTGGTGTTGCCAGTCTTTATTACTGTTCATTTTCTGCATTTTGGATACTGGATCCACCTTTATCAACTTCTGTCTGATGCTCTTTGTGACTTTAGTTGCTGCAGCTCCCACATCCTAGAAAAAACAAGTGTTGGAAGTGTATGTGCTTATGATATACAGTGATAAGGGGTATCAATTAACTTCCTGGCAAACAGCAAATGCTGAAATTGTTGTACCAATTTGTTAGTTACCTCATGAGAGTTGCTGAGAAGAGAATATTAATCTCTCTTGAGGATTCGCACACTAGGACTTCACCACAGCTGCTGCAGTCCACTGTTGTACGAGCACCCCAAATGAAATGTATTCCTGTGCTACTGGGTCTAAAAATTCTGCATGAAAACCTATCTGAGACATGAAGACAACTTCAAGTTGCTCTGTGAACTCACTGATGGTGAATAGATGAAGAAAGGATAAAGTAAACTTTTCCCCTGTAAATTACAGTTTAGGATTCAGCTAAAAGTTAAACCAATGTCTATTGATTGCATAAAGAATTGCTGTTTGCTCTGCGTGGGTTGTTGGGTTTTGGTTTTGTCTGTTACCTGCTGTTGATATAATGGCTCCTGCAGTTCCTTCTAATACCAGATTGGCTGTTTACTGTGCACTGGGACCCTCTGGTTCGCTTTACCCTGAGACTAGTAGTTGGACCAGTGAGGGAAAATAGATGGGATCTCAGAATGTACTTTGAGCCAGAACTTGTCCTCTGCTACTCCAGCTGTATTTTTTCAGTGCTGCTGGCCCTATGGAGAGTTTATAAGTAAGAATGATGTTCTGCCATTAATCAGTAGCATCTGTACTTATATGTACATATATGTCTCTTAGCAGTTGGCTATATACAATTTAATCTGCAAATGAATGATTGTTTTGCCACCTTAACTTTATCTTGATGGTACGAAGCAGACAGAAACTGTACCACAAGCCAGACAGCGCTTACTGCATTGCACTCAGTGTCTGAACTGTGATTGAAACCAGTCTCTAACAAATACATAGTCAAAGACATTCCAGGAGAAGGGGCAGGAAGTTTTGCTGCCATAGGACTTAGAATATAGAAACTGCTTTTTTTTCCTGCTCTCTGTTCATTGGGAGCTCTCTCCTTCCCTTGCATACTGCTTTTCAGAGTTACTTGTTTTGTTTCCTTCTGCATTTTCTGATGGCTGGGAGACTTTGGAACTCTTGATGCAGATTCAGGCTCTGTATCCTGTCTTTAAATAACTGGGAGATGGGAGAGAGCAACAATAAAATTAACCATCAAAATTTAGACTAGATTCCAGGTTTTTTTCTTAAAAAAAAAAAAGCTTAGGGAGCTGTAGAAAAATCTTGACCTGCCTTAACCTCTCACCATATTTTGCACATCTGTAAGCCCTCAAACTTCATAATAATTTGTCAGTAGTATATAGTGAACAACTCGTATAATTGTAATGGCCCTAGCAGGTATCTGCTACTCTCCTTGGAGATCACTAGCCTCCTCATTACTGAAGAAAGCGAGTCCCATTCTCTTATGCTGCAATGAAGATCCAAAGACTCATTTGCAAGTGCCTTGCATATTTAATAATGATGAATATTTTAATAATTACAGTTTCATTTCTGTAACACTTACAATCAAAAGATCTTGAAGTATTTTAGAAATTCATGGTCTGATTTTTATTTTTATTTTGGGAGTGATGTGAATCTGTAGCTTCCAGTGACTTTAGCAGCAGCAAGTGCTCAGTTTCTCTGAAGATCAAGCCACAAATAATGACATTTCACATTTTAATTAGAAAGTTATGTATGAATGTTCTGTGAAGTCCTCTTTGGAAGGTATTTCCTGAATATGGCTCTAAGAGGTGCATTTGTAAATGAATAGCATAATTAAAAGAAAAATGAAAGGCTTTGTTTTGCTTCTTGTCTTAGGGTAGATTGGTTTAGAGCAGGCAGTTGATTGAGTTGTGACCTGAATGTAGGGATTTTATATTTGAGTTAACACTACCATCGCGTGTAGATGTGGTGCTTAGGAACATGATTTAGTGGTGAACTTCATAGTTTTAGGTTTATGGTTTGACTCCATGATCTTAAGAGTGTTTTCCAATCTAAATGATTCTATGGTTCTATGGCACATTGCTCTTTTAGCCACAATATGAGAGTAGTGAAAAGGAAAAAAAGACAGATGTTTATTCTGTGCATGGAATATACTATTACATTTGGCTTAACACAAGTTCTGTATAAAACATCCTATTTTACTTACTAGGCTGAGAGAGAAGGCAAAAAAAATCTTAATTGCAGTTGGATATTTTAATTTTATTTCAATTTTTGGTTCAAAAAATGATTCTTCCTTGAAGTAATTTGGTATAAATTCCACTTAAAACCCTCTTCTTGGGCATGTACTGTAAATAAATGCTGATAAACTTGTCCAGGCTTATAGAGAGAATTGTAGAGGAAAATATGTATTAAGTACACGTCATCTTCCCATGTTTCCAGGGTCCCTTGTACTTACTAGCATCACATCACTATGCAAGAGAGTCATAAACCTGGCTTAACTGGCCTTTTTAATATAATTAACAATAATATATAAATATTTTAATAAATATATTTATATCTATGTATTTTATATATTTATATACAGTAAATATAAATATTTAACAGATATTAAATATAAATAATTTATAGTTGTCTTCTATCATCTAAGTAGCACAAAGCGTGTGAAACCTAACTATCTGAGTAAGTTTTCTGCAGTGTCACCGTGCAGCTTGTTTCTGCTATACATTTTCTGTATAACTTGTTCATTTTCCTCTAGAGTCTGTTTAGACTGGAGTGTATGGTTTTGTGTTTAATGTGAATGAGCTGATTTATACCTGGGCAGTAAAATTGATGTAGACTTATATTTTTTCTCAGTCCTAGTTTTAAGAAATCCTATCAAAGCACCCTAAAAGCACTTTGATGCTGTAGCAGTCAAATATTTTAATCTGAGGACTCTGACAGGGGATTGGTCTCTGACTGTATAAATAGGAGACAATTACTATACTTTCTTGCTATGAATTTGGGCCTTAGACACATCTATTGTTGGGGTATGATTGCTGAGAAATTCCACTCTGATGCTTCACTGTGCTAGACAATGTGCTAGACAATAAAGTAATTAAGGTGCCTGTCTAAAATAGGAACAAAAGATGTAGAAACCTAGTCTGAGTCTTCTTTCAGAAATGAAAGTTAAAATTTAAAAACCTGCTGTTTCTGTGTAACTTACATCTCTTTAGTTAAGTTTGTTGTATGGTAGAGCAAGTTTCCCTCTGTGTAATACTGCGTTCAAGTTTTCCGTCCATTTGCTTGTCTGGATCTGTAAAAGTGAAGATCAACTCTTGGTCAGGTTAGACTGGGCTCAGATTTGTGCAGAAGAGTTTTCCTTGCTGAACATCTGTGCTGCAGCTGTGGTTCAGTGCTCTTGGTCTCAGTAAATAAGTAGCCAAGCTATAGGATGAGAGAATAGCTTTAGTTCTGATTTTGACATTGGGGAAAAAAAATTAGTGGTTATGTTTAACTCCCTCACCCCAAGAGAAATTTGAAACTTGATGTTGCAGTCACTTCTGGCTTGAGTTACGGATTTCTGATAGTCCTGTCAAATGTATTCTTTCTCAATATATAGGATGGTATAAAAATAATTATTTAATATGTCTTAATAAGGATTAAATATGAAGAACTCATGTTTACATCCTCAAATTAGTTGGGAATTGAGGGACAGAGCAAAACCCCAAAATAACTCGCCAAACGGAGATTTAAGGTTTAAGACTTTCTAAAGGCAAAAGTGACAATAGTACAGCTTGAGAGGGGGGATGCATTTCCTCTGCTTTTTGGATGCATGCAGGTAGTATTTTAGAACCGAAGGTTTAAGGTACAGTTATACTTCCAAATCTTTGAACCAGTATTGAGTCTTCAAATGTTAGGATAGGTAAAAGGTCTCCTGAAACATTATATCAGGCAGTAGTAGTAAAGTGATTTTAAAAATTAAAATAAAAGTTTGCAGATGATCTATGAGCCAGGCTGAAGCTGCTAGATCAACACTGTCGTGCTGTCAATTACCAAACCTCAACTGCTGGGTAAATTAATAGTAAAGGCAGGCAAGGGGATCTGTAAACAGAGATGTATCTTCCTGACAAAGCCCCAGGAAACTTCTTGCTAGCATCAGCTGAAAGTGCAAGATTAAACTGTAAAAGTAAGCAATTCTTTAGCAGTAGATTGTCTTTTCAATGTGTGTTTAAGGACAGTACTTGGGAAACACTTGCTGAAAGAATGAACCTCAGGCCAGGAGAGGAAAGAGCAGGATTTTCCCTGAAAAAAGTAAGCCATCCTGCTGTGGGTATTCAGTGCTTTTCTCTGCAGACCAGGCCTGTGGTATAGCATGTTAAGGCACCAGTAGAGAGAGCCATTGTTCCAAGGATATGTGTGAAACCATATAGATGGCACAATTTGCTGTCAGGGCACAACACTGAAACATGTTACTGTGAAAGCTCACATAAATTTTTAAGCAGATGAAAGATCTCTTGTAGAGAAGGATCTTCCCCCCCTGCCCCGACTCAAATATCTGGACAAAGTTGTACAAGGATCACCTAACAGTTGAAGGCTTAAATCCATGCTTTGCTTTTTTTTTATGCTTCCTGCAATGTATAGCCTTTAATGACTTACCTAGGACATGTGCAGAACTTGTCTCAAAGAGCTTTTAGAGTGGGGGAAATCTCATGTGCCATGGGATGTTGGTCAGGAAAGGGCTGAGCGAGATGTGAATTCGAACTAAACATGTGCTTATGAGTCTTGGAACTTATGTCAAGTGTGGTGGTGATCAAATTCAAGGTAACAGCATGAACCGTCTTCCTGAAGTTGTCAGTTGCTGTTGAGACTTACAACACTGTCAGCACTGTTGAAAATGGTGCATCCTTAGTGTGGGGGAGTTGCTATCATCCTGAGCTTCCTTCTGAGAGTGTGTACCAGTCTTCTTTTGACTATAAGACTGATATTGCAAGCCCAAGAAGGAACACAGCATTCCTAGCTTTCTGTTACCCATGACCATTTGCAAAGTTGAAATAGGTCTGTTTACTTTTGTTGGGGCACATGTAGTTGCTTGGCAGCTTCTTGGCCCATGAGCAAAACTCTGTAAGACTTCAGTGCTTGCACAAATCTCAATAGAAGACTTGACTAAAGCTGCAGCTTCTCACCTTGCTGCATGCTGGAAGCTTTCTGAATTCTTGATGTCATATATGGTCCTTAATTGGCGGAGGATCTCTTACCTTGCCAGACCTTTCCAGTGTAGGGGTAATGAAATCTGAAACCAGGCAAGTTTTGCATGGTTCTGAATTTCATCACAAATCGCATCTCTCACTTCTTGTTTCTTGCCTGGGGGAGAACAACTCCAGTATCTTTCTGTCTCCGGAAAAGGAGGCAACACCTGCATAGTTTCCCCATGCTGGCTGATTATATTGACTTAATCATAATTGAGGAAGGAGTCAGATATCAGCTTGTATGTGATACTGGCATGTAGAGCCCTGTACAATGTAAGGCCAGCCCTGATGAGACAGCAAAAAGGAAACGGTGATGGCAGCATGAAAAACAGGGTTTTGCTGACATAATTTGCAATCGTCACTAAAAGTTCAAGTGCAGATGGAAGAGCAAGGAAACTACCTTTTGCCAGAGTTCCTTCTTTAAATAGGAAATACTGACTTTAGGAGATCTACTCCAAGTATCCAGAATCAACATTATATGCTAAGAAAAGCCAAAACTATATCATGCCAGCTATGTAATAAAAATATCAAAATGGAGAGAAGTCTTTAAATATGAATCTTTTTTCCAGTGACAACCACAATATATAAAAGGAAACTTCCTGAGGCTCTGTTCATTATTATTTTTTTTTTTTTTTGCATTTCTGTTTGATCCTTCAAAGCTCTTAAGCCTTCTGTGAATTTTCACTGCTACTTCTGCAGGCTTATTTCTTATTATTTTATATTGTAGTAAGTTTAAATTACAGAGCTGACCAGCTACAGAAAGAATCAAACACAGTCAAAGCATGTGTGTTTGCTGCAGTTAAATTATTACATAATTTACATTACTGGAATCCTGCAATATTTTTGGTATGTTGGGATGCATCTTATCTTTCTCACCTCTTCCAGTCCTTTAAATGCTTTTCACCTTTGTATGACCTTAATGATTTGAGATTTCAAACCTTCAGCAACTTCAGCTCCTTACCACTGTATCTGCGCTGCAGGAAGTAGTATTTCGCCTTGAAAGATCTAGGGACTTTTTGGAAGGTTGTTGTAAGGAGAAGAAAAGGAAAAGAAACTAAAATAAAAATGAGTTCTGTGGAAACGGCTCTAGAGGGAGTTTTCAGAGCTGGGATGTACAGTCGTTATGGGCTTACTAACAAGAAATTCCTTATGTGTGGAGTTCAGAAAAGAGAAATCAACTATGAGATGAAACCCATGCTGTGTGAAAAGGTGTGCTTTAGGAACTTCCCCGGTGTGAGCAATGGGTAGCTGGGAGAGTTAAGAGGTTTAGCTAACAAATGCTGGAGAATAACAGATAAGAGAATGAAACTCCCTCACTAATGCACTACACTGTTTTCTTTAGTGTTAAAAACAGCAGGAGAGAACTGGCATTACTCAGTGTTAGCAGTTCTAGTCTGATACACACGTGAAGGTTTTGTACATGTAAAGTACAAAAGTGAACATGTGGCACTCTTCCATGAGTTTCTTTTGTTGAACTTTGCTCTGATCTGTTCCCTCCCTTGTCTCTTGAACTTCCATATGCCTGAAGTTAGGCCTGAGTTACCAAATGCTGCATCACTGCCAGTGTGGCTTTCTGTGCATGATCTAGGGGGATAGTATGTAGAGACTGACTCTGCAGTGACCAAGCATCAGCAACTGGCCACCAAGGATGTTATGTTTTACTCCATATCTTCACTTAAATAAATTGTGTAACAAGCTAATTGGTAACTCAGTGTGATGTGAAGGTCACTGTTGTGTAAATTTAAGCATGTGAAGTGCATTTCCTTGTGATCTGTGTGATGCTGAGCTTCTACTAAATCAGTTCTTGGAACAGTAAGCATGGTGCTAAAAGCTGCTTAAGAGAAAGTGCTTGGATCTGGCAACAAAAACTGAAAAACATGTAACTGATCCTTTGTGGAAGGATACCTGGCAAGAATAAAGGCAAGTGAACTTGGTTAAGATTCTGGTTAGAAGTACCAAATCTAAGTGGGGTGTAGGAGAGTAGCTAAAGAGTTAATAGTTTCTCTTGTAAGGTAGATCTTAGCAAGAAGTGGCTTTCTGGATTCATTGTTAACATAGCATGAGAGACTCTTGATACTTAAGACTTAAAGGTCTATTTGAGCAATGCAGAATTAATTTCTGTGTGACACTTAAACTTGGCAACAAAGCTGTTGTAAGACTCTAGTCCAGGAAAACATGCAAAGTATGATAATATGGTGACTAGCTTTATAGACTATTTTAAAAGAGCTGGAGGGCAAAATTTGATTTGGGCTGGTTGGTCCTTTGTTCAGAAAAGTCAAGGTATATCTAGTTTTTTAAAAATCTGAATTTCAGCTTTTGAGCTGCATCTGTAAAAAAATTAATGTAGTGTTTTTCCTCAGAAAATCACTGAACTGAAAAAGTAATGGAAAAAAAAAAAGGAGGGGTAAACTTGCTCTGACTCAAGTCGTGGGGAACTAAACTGGGCATTAAAATAGATTTGTACCATCAGTCTCCTTAGACATGAACATTGCTAGGCTTAATGAGAAAGTACTGAAGCAGAATGACAGTTTCTTATTAACTCAAGACTTGTCTAGCTATTTCCACACTGCTTTCACTTGCTCATTAATGACCTTCTGCACTATAAAAAGAACAACCCAAACACTCTAAGCCCCTGGGAAGACCTTTTTATATGGTCTATCGGATGTTAAATGGTCTGCTAGCAGCAAAGAAACAATCCTGTGAAATGCTGATCAGCATTTTTGTCTTGTTCTTGTGCCTAGACAAAAAAGTATAATTGATTAAATTGTCTACTGCAAGATAACAAATGCAGGTGACACACTAAGCCACTGATGTCTGCACTTCATTCCAACCAAATCCGAGTTGACTTCAAAGTAGTGGAGCCACAGCTGTAAGTAGCTGAGAAAGAAGATAAAGCTGTCAAACTTTCCATGAACACCACTGTGAGTGAGTGAAATGCCTAGAAGGAAAATGTTTGTCATTGACCCATCATTTGAAAAAAACAAAAGTGTAGCAGGAAGAAGTTAAAATAGTATGGATGTAAGTGATCATTTCCTTCATGTGTTGGCTGGGTGTACCTCAAGGGAGCAAATGGGTTCTTGTGTCAGAATCTGAGCAGCTTCTTGCAGATAGAGCTAACAAGCAAATGCTGGCCAGGTCTGTTTTGTTAGCCTAGGGCTCACCTCTGCAGTCACTTCCTTGCAGCTCCACAGAATTGCAAATAATTCCTAGTAGTGCCTGGCTATGAGTAGCCAGGTTACCTGAAACAGGACTTCTCACTGTGACTGGGGAACTGATAAATTACGTTGTGAACGTTCTTCTGTAGTGGTGTTTCACTGAGTTCAATGGACTCTACTCAAGCCTCGTCTGTCGGTATGGGAGATCACTGGTGCTTGGTGGGAGCAGCTCAGAATAACTTGAGGATTAGAGCTATATGAACTTGGTGCAGTGCAGCCTTTAAACATACGCTGTTTTCTGCTCTGAGGGTCCATTATGCTTTTAAAGCTCGGGAAACTAGAACTGAAAGCTGTGTTAATGATTTTCAAACTTCTTAGCGGCCCTCAACTTTGTCCCAAACAAACCTGAATCCAGAACAGTTTTGAAAATGAGATTAAATTTTAATTTTGATTATTATTTTTTTAATTTATCTGAGTTGGGAATTAATAGATATGAGGGGACTTACTTCACTAGGCATCAGTGCAATTCTGTTGAATCAAGGAGTATCTAGGTACCTATATAAAATCAAAATAAATGCTTGCACAATCCCCTTTGGACTGAGATTAGTGATTTGGCTTGATATGAAATCCCTATCCTCTAACCTGGAAAGCTTGCAGCTGTAAAAGAAATGGTATTTAATAATAGACCAAGACTTGATTTCAATGGAAGCATTGTCTGAGTAGGCACATCAGAGCTTGGTTCCAGAGCACCAATAAAAAAAAATAAAATAGCCTTTTTATTTATTGGGCACTCAGACTTGAAGACTCCCAGGTGCCTATTAGTCTAAGGGCTTGTCTGTACAGGAAAGTTAGTGTGCAATATGTTGGAATATGAATTTACAGTGCACCAACTCCTCTGTGCTCCCCGTGTTTGGATATTTTTAGCGCACAGTAATGGTGCCTTTCTCTGTGGCAGTTCATTCAGCCTTGAAAGCAAAGTAAATCACATTCTGCTTAATGCCTGTGTGATGAGTGAATAGCGAATGGGCAGTGCCCTTTAAACTTGTACCTAAACTTCCTTCTTTCAAATAGTGTGAAGGGTGATGTTTAGTAGGATTCTACCTTTGTTCATGAAGGTGACAAGTATGATTCTGCTTATTTTTTTAGAAGGGAGGAAAATAGTAAGTTTTCAAAAGTCCCTGTATTTCAGTTCTTAATACAGCTTTCGGTGTGTAGGGGTTTAGATCAGGGAATTTCTGTATAACTCTGCTTTGAGAGTTATTTTCATTAATACTTTACAGCTGACACTTCCTAAAATATTATGTACTTCAACCTGGCCAAAATGCCTGTATGGCTTTTTACTGAACTGGATTCAGGTTTGCTGACCTTCCTTTTTTTTACTTTGTTAGTTTTAAGCTCAAATCCATTCAAACAAATTTTGGCATATATGGAAGAGGTGATATAGCATCAGAGTGAGAACATGGAGCAAGAGTAAGGGAGGGGAAGGCATGTAGGTATTACTCTGTGGTTTTGTTTGGGTTTTTTGTGGCATGTTTGCCATGTTTTGAGACTATGAACTGAAGGTGTAAGGTACTGGACAATGCTCAGTTTGCTCAGAATTCTTGTAATGAACATTTGGACAAAGAAACTTGACTGTTTAAGAAGCTTTGAAAGACAGGTGGTTGTTTGCTTTTTCTCTTAAGCTGGAAAGAAAAGTGCAGCAATGACTCTCAAGCTAATATCTGGGGTTGGGGGTGGGAGGGTGGGGCAAGGGTGGGAGGGACAAAGAACAAAAATCTTGCTAATTCCATCTAATCCATACTTGATCTATTCACCTAAGAAAATTCCTTCACACTTATTGCTCTGAAAATGTACCAGCTTGCATATCAGCGATAGGAACTGATTGTGAATCTTGCACCTTTCACAGAATTGATGTTACCTTACTGTTCTGCTTCAGGTATTCATGGTATGTGATAGGAATGCAGCGGAGAACCAAAGTCCGATTTAGTCTGTTTATCCTGCATTAATCTGAAGCTTCCAGTGAGACAATCCTGACTTTGTGGTGCTCTGAATTCAGCAACAGTACTCCTGTTTCCCAGAGAAAAAAAATGAGGGGGAAATTAGCTACAAGTCTATGCATCCAACAAATGGTGCCACAGGAATTAGGTTAAATTTCACATAACTTACTTTTAACTAGCTCATTTCCTGAGAAGAATCTCCTTTGTCTGGTTCTGCCCATCTGTGTGGTAAAAAGAAACACATTCATATTAATGCTAAAGTGAATTATTTTATTTTTTCCAACTCTATTGTTAAGCAAGTAAAATTTATTATATCCAGTTGGAGAACTAAAACAGGATGAAAGAAGCACTGCTGCTCTGTCATATGTGTCTGCAGAGAAGATTTAGCAACCTGATAGGTACACTGGGATGCTCATGGGGGACTGCACCTGGAGTCCACACACACTGTCCACTGCACACCTCCATTCTGTGGAAATTCCTCCTTAATCCCAATGCCACAAGACTGAAGGAGATGGAAATGTGACTAGATGTCAACCACAGTGAGTTGTCTTCATGGATGACTATGGTGAACCAGTCAGCGCTAGTTACTGCTGGGAACTGGTTTGTGTGATATTTGCAAACTCACAAGTTTGCAGCTAAAGCAGATCAGAAAAAAAATGTGCTTTATTTCAGTCACGCTGGGAGAAGGCTCTCATCCAAGCCAAATTTTGCTGTGACCAGCTGATGTGTGTACACAGCTTGTCCCTGCCTGTGGTGTTTGTAAAGCCATGCTATGCATTGATGTGATCACAAAATATTTGAGCTCATGATCTCCTGTGTTGTAACTGTGGTGAGGATAAGCCTAAAGGAAGCGTTTGCCCTTCACACAAGGACAGTGTAGCTACCACACAAGTTGGAGCATCAATATTGGTGGGGTAACTCTTCTGTCCAAAGGAATTGACCCCCTGCTGAACTTTTGGCTGTGGGAAGGGAAAAGTATTTGACCTTAAATGACTTGCACAAAGACCAAGAGGGAGACTGTCAGGCTAGGTCTTACAAGCAGCCTGGCTCCTGATCCTCTGCTTAAGTCACTGGAGTATATGTCTCTCTCCATTCATGATGAATGAATTCTCAGACTGTGCTACATTTCCTCCCTTGAATAACAGTCTTTAATGAAAAGGAAAATGAGAAAACAAGGTAATGACAGATAGGACAGAGAAAACATTGGAAAGTGAAGAAAGAAATGTCTGGGAGTAATAGCAATGCTGATATTCCCATGTTAATGATTCAAGAGCTTTCTGACTGCTGTAGAAGCAAAACTTACAGCTGCTGGAGCAGCCTATAGAGGTTTCAGCAATGCAGGGAAAATCTCAAAATTGAACAGTAATGGTCCCTGTGTTTGCTCTCAAAAGATACCTCCAGCTCCCTCCTGTAAGGTGTGAGGTGGTCTCTGAGATACAGAATGCCCCTTTGCAGGTTTAAACCTGTAGTTAATTAATATGAAATCCTTCTTATCTGGACTAACTGGTTAAGAGAACTTAATAAATTACTGAGACACTGATCTCAAAATAGGCAGAACTCCCAATTATATCATCAGGTCTATCTGTGCCAGGATTGCGTGAACGTGCCCTTAGTATCTACTTTAGCTCAGTGTCTGCTGTTCTTTTCACCTAGGCACAAATACCTGTGATTCTAGTAGGACTTAAATCACTTTTTTCTTCAGACTGTGTGTTTTGTTGTAGCTACATTCACCTCCCATGCTCCCTTCTCTGTTTTGAGGTCAGTTGCCTGTGACAGATACTAGGTTCTATCTGGTACGTGCAACTAACCACTTCTGATTTTTAGAGAACATGGTTTTAATTAGCTCTCTTCCTCTTCTCTGGTTGCTGAACAGAGCTGGCCTCAGGTGGAATTTTTTAATTGTGCTATTGCTGTCTATTACCCAAGCTGGAGTTCTGTTTCATAGAGTAAAAATGAGACTTTCTGTAGCAGAATTCATAGGACTGGTCAAAACTTTAAGTCATGTGAACAGTTCTTTTTTACATGTGTGTAGTAATGTGCACAGAAAGTCAAGGAGATACTGCCCTTGATCTCTAGCTTTGTCTGATTTCACTACTTTTTTATTATTCACCAAGCTTTTTGCTGACATGTTTGCATGTGGCAGTGTGGTGGTGGTGCTGGAGTTGCCTGTTTCTGCTACCCCTTTAAGAACTGGTTTCCTGAGATGTTTGGAGAGGGCCACAGGCTTTCCCTTCTCCTTTTTCTCACTGGCATCACTTCTCATGTTTGATTGACCTTTGGCTAAGTGATCCAGTTTGCCACTTCCAGAAGATTTTGTTTGTTTTTTTTCCTGGGCTAGTGTGCAGCTGGTTGAGCAAGCTGATGGACTCATGGAGAAGTTTGGCAAATGCCAGGTCTAGCATAAGAGAAGCAGTGGGAGCGTGTGGTAGGTTAGGAGAAGGTGGCAGTGTGGGATACCTGTTTTGGCATGATCAGCTGTTTAGCCTGGCTCACTGAACTGCGCTTGAGTTTTGCAAAGGAGTAAGCTGTCTCCCTCCTTTTTAGGCCAGGGATGAACTACTAGGGCACAGAAGAATTATTCTTGCCTTAAAAGTAAAGCAAGGAGCATGACTGAAAATAGTGTTGTGCCATGAGACAGCAGGGACTGGAAGACCTGACTGCTGATCTCCTTTACTGTGACAGGCTCAGGAAAACACCAGCCTCTCGCCCAGTGGGAGTGAGAACAACTCTCTGCAGCTTTGTGGGCATTTTTCTGAGTATTTAACATTGGTGGGGTTTTTTGTTTGTTTGTTTGGTTGGTTGGTTTTACCTAAGACCTTGCTCTAAACTACTTAAATACACTGTGGAAAAAGCTATCTCTAGTTTGAATATACCAACCTCTTATCTATACAACCCCCAGAATCTCCTATCTCCAAGGCAGTGGTTTCCAAGACTTGGGTAGGTTGCTGTGAAGATAAATCACATCAGAGGGATGACCTTTATCCTTGGTGCTATTTAAATAGTTTAAATATCTATTGACTTCATGCCTTGTGATTTCAGTTACAGAAAAGTGGACCCTAAAGAAAGGAAGAGTTGACCTACAATGTATCAGTCTGGTGGTATCTTCGTTTATAGAGCTCTGCAAATACAGATGGCGTTTTCCCAACAAATTCTCCCCCCAGCACTACTTTATTGTGGCTGGATACTTTTGAGAAGGAATCTGTGCATCCATATGGAACCTAGCAAAAGGAAAGAGACTGGTGTCTATTGTAAGTGCTAAAGTTGTTCAGGGAAAGGGAAAAAACTGGGGACCTTCTTTGTCTGCAAATAAATGTTCCCTAATGGTTCTTAAGAACATTTTTTAAATCACTTACCTATGTAATTTGACATATTTATAGGGATTTTCTTTTGGAAGAGAGGATGGAGCCATAACTAATCAAGTCAGGAAGGTGTAATCCAGAGCACCGTAGTCAGTATGTATAACAAAAAAAATTATTTGTATTTGCCCCTTAAAGGGCAGTAGATACAACATACTACAGAAAACTACAGTGAAGTGTATGGGACTCCATGTCTTCTGTATTTACAAAATGGATCCACTCCCATGGAACTCTGCTCTGGAATAATCTAAAGCAAAACAAACCCCTGTTTTTATACTTTAAAGAGCTGTGGAAAAAATATTTAATATAAGCCAGTGTGATGCAATGCCTACTTAATTTGGAGACAGTGTGAAACTATACCCAGAGAACTGATTGACTCACCAACACTGATATGTTAACTCTGGCCTATTTACTAGACTGTTCAAAGATCAGAAACACCAAGAACAGCACTAAACTGGAGCCTGTGGGTCAATGCAAGGAATTTATAAGGCGTATTCCCTTCTTTGGACTTTGTTTCCCCATAGGAATATTAACCATGTGTCTGGACTCCACAAACTGGGTTTTGTATTGCTTTTTGCATTCTGAAAGTGTTAAGTATTATCTGGTGGCAGATGCAACTGTGCAGCTGCATGATAGTGTTATATGATTGTGGGAGAATATATTTAGTGCCGGGAAGAGGACCTTTCTGTTCCTCTAAACTTATATCAAACTGTGTCTTTGAAGATTTCTGTTGTCTCAGACGCTGCTTCTGCAATAAGACTATGCAACTAAACTTCTGTTTATGGAAGTTTCATTGTGTCTTCAGACCATAAGATCCCTTGCATAAGGGCTTTAGTTATGTTCCTCTCAGCATAGGGTAGACTGATTTTAAACAACTGAACAAAAAGTACAGCATAATCTGGCTTTTCTAACATGCCTCAAGCTAGCAAAACTTCAGTTTGGAAACGAAGTACTGGGGTATTGCTTCTTCCCAACTTTGATATGTTTGTCTATCATCATCCTACATCTGCATCTGAGCATTCAGATAAAGCTGGTAAAGAACAGCTGTCTGTAAAGGAACTGATTTCTGCCTGGCTGTGAACACCACTGTCTGGTCAGTGAACAGAAGATTTGCCTGGTTTCTTAAATAGAATTTCTCATGTCATGAGAGCTGCTGTATGCTAGCTGCTCTGCAATTTGGAAATGTGTTATCCAGCAGAGTAGTTACTGAAAAATTCAGTCATCTGTGGGGTGTGTGTGTTGGTTTTGTTTTTTACAGCCGAAAGCTTCCCTTTCTTGAGTGGCAACTTGTTTGTCATAAAGGTGCATGACAACGTATTAGACAACGTATGTAAATGGTACATGCAAAACCCAAACATACTGTCTCTGTATTTCTAAAGTTCTGAGGCTGCTCCTTCTTCTGGACAGCTGCCACCAAATACTGTAGCATTTCTATGAAGATGACCTACAGAGCCAAGACATACATGGAATAATATTTAATATCTGAAATATTTTCAGAAATAGTTCTCATAACCGCAAATATTAAAAGTTAACTCCTGAGTGTGGCCTGATATCCAGTTCTTTTCCTGGCTTTGGATGGTGGTGTAATTTTGCAGGTCAGAGGCAGCTGCATTTTGCTAGTGAGGTGATCCCATCTATAGTTTGCTTTTACAGCTCAGGGTTTGTTTTTCTTAATGTTTATAAAGTGCTTTGAATTAAATGGTACAGAAATTTGTATTATTGTGACATCTGTTCCTCCCTGAGAGCTTGTGTAACCTGGAGGAGTTGTGCAACTGTAAACCAACAGCATAGCCTGCATCCCTATGAAACAGTAAAGTACTAGAAGTGGATTGGTTGTGTTTCTGTAGTTCCACACTACTGTTTGCATTATGGCTCCACTTTTACATCAGTAGGGAAGGTCTCAACAAATTTTGGCAGTCTCTAGAAGCAGTAGGTTTTGGGTGATGTTGGAAGGTCTAGAGGGTGACCATGGCAATACAGTTTGCAAGTGAAAAAAACCACATTCTGCTGGCATGCTAAGCCTCTGTCATGCTGACAAGGACACAAAAACAGTTTTAGGCTTTCGCCACACCTTACCCTGTGCATAGCCTATCCTTTTGATATTTGTCCATTGTACTGCTTCTTTCTTCTGCTTTACCCTAGGAAACTTTTCCAACATGTTTTTTCTTACCACAGTTATTTCTACACATACCCTTTCCAAAGTTGTTATCTTGGGTTAATGTAAACTCTCCCAACTTGAAAAGATAATGTCTCTATTTTGTACTTTAAGAAGTACTGTGTACATTTGTGGTACTATAAAATAATTAGCATGAATAACATAGGAGCTCATTTGGGTTATAGATTTTAAGTATTATGAACAGATTGCAGAGAAGTACCTATCTGCTAGTGTTGCTTATGTATAACAATCTTCACTATTTATCATGATGGATTGAAAGATGAATTGTAAATCACTGCACCGCTTGGATGTATAGTTCATTCAGATTGACTGGCAGCCTTTGCATAAAACAGGCCCAGGGCTGGAACAGCAAAATTGTTGCAGATCAGGACTGAGCTGGATTGGCACTGAGGTGTGGGAAGCTCATTTAATGCAGGTTGTAGCTGGTGGTATCAGTGCTTCACTTTCATGAGCATAGAGCTTAACTCTGCTGCCAGCCTGGCAACTTCCCACTGGGATAATGTAATGCAGCTGCAAGATTGTTTTGGCTCTGTGCTAACTCCTTCCCATACCTTTTTTAATAGTCTGTCTCCTGCCTTTCCCCATCCAGTCATAAAACCTTTCCTAACATTTGTTCCACTTTTAAGAGCTAGTAATGGCATGGCAGTTGATAACGGAGCCAACACCCTTCCATAAAAATGCACTTTTCAGCACTGAAATATGCTGCCTTTTTGGGAATTTCAAGAGTTGATTCTAGGGATTGAGTTGTATTTTGGTTTGTTTTTAGCTAGCTATCCCTCATATCACAAGGTGATATGTGGTGCAGTTTGTGTATTTCTGTGACTATTGAAAAACGGGTCTGAGACTTCTGGAATGGAATAACAACCTAGCTTGCTTGAGTCTTGACCCATTTACAGGGATATGAAAAGGCCTGAGACCCACTCTTGGAAAACAAAGCTTTTTCAGGCTCTTGGTCCTGCCTTCTTCATAAAATCAGGACTAAGTTTGGCGCTCTATAGAGATTAGATGTATAGTCATGGATGCTGCGTTTGACTTGGTTGTCACAATTATTTTGTAACAAAATTATTGATGTTGTAATTCATTTATCGGTTATGGTAGAATGAGATTTGTTGTTTTAATCTTAACTAAAAGAGGATAAATTTCCATTTATTGCCCAGCTTTCTAGTTCTTGACTATCAATAATGCAAAAAATTTGAGAGTATTACAGTAAGCTTCTTCCTTCTTTCATAGCTTCAAACCTAGAACTAGTAATAGACGTTTTAAAATAAAGATAAAGCCTTCTTTCAAGGCAATGAGGAAACCATCACTATAACAGTAGTGATGTAAGACCAAAAAAACCCCTCTGCATTTGACTGCAACCTTCTTGCTTGGAACCTGCAACAAAAAACCTCCCAACCCATCCTTCCTCATGTGATTATTTTCTTCTGGAACTTGACCTTTAAAATGAAAATTTAAATAGTTTTGATTTCCTGTGGGGAAACCACAAATATGGAGGAGTAAAAACTTGTAGCAGTGACAAAAAGTGTCTGCAGGGGCTAAAACAATAAACCAGGGTGGTGAAAACTGCACTATCCTCCTGCTTAATTATTTCCTTACTTCAGAATGGCACATGGGCCAAGGTAAAAATTTCTAAGAACCCAAACTGACCTCAGAGGGAAAGGAGAGAGACTGTTTTTGTGTGTCTAACTACCCTTTTCCTTAGCAAGTCAGTGAGTAAGTTAGTAAGATCCATTCCCCTGTACAGCCAGGTGGTAAATAGTTCCTGTTTCTCTTCTAATATTCTTTCTCTGTCCTTACCCTTAGCATTCTTGTTAGGAGAGATATTTCTGCCATTTTTGATGGTTCCATTGTGTGACAGATTGTTTGGGGAGCCTGCTCAAGACCTGTGATTAAGACCACAGAAGATCTGGGAGAATTTGTCTAGGTTTTTTCTAAGCCACCTCTGGGGCTCACAGGCAGGCCCTGTTCTTTGCATTGTGCCTTCCTGCTCTAGCCAGTGGAAGCCTTGGAAGGAGGCAGGGGTAAGATGTGGAGGTCCCTGGCAAGAGTTAAATAAACCCTTAGGAGGCAGAAATTACATTTGTAAATAATTGTTCTGGTTTTCAAAAAATGCTGGGTGGCCTGCCGTTAGGAGCAAGCTCATGTCTTGGTGTCCTTAGGACTGACTGAATATTAGGAAATTCAGGTTTTGGTTTGTAATTTTCAAAAAAGTTTGCCCCTGTTGTCTTGACAGCATGGAGTAGGAGAGCAGCAAAAGGTTATCAAATAATGTGTATTAGAAATAACTGGTCAAAGTCTGGAGGGTGCCAGGGTGTAGTCACCAGCATGTAAAGGCAGACATCTGTAGGATGCTTTGGGTTCCTGAGATATTTTTATGAATGAAAGGTGCTTATGACAGGAATGCATGCTGAAATAGGCAGTGCTAATGGAGAGTCTCTACAATCTCCTTATCTTCTCCAGTAAATCTGCCCCTGAAGATAAATGTTTAATAACATTCCTATTTGGTTGTACTTGTTTAAAGTGGTTGAACTAATGACCCATAATCCAGTGGATCCATTTGTAGTGAAGAGCACTAAGGCTTCAATCCCTGATTTAGCAAGATGTCTGCTTAATTTACTGCGTTCCACTGTTGTAGCTCTTGCTCACTGCTCAAATCAGATGATTTACTGAGTAGTGAATGTAACCCACCTTTCAGTTGCAAAAGGGCAATGATTTCTTTGTATAAAAATTAACAAAAATCTTACATGCTCTTGGGAATCAGTAAACTCTGTGTGTGTGTGTGTGAGACAGAAATTTGAGTTGGTGCTTCATTATGATTTGGTTTGATAATTAATGTGTGTGCTAGTAGCTGCGTACACAAACTTCTGGTGCAAATACCTGTGAATGAGTTTGAAATTTGCTTTGGTCCCTAATGTTTGTGCACTCAGATAGCTTTTTCGTGCAAACATTAAAGAAAGGTGGAAACTTGGCCAAAGTAAATTTGTATCACACTTCAAACAAATACCTGTGGAATTCTTTCTATTCAGCAAATGAAGTGCTCCTAATCACTTCAATGGGAATCTGTCTGGTTTAAGGAATGCAGTATCCTGACCTAAGACCCCTGCTAACACTTAGGTAATGAGAGCCACTGAACCATGTGGGACTACTTATGCACATGAGTAATTTTATGGACAACTTTGTGCAATATGCGGGTCCAGGACAGTGGTTATGACTGCAGTCACTGGTTTTTGATCACAAAGTAACAGACTTGTGCATTAGGCTAGAGTGACAGTGATTCCAGTCATGTTTTCCTGCTGCTGCATTGGAGATGGTCTCCTCTTCCTTGTAATCTAACTCTTGTAGAGGACGGTTGCTTTCATAAATCCTGAAAAATCTTCCAGTAGCTATTTATTCACCAGTTTTTTGTTATTGAAATGACTGTCTGGCCTGCATTCCAGTAACTTCCTGTAATAAAAAATAAATGCATAAATAAATAAGCCCCCCCCCCCTTCTTCTGCAGTCACTCAATTATTTGCTTTGTTAGAAAGTTCTGCAGTTCAGAGTAATGATAATTGAAGTGGGTGAACTCTGTGGAGAGAGAAATAATTACATTTATGAGATACTTACTTTAAAACTTTTTTGTTTTTCAAGCATTGCTCCCAAGTTTGAGGCATTTTATTGCCAACTCAGATACGAGGCTTTCCTGTTTGCATTTCTTTATACAAGAAATGTGTTGAGGCAACTGGATCCTGATACCCAGCTTGTGCTCTCAGGTTTTGCAGCCTTGCCAGTAACACCTTATTGAGGACTTGGACTGAATAGTGACTGATAGGAATAATCTTCCTACTGTTACTAAATAGCCTTTAATTTAGTAAATTGAGAGACTGGGTGAGGCCCCAGGGAAGGACACAGCAAAACAGTGAGAGCAAAAAGATTCCCTTCACAGCCTGAGAATTCTGTCCTGTGCTTAACATGATAATGGCTGATGTATCAGGTTTGCAGCAAAATGGAGGCATTTCATATGCTTGATTTCAAAAGCTTCATTATATATATATTTTTCAATTTTTTTTTTAAGTTATAAGTGTATAAGGCAAGGCCAAGTCAAGCAAAGGAAGAAGTCTGCATAGAGACTATTGATGCTCTGTCCCCTTTATATCCTCCACAGTAAATTAGACTAGTTTTCATCTTCTAACCCTTGTGTAAGATCATACACACCTTCCAGTGTAAGCATTCCTGTTTAAACCTCTACCTTAACCTCTATTTTCCTGCCTGGTATCCTTCATTTCTTCCTCTAATCTGGCTAGATGCTGATCCTTAAGTTTTATTAGAAAAAACCTGCTTCCTCAGATGAGACTTAGTGGTCGTTGTATCCCATGGCAGTCTTTGGGACTGGCTATTATTGCAAGTTCACTGAAAATATAATTATCTCCTGAATGTGACAGGATAGGGCATAATCTGGATATCTGCACAAACCACAAAGTGTTGTGTTGTGGGGGTAATGACCAGAGCATTCTAGAAAAAAATAGGTCCAAGTTCCTGCAAGGAAAAATATGTAGGGAGAAGCAGTTTCTCCTTTTAAACTGACTGACGTAACTGGGAGAAGGGAGAATAGATAAGCTTTTGGGCCTGCAAGCCCTTCTCCAGGTCTGCTAATTGCCAACCCACTTAATGCAATTTGTGCTTACGTTTTCCCATAAATGTTTTGTGTATTACTTCATACTGAATTTTATAAGAAGATACAGCTTGTGCCTTATTACTCATTTCTTCAAAGAGTTTTCATGTGAATATCTGTGAAGATTGACTGTGGTTTCAAATGGTAATTCAAAGTCCTCTGCAATGAAATTGACAGCATCTTGATCAGGGTCTATATAGTTTTTTCTATGTCTCTGCCTAAAGAGTGGTTTTTAATAGCATTATTGTTTTTTCTAAAACAAAAACCAAAAACACCACCAAAACCAAAAAATCACAAACAGAACAAGCAAGCAAGCTAGACTGACAGCCCCAGAAACAGAACTTCATGTTTTCTCCCTTCTAGAAAAGGGACAGCATAAGCAGTGGTGGTTCCCATGTACACAAACCTACTAATATACAAATAGTACCCAAAGACAGGATAGGGTCCACGTAGATCTTAGACTGCTTTAATTAAGCAGTGGCAGAGGCAGTTGTGGGAGGCTCAAGGATGAGACTGGCCAGGGTCCAGCTAACTTCACACTGGTGAAATAAAAATTGCATATTGGAACTCTGTGGAGGGTCTGCCCCCTCTCTCCTGTGTCTGCAGGCAATGTGGGGGGTGGGGGGGTGGGAAAGGTAGGATGTATCTTCTGTGTTTCTCCTTGGGGGGACTGAACTGGGAGATTTGGTTATCAGCTGAGGGAAAGCAGCTGTCTCCAGATGACCCCTGTTAGTAGCTGCCTGAGTGTACTTAGACAGGTAGACTCCATAGCCAAAATAATGACTGCACCAAGAGCAGGGTCACAGTCATAAACTCCTGTAGAAATGACTCAGATGAGTCTACATGGCCAATTTTAATTGTCCACAGGCAAGAGCTTGCCCTTACCACTTTCATCTGAGACCACCTTACTTCTCAAATTCTTGCATAACCTGATCTGCTGCATCTTGCATGATAATCTTCAGGTGCTGCTGTGAAACTCAAGAATAACTTGTGAAATTTGTGTGTGGTTATACCTACTTACTAATGAATAGCTCACCATAACTCTCAAGAAGGAGGCAGTGTAGCTTTTTATGTCTAAACAGGATGCTGTGGGTTGTTTATAATATAGAATTAAAATAACATCAGTTATAGTTTTGTGTCTTTTCAAGTATCTATACCTTTTCTGCAATCTGCTAACATGAATAAGAAATGCAAAATGATCATATTAGAAGTCTGTTCTAATTATAAGCATATTTTTATCCATGTGAAGGACTGTTCCAGTCACCTTGACATTTCTCTCTAGAGAATGGCTGCTAAAAATTTCATGTGTTTTTGCAATAAAATACTAGAGAAACCTGTAGTTGATTGTCCTATAATAATAAATATAAAGAATTTGCCTTACATGTGGTACAACGAGGAAATTCTTGATATTTTTGTAGACCAGTAGCATTTACATTTTTGCAATAAGAAGGCAACTTGGCATCTGTGACCTGATGATTCTCACTTACTTTTAAGAAAACCTTCATAAATCCCTTGTGAATCTCTTGGTTAGAATGGGGAAAAATCCCCACTGTTCTTTAGTAGAGTCTGTTTCTACATACTTAAAAACTGTAAATAAAATTGGAAAGGCTTTCTTATTCCAACTTGGAAGAAAATCTTTGTTGACTGTAACTAACCCACAAGTCAGTTGTTTTAAAATGTTGACTGCTTACTCTGTTATTCCTTGACAAATGTGTTAGGGTTATTCTTTTTTTCCAATCAGTTGAAATATTGACATGAATGTTAATAGTCAATGTCACTTTTTTTGATGTAGCTTGACATAAAAATCAGATTCCTTTCTGCCTTCACATCTATAAAATTGCTAAACTATAAGCACATCATAACAAACACAAAATAATTGTCTCAGGGATGGGTGTCATCTTAAGTTAAGGGATGTAGTTTTTGAAGGCAGGAAGTACTGTCCATCCACGCTCCTTAACTTCTAAGGTGTGGCACTGAAGACCCTTTGATGTTAGGATCATCACAGGAAAGGCTTTAATTTTAAGGCGCTTTTCACTAATGGAAATGTTCTTGCTTTTGCAGGTGTCTCTTTCAGGAGCTGAGTGGCTTCTTGCTGCAGGATAGAGTATGGAAAGCCTCCCACTGAGGACTCATCTTCCATGCAGTACTGAAGAGCTGACCATGGTGCGATGCGGCTAAGATCTGCAGACAAACATACAGGAAAGTAAACTGTGATGATAAGAATGTCTCACCTCAGGTGACTGGGGAACATATTTTGATATATAGATAGTGAGAGAACCCACTTCATTTGGACTCTCCTCTGAAGCGTAAGTGGAAGAGAGCAGAGGCCACATGTGAGTGGGCACTTGTTTGCAGGGAAAACCTGCTTAAATGAAGCAAGAACTGAGAATGACATGTGTGTTAGAGATGTGCAATGTCATCCTGGGGTGTTTGGGTGCTAGACTTAATACGGCCATCAATGTAGTCTGAAGGAAATATGTGCAAATGAATTGTTAACACATGCATTGTTAAGAGGACTAACTCACCAGAGACAGGCGTAACAGCTGAACTATTTCAGTCCCACAAAGAGATGAGTGTTGGCTGGGCAAACGTTGCTGAAGAAAAGTGTATTTCAAAGAGGAGCTGGTGCAGAGGTAACTGGCTTCAAAAGGTCTCCCATGGACTACTCAAGAGAACTTCTCACCTTCCTGCACTAGTGGCAGTTTTACCATTGAGTTTGCTGAGGCCAGGATTTTGTCCTGGGAATTAAGATTAGAGAAGTCTGTGTTCTGGTGAACATTCTCAAAGTGGAGCTTGAAGGGTTTTTTTATGGCCTTTGGTTGCAGTGCCTGTGGTAACTTGGAATGAAAGACGTTGAGTTAGTGATAACTGCTGGAAGGAAAATAATTCTCAGTCTTTTTTGCTCTCCAAAAACAATCACCATCACTTAGATTTAAAGAATAAATTTCCTCATGAGAAAATAAGTATTTAAAGGCTGCCTTATCTATTTTAGCTGTACCTGAGCTTATAATGTTTAACTTGAATGTTTTTGGTGAAAATATTTGCATGGTTCTTTTATAATTCTGCTTAAAAGGACTGAAGGAGTGAGACAATTTGAACAGCATGTTAAACTGGGAACTTGGGAACAAACATTTGTGGAAAGAAAAAACGTAATTAATGTGAACTGTTGAGTTCAAGGGTAGATGCACTGGAGACTGTCCCATTTCTTATTTTTCATTAATTACTAGGGGTTTAGATATGGTTTAATTGACAAATAGTATAATAAGCATTAATTTTGTCTTTTAGAACAAAGACCACTTTCCAGAAAAATCTGATAGTGAAGAAGAAAATGTGTGAGCTATATGCAACTTAGAGTATTCCAGTCAGTTACTTGTCTATTATTGCATTTTACCTCATTAAATATTCACCTAAAAGTTCTTGATTTCAAATTATTATGGGAATGCTGATTTCCATCTTTGTTATTTATTGATATACCTCTGTTAGTTTTGGGGAAAGATCCAAAATGTAACTTTTAACGTTTCAAAGTGAATGTTTAAATGCAAATAAGAAGCATTCCGAAGTTATTTAAATTATTTCCTTATTTAAGTTCTGGGTTCTTGAAAGCTTGGTATACCTGGAGGGGTTTTTTTGGCTGTTAGAGAAATTAAAGGAACAATGCTTATAACTAGAAATTAGTAGAACCTTAGGTTTTAGTGGCTTGTAATTTTTTTAACACCTAAAACCAATTCTGTTGTCTCTGGGAGTAAATGTAGAGAAAAATTTAGAATAGTTTCTTGCAAAGCTGAAATGTCTCTATGCTTTGGAGTAGATACCTGATGTCTTTTGATGAATAAGGGGCAATTTTTCTTGTTGTTAGTGTACCTCATGGTGTTCCTGTGAAAAATCCCTCAAATTTAGTGAAGTCGTAAGCCTTTGAGAAATTTCTGTTTACATAGTCCAGTGATGTTTGTAAAGGAGAGTTGGAGAAAATCCATTAATATTGCTTTCCTATCTCTTTTTTTCTTAACATTTTCCTCAGGATTGCTTCTCCTAGAAGGATGCTTTACCTAGCCCCACTGTCACTATTCATGTGCACATAAGATTAAAAAATGCATAAATCAGTTTAATGTAATTATTAAAGATGTGTCTTAACAAGTGACCAGAGAAAATTTTTTGCTTTTTATTCTTGACTTTCAGAGCATCAAGGGTCTAACCCAATTCCCACTGCAGTCCAGAGTAGGTTTTCTGCTGGGGATTACATCCCAGTAGCTTAATAAGGTACACTCTGTTACAGTTTATTACTATGGTTTAAAAACATTTCAGTGGTTGTAGGAAATCTTAACTTCGACCAGACCTCTGACAAAGACCTGTCCCCTTTTGATAGTCTCAGTCAACATCCTGCAGTGCTAATGCTGTCTGCAAAATAACATTCATTAATAATTTTGACAAAGGTCAGATGTCTTCAGCTTTAATAATGGTTCCAAATTGTTTAAATGCTAGCAGAAGTATTACTTTGGTAAATAACTGTCCTTGAGGCTTTATTTTTAGAAGAAATATTGTTTTGCAGTTTGCATTCACGTGTGTTTAAAACAGCGTGTGTGATGTTTCTTACCAAAGGGAACACTTTTACTACTGTACTAGAATTGTTTTCCCCATTCACTTAAGAGAATTGTTTGAAACCTTACATAGTCTCTTCCTAAAGGAAATGTTTTTCACAGGGCTACCTGGATTATTTTTTTTCCTGCCTTAATAAAGCTTGGTCTTTTTTGTAATACAGTTTTAACTTGGAACATAAGGTCACAACAAAATTTATATATTTTGATCTGAACTAGAGTTCTTTCCCCCAAATACAATTACGGTGTTATGTTCTCATCCTGTGCTGCCTAGAGGAAGGCTGACTGTGTGCTAATAGGTTTGGGTGAGGCTACTAGTGCATTTCCCAGTCGTGTGCCTGGCTTGATCTATGGAACACAAATGAGCTGAGGTGCTTTCTCATGCTCTTTCTCGTGCTTTCTCATGCTTAGGGTGAGAAGAGCAACTCTGCTTTTACTCTGAATTTCTTTGCTTTAAAGGAATATAAAGGCTTTAAAGAATGCTTCATTGTATCCAGAAAAGTGCCCTGTGATTAACTGTGTTGCTGGTTTGTACCTCATAGAAGGTCCTTATATCAAATACTGGAGATGTACAGTTGCTTTTTGCTTCTGAAACACACTGGAAGAGGCTCTAGGAGAGTAATCTTCGTGAGTATGTCCCTGTTTACAGATGAAGGCTAAGTTGTCTTCAGCAGACCTCAAAGAAAGCAATAGTCATTCACTTCAACTCCACTTCTTTCCAGTGTGTGGAGTCAGGCCTCTAGAGTGGGACTGACCGAGAGGCAGAAAGGTCAAGTTGATGCTGCAGGGGCAGAAGTGTTTCCCTTCTGTATGGAATAAGAAAAGCTAAGCACGGGTAATCCTTCACTTGTATCTATACCCAGGAAACATAGGAGAATGTACAAAAACCATGTGAGCGTTGTGGAAACATTGACTGTCACTGACTAGAATTTTGTTTGAGTCACAGCAAAACTAGTAAATGGTCTTGTAAGAAACTTAGTTAAAATAGGCTTTCTGACTGCCAGCTTTGCACATTGCCCAAGAAAGTAACAACGAACAGCTTGCTATACTGCGCCATTTCCCCTACCCCCCTGAGTTTTTGCCTATATCATTTGGGGGAGACTATGAATTCTGTGGAGCTGTATATCTGTAACTGGAGGCATAATTTGACATTTGAGACCTTTGCTACTGTGAATGATACAAGAAAAATGAAAGTCACAATTGATGTTCAGGTACCAGATTAAGTTTGAAACATGCTTCCCACTTATTCCTATGAGCAAAAAAAGTTCTTGGAGACACAAGTACTATTTGTTGTTGCTCTTGGACATTGTTTTGTGTATGTGATGGCCCTTACCAGAAACAAGTCTTACTCCTTTCCCATAAAGTAGCCTGCAACTTAGTTTTTCAGAGATTCAGTATAACTTGTCTGTGCGAAGATGATTCACATTGGTTAGCTGAGGCGCATAGCAGAAATACCTGAGCAGATTACAAACTAGCTGCCTCTTCCTTTTTTGAGACTGCAAGGGAAAGGAACACATGGTTTACAGTTGGCAAATTCCAAGGCAGCTTTCACACTCATTAGCATACAATATCCCAAACCCCTCCATGGCTGTGCTGTGATCTTTCCTGTTGTTTGGGACAAGTGAGCTTGCTGAGCAGATGTTAGTGGGAGTGTCTGAATGAGCAGAAGGGGTTCTGTCTCAGTGAGAAAAACATTCACTGGGTCCTGTTCTTCAGTTTTTCAAGACTGTCTGAAACTTGAGAGCTACCTATGTAAAAACTAATCTTTGGATTGTTTGTGTTTATGTTCATCTGGATTGAAGCTGAATGGAACAGGAACATCTGAATTATGGACAGACTGGTAATGACAGGCAAACTACATAATCAGGAGCCATGATGGAGCTGCCTAGTGAAGTGCTGTTATAATACTCTTTAAAATATAAAACCAAGCAGTGTTAGTAATCTGTATCACAGCAGAAGCATTTTTTTAGAGAGAAGATTCTCCCATTTGTACAGGTACTTGAAATAACTGTTTACATTGTCACCTGGTAATTCAGAGAATTGTGAGGCTGAAAAAGGCCGAATGATCTGTAACATACAAGTAAATCCAATTTATATAGGTTTTTTCAAATGTAGTGATTGTTCTCCTTTAGTGTTGGGGTTTGGTCTTTTTCAGCAAGGGCTACCAAAATGCAGCTCTGCATCACAATTCGGGAGCTCAGTTCCAAAGCTCACGTACAGGATATTTTCATCCATGATGCGCAGGAGTGCTAACTCCTGAATATATAAACAAATTAAAAGTGGTCTACAAAATAAGATCTTTTCTTTGCATTTTCCATGCCTTTCTGCCACTTCTCTAAACTTCCTGAGTGGAGGTATATTTCTTTACTCTTTCTGGTATGTGAGCAGCTTCTGGCGTGGCTACTAACTGACCATTGCTTTTCAGGGTGAGCCTGGTCTGGAATCCAAAGCTGCCAACTGACAAAAGCATATATTTTATCGGCATATAACAAAACACCTGACTGCTGCACTGAACGTGGTGGCTTTGCTACCTATAATTTTCTTATGGAAAATCTTTGGAGTTTTGTTCTACCGCTGATCTTTTTTTCTGTTGTTTTTCCTCAGTGAGTTATTAACTTCCTTGCCAAGATTTTCCCGGTCCTGCACATTGAGTGTTAGATGTGCAATCAGCTGCTGTGCCAGAATTTTACATGGTTTGCAGTGAATGTGGCAGCTTTTATCAGCCCTGCTTTAATCCATTATGTGGATGAAAGCCCTGCTGGCTTTCAGGCTTCCTGCTTCTCATGCAATACTTACTTCCACACCAAAAGTGCCAGGTATTTCACCTGGCACGTGACAGCCTGTAGCAATGGGCCAGTTTATAGGCTTACTGTATGCAAGATGAAGTGTGATATGTCCATCAGGCAGGTCTGGTGCATTTGTGTTCTGACAGGGAGGGGGACCAGCACTGAGCTGAAGCTGGGGGCTGAGGTACCCTTGCCTTGTGCACTGGAAAAACCCAAACCATGGCTGGACTGTCCTAATACTTCTGTGCCAATGGGAATATTGGAATATATAAAGATGTCTATGTTTAGGGTATATAGAGGAAGTCTAATCCTCTTGATTTTCCTGCTTTTTCATTAGCATCTGACATGTGAACTTACAGAAATGAATCCCCAACCCCCTTTCCCTTTCCACACAAGTGAAAATAAAAACAGTTTCTAAAATTCCCAGGACTCCTACTAAAAATATCACACTAATCTCTATGGCTTAAACAAAAGCACTAATTATAAATTCCTTTCAAACATAAAGCAGTGACTTACCTTTTTGCTCTTCCAGGAGGGCAATCCCTGTAGAGATAGCCTTGGAAGTGCTGTCTGAAAGGACATCACTGCTGCTGAAGCTTTAGCACCTGCCTTGCTCTCCTGGCATGCTGGATCTTTCTTTACAGCTATAGGTGGCAGGAGACCTAATGCTGGGATGTTGTTTTGGGTACATAGCTTACCACCTGCAGCAGAAAAGGCATATCAGGGGAAATAATGAAATGCTGTATAAAATACATATGTTTCTAAATAGGAAGAACTAAACCCAATATCCCAAAGAAAGCCTTTGGAAATTAATAAATATGTAAGGTAACTTGTGATTTACACATTGGTAATCTTTATCCATAGCCATCTAGTTAATCTTCAGTTTTGCAGGCATTTGCATGTGTTGTTTCTTTTACAATTACCAATCCAAAAAGATGAGCAATTGTAGTAACTTACAGGAAATTCCATTAGTGTTTGTTAAACAGAAGTACAAATCATGGGATTTTGCCTCAAAATGGAAGTAATGGATCTGCTACTGAATTTATAGGGGCATGTTTATAGTATACTTTTAAGAAATTGTAATAGACACCATGCTTTTCCTTTGCTCTTAGAAATAACTGTTCTGTCTTATATTCCACTGGGTAACTGTACACTGTTGAGTACTGAATTTTTAATGTTGATCACTAGCTTATAGAAAACAATTTCTGCCTTACTGGCCTTAATACTTGTAAAGTATTAGTTGTACAACTATGTTTTCTGTTCTTATATTCTGCGTCAAGGCTTCATTTCCAGAAACAACTTATTTGCTGTAGAAAAAAGTTTTAATTAGGACATATTAATTAATAGGATTCTTCCCTTAATTTGAAATTTTTTTTCTGGAAATTCTGTGTTTCAGTCACATAAATAGCTGCATACGAGCACAAACACACTTGAGATAGCCTTAAATGGGTTAGCTTGAATGATGTAAACAGTTTTGCTTGTAATTTATCTTTCCTAAAAGCTGTAAGCTGTGTGTAATTGTGATGCTGAGGAATGCTACGCCATTCAATAGGGTGCATACAGAGCACTACGAAAAAGAGCTGTATATATTTAATATATTCAGATTTACATATATTCAGGTTTATAACTGAAAATCAGTTAGGATGAGTAACATTAGGCAAAGGCAGTCTTTTCTGATTAGGCTGGCTGATCTTTCTTGTAGTGGGCCTGCATGCTAGCATTCATCCTTCCTGTATCTGCCTTCCTGTCCTCCAAAGCAAACTCTTGATGGCCTGTTTGGGATCTGGTGAAGCTACCTTGATGTATGTCTGGATAGCCTCCAATGGCCATCTGGTGCTGCTTAGCTGTACCTTCTGGCCCAGAAATGAGATCATGCAGGGAAGGAGCCAACAAGTTCTCATGGCCACTGGTCTCTGGCTTGGATCTGTAAAAAAGAGCTCCTGGAGTAAGGGAGGTAAATGAAATAGAGATACTAGTCGGTGTTTTTGTGATTCATTCCCTTAACCAGTTTCTTGGAAAAAATAGTTTCCAAATGCCTTTGTTCCTGTTGTTCTTTCGTTGTTTTTTTTTTTTGGAGGACCCTGAACTTGGCAAAGTCAGAATGCACAAAAGCTCCAAGCAGTGTCTTCAGATTTTTCTTGATATCGGGGAACCTGACAAACACAACTTAATTCCTCACCCTTGTGCAGTGCTGAGCTGGTAATTGCCAACTAGGAAAGCCCACCAGGCTGCAGTCAAATTAGGAACACATGCTAATGTTTATTTTAGCATTTCTGACCTTAGAAACTGAGGGGGAAATTGCATATGTTGCCTACGTGACATAGATGTAACTATTCCTATTTCATTGCATAGTGGGCTTCTCCACACAGGTTTTTCCTCTTCTCTTCAACTATCTTTGATTATTAAATAGTAATGGACATTTTACACAAATCAGAGGTGTCTGTTAGCGGAAATGAAGTTTCTTTCATACTAGTAAGTGAATGCAACTCATATCAAGTTGATCAGGAATTGCATGTGTGTGGAATCCAGCCCTAAAGTAATAAGGATAGTGCCTCTAACTTTTGTTCCTAGATATATATCTGACACTCTTGCAGTTATTGTGGGTGATGAACACCTATTTAATGAGGTTTTTCTGCTAGATTTCTTAAGTGACACTGTAAATTCTTTGACTATGCTGATGATTGTGATAACCTGTGTTATACTACAGTATTTTTATCATGTTTTCAGGACTGTCCTTTCCTTTTGTACTATTATGTCAAAATATTAGAGAAAGCATCTGTGAATTTTCTTTTTGTTGATCTGGTGCACTTTTTCTGCACCAGTGGATGTCATTAGCCAAATGAAAATTATTCCTCTCAGGTGACAAGTCTGCTTGAGTAGACAGGCAGATGAGGATGACAGTCATGACACAGAGAAGGAAAAGTGCAAATAAAGACTAAAATGCTATGGCCTATGTTACAGATGCAAGCAGACCAACTGGCTGCTAATGGTCCCTTCTAGTTCCAAAACTCTGTGAAAGCACATGCAGGGGGAGGAGTGGGGAAACTGAGGAGGCCAGGAGATAAACTGAAGGGAAGAGTAGCACTGTAGTATACATGGAAAAACTCTCTTGCTCTGTTTTCAGTTTGCAAACTCCTGATTGTGTTGTTCTTTATGACATCTGTGGTTCAGGAGTTACATTAATGCCAGGTATACTGGGGAAAGTAATTGTCTTTTCAAGTAAGTGACAAGAGGAATAGTTTCCAAATTTTGCATTTTAAAGCAAAAAATAATTTAAGCATTAAATAGTGATGTCTGAGTAACAGCTTCAAACTAAGTTTTCCCTAGGTATTTCTATTTTCTTATTCACAAAACAAGTAAAAAGCCCCATGCCATCTCGAGTAATGTATCTCAAAAGTTGTCATGCTGTCTGTGAAAGGCAGTTTAACGGAAGAGATTTTTTAAAAAAAAAAACAACAACCAAAACAAACAAAAAAAACCCCAACCCCAAACATAATACTGCCAGTTGTTGAGCTGAAGTGATGGGCCTACTTGGAGAAGCAGGAGTTGAGATGCATGTATTACCCAGAGGACTAGCAGACACAGGTCTCCAATGTTCTGAACTGATGAAAAGAGGAGATGACCAGATGGCTGTTCACAACTTGTTTTGTTTTTTGAGGGAGCAAAGGTATCTCCCCACCCTTCTTTTTTTGTACTGTGTCAATGCTGATTGTAGTGAAAGACATGGCTATTTCTTTGTTAACAGGGGCAGGGAAATCGACAGGTGTGCAATGTAACTGCTGGAGGACCTGCTTATCTCAGGTGTTTTCTCTCTTTGCTTTGCCTAAGCTGAGAAATCTGTAACATTTTCTGTCTTTGTTGTCTTGGCAGCCCAGATTCCAAATTTGATCATTCTTCTGGCAGTGTGTGATGTCGCAAAGTAACCGTGGGAGGGCCACATGCAGTCTGCAGAGTTCTGTGATGTGCCCTGTGGCCTTCTGTCTTTTTATAAAGAGGTATGGCCCTCAGAGACTACAGGTCCCAGCAAGCAGTGCTCCATTTTGATCTGATAAGAAAATGCTCAAATCTAGATGTGCATTGCATGTTAGGGCGTGCTAGCAGCGTGAGCCACACCTTGGCATTTGAGATAAAGGTGGCTGCAGACTGCTCCAGCCAATGCAAAATAGGTGCAGCTCTGGCCACAGGCTAAACCTTTCTTTTTTTCCCTCTGCCTCTCAGTTTAAGGATTTTTTTTTTCCTATCCAGTACAATGGGATTATGGTATATAGCATGTTAGCTCATAATTTTGAATAACTCTGCTTTTGATTTCTGGTTTCTCCCAGATGCTTCTTTTACCTCCTCTAAGATGGCTACCCTCCTGTGCTGTGCAGGAATGGGCAAAACTTTTGGAAGTGACTGATTGCTTCAAGAAAGGGCAAGACATCCAAGCCCAGTTTTTACTTGCCAAAGAGACCTGGCTCATTTAGACAAGCTTTGGCTAAGCAGTCTGAAATCTGGGGTGGTTTATCTGATATGATTTTTTTTAAAGTTTGTCCAATATGGGGAGAGACTTTACCCTACTTCGACAGCTGAGGAAGCTAGGAAGCTGAGGAAGGAGCTTTGACACACCTTTGGACATAAACAATTTAAGACACCTGCTCTGAAATGCCTTCAGATTAAGAGCACAAAAGCTGACTCTGCTTGGATGCAGTTCAGGATGGGAGCAATCCCTTTCTCCCAGTCTTAGGCTAGATACCTTAAAAGATGGTTTGCATGTAGCTTACTTCTCTATAGCAATACCTTTCTGAGTCCTGTCTTTAGCTGCATCTGCATCTGAACAAGCAAAGGCATGACCAAGAGTTCTTTTGGGTTTTCACTGCATCTCAGATGTTTCTTAGGGAGTGTCTAAACCCTGGGTGACTATTCTGAGACTGTAGCTAACTTCAGTGTTTCTGGTATCTGTTGTAAAACATGAACCCAAGATATCAAGTGCCCTGAACACTCTCTCATATTTATTTCTTGCTTTGTAGTCTTGTTCAAAGAAAGTTCAGTAGAGCAAAGAAAATTTTTTCATATTCTTTTAAAATCCAGATAAATACTGCTGATCACCACAAGGGTAGCACTGTTGGATTGACCAAGAGGCCTTTTTGGCCCAGTATTCAATCTCAGTCCGTGGTCAATAATATACTTGTAGGGAAAGAGTAGAAATGACATTATATGTGAGAAAAGAGCTTCATGTTGGAATTCTCTCCTGCTTAGGAGCTTGGGCTTCTTAAGTTAGCAGCTGCTGCTGGATCATGGTTACATCTCCTGATGACGTATTTTCTTTCACCCTATGTCCCATATATACACTTCTGCAAATGTACAAAAAAAATAACATTAATAATTGGAGTTAGTACTTTATATAGCTGTATAGTATAGGTACTACATGAAAAGCTGCATGAAAGCAAATCAGATGCTTCTACTGCGTTCTGCTTTATGTTTTGTATATTTTGAAACTTTGAGGTAATTCTCAAGGCTGTAGTTTGGCCACGTATTATCTCTATTTCTAATTCTTATTGAACCCTGAGATCTGGCTTTTATCTCAACCTGATAAATAATGAAACCTTTGGCTATTAGGCTTGAGGATAAATACCTAAATAAAGAAGAGCAGTTAATGAATAAGTACCTGGTCAACAGAGATGACAGTGAATAAAGATACCTGTCAAACCCTCAGCACCATAAAAGTAAGCACATTTGGCCTGATCCAACATCTGAAGAATTTCCACTGATTCCAAAGGGGTGCCTTATTACCCTGCATAATATGAATTCTTATCTTTGTATGCGTTTTCTTTTTTTCTTTTCCTTTTCAAGCTCAGCTGTATTACTTGATTTGACCCCCCTCTGCAGCACTGTTTTCTGTAAAAAACAGCTTCATGGAAAGGAGTGGCACCATGGTATACTAGGAACAGCCTATTGGCTAAAGGCAACGTAGAAAGGTTGATCAAGTGCTTTTAAGGGAATACCCAGCTATTGAAGCATGGGTTTCTCCAGAGTAATACTGTAGTAAGGCAAGTAAAAAAGTCTCAGAGACTTTAAGAAGTCTGTACCAGTTCTCTATTCTTATTATAGGGCATACTTCTTTTGCTTCCACTGCAAGGCATCATATAGTTTGGTTGATTTTTAATCAGAGCAACTTTTAATGAATTTACACCTGCAAGTAAACCCATCAAACTGCTGCAGTGACAAATCTATCATGGTATTTCTATCCAAACCCCATTTTATTCTGACTTCCTGGCAGACAGGAGTCTTCTCCCCTAAGGCACTTCAACTGTGCTGTCTTTTCTACTCCTGCATATTCTCTTGCTCTGACTCCACCTCAAATATGTCTGCATTTTAGGACCTGGTTATCCTACTATTGTCCACTGGTACAGTTACAGCATGATTAAAATATGTAGTATGGCTGGGACCTTGATCATGTTCTAACATATAGCCCAGTTACTAGCATTGTAACAATGTCACAGAACAACTCTGCTTTGTCTTCATAGCATGGGGTGGGGCTTTAAGTGCTTTTCCTTGGCATATTTCTAGTCATACCATTTGGTACTGTTGCATTTTAATATTGTCACTAACCCTGGTGCCTCGATCAGCCCCAGGGATGAACTTACAAATATCGCTACACAGCCTTTCCAGCATTTTGCTGCTGTCTGCATCTCTGAAGGTGTGGTAGTATGCGCTTTTCAGTTTCCCCTTATTTTCAAAACATTAAGTACTTGTGGAGTTACAAGCTCTCTTAAAAATAAAAGCATATACTTATTTGTTATATATTTTAATTCTGGGACCCTGACCTCAGAGGCCAATCTGTAACTAGTGGTTCTCAAGGACTTTTTCCTTAAGGTCAGGCAGTCCACTAACTAAGCACTCATAATTTCTTAATTTATTCACTTTTGGGCCCTTCCTGGGAAGCATCCAATACTATCCACTGTCAGAGACAAGATCCTGGACTATATGGAGCACTGGTGTGTCTCAGTTCTGCACATTTTATGTGTCATGTTTAAGTTATGACCCCTGAGACCATTTTATAAGCTATTCCAACTACAGAAGCATTACAAAATCCAAACACCTCCCCTCGTGTCCATCCCCGCCCCCCCCCAAAAAAAAACCCCAAAAACCCCAAAACCTCAAACACACACAAAACCCAAAAACCCTGACATTTCTGTGTTGCTCCATTACCACATCTTGTTCTGAGTCTGTGGCAGATGGGATAGGAGGAAAAAAAGCTATTTTTATTAAGTCCTTTTACTTAATGAAACTGACTATCCTTGCTCTTGGCATATCCTTGTTTAGCTATGAAAGAATGGGAGATGGCATAAAGAAGAATGGCAGGTAAAAACAGATCAGTACCTCCAACTGGGAGACACATCCTGCCACTGAATATGTCATGGAAAAAAGGTGCTGCACTCCAGATGCCACTATGGAGGAGGAATGTTTCCTTATGACACTTTTAAATGTGTTGCATTGCAACAGTGCTTTCTTCCCATCGAGCATTGCCACATACCACACAACCATAACCATTAGGTCATGTATACTTGAGAGATTCTCTGTGCCCTGTAGTCACAGCTAACAGTGACAGCAGCGGCTGTCAAATCAATGCTTCCTTGTATGCTATGTGTTTATAAGCCGTGTTGTTCTTCAGGAATCTATCAAGCTCAGGACAAATATGCCTGCGATGTGGCATGGAAAAATGGAAAAATATATATATTTCTTATCACTGTAGGGCTTCTTTCTTTCAGGGAGATAACTTCCACAAAAAGTAGAATGGGATTTCTCACTCAGAAGATGAGAGATGTTGGTAGTGATGTTCCTAACAAAGCCCTCTGCAGGTTTGTTTAGTTTCAATGTCCCTTGGATTTTCTATATGGTTTTGCTCATTCCTGTGCCTGTGCTCTGCCATAGCAGCCTTTGTGACCTGGAGACCTTTCAGCTATGTGCTCTAGAAGACAAGAAAAGGAAAACTTTAATAGAAACACTGATCAGAACAGTGTGCTGTTCCATCCTTCCTGGAGCCCATTTCCATGTTTTCTTTGAATTTCTGTCATTTGACTTTAAGATAGTCTTCATATCTAACAAACCTGAAATGTTCTGCAAAAAGTAGGTATTCTGAAGAAGTTGTGCTTAGTCCACCACCCAGTTTCCAATCAAAATGATATTTTATAAAAGAATATTTATTTATTTATTTACTTACTTACTTATTTATTTTAGTCTGAGTTCTATTTGTATATTTGTTTCTTGGCTGGGATGTTTTCCTGCTGGTTTAGTGAGCTGAATCAACTCTTCCAGGAATCAAATTAATACCACAGCAGGCACAAATACTGTATGACTAGAGCAAGAAAGAGAAGGAATAAGTTTTAAGTTTTTCTGTTCTTTGTTTCTGGCTAGAGTGCTTAAATAGATAACCTTTTTTTAGTCTGTACACTTTTTCTTTTCACTTTATGTACTGCTTGGTCTCAAGAGGCGCTGGACAGTACTTTCACTGACTTCAGTGTAACAGATTGAGGTCCTCGAAAAGGTGACACTTCAATGGTACATTGATGCAAGGTACTTTTCTTATATGAAGTCTCTGTAACAGTTTTCAGTTTATTATTTGTAAGCAGGCATATTTTTCAAGTCTTATGAACAGTCCAGGTATCACAACACTACTTAGCAAAATAATCCTACAGTTTTGAGAAATAAACTTTAAGACAAGAGCATCATAAACTTCACCTACACTCTCTGCATCATCTCAGCACAGTGAGACGATCCTAAATATTTTATTTTCTTTTAAGATTCTGTATGTTTCTAGTCTCTAAACACCTTCCACTGTATGCTGAGCAATGTGACTGCCATCTGTTTTGTGCTGAAGCCAGAGTATACATGGTTTTGCTGTAAGACACACTCCATTGTGCCCATTCAGTACTAGTTCTGGGGATGCCTGAGAGGATTCAGAGCTGTGGGCCAGGAACTGGCTGAGAGGCAGCAAAGTGGAGCAGTGAACAGTGAGTACCTGTAGGACTCCTGAGCAGGAGGCAGTTTGGCTCCAGGTAGTGTCCTTTGCAGCCCACAGTCTCCATTCTCTCGCTAATGCCCAAACATGTACTTGGGCTCTCCTGCTTCCAGGTGTTTCTTGTCTTCCATAGCTTTCTACAAACTCTTCTCTGTCCTCAGGCTCCTTTAGAAATAAGTAACTCTGTCCTACAGGAAAGATGTTTGTGAGGTTCAAAGCAGAAGTGCAACATCTATGGGAAGTCAGAGCAAGTCTAATTTTTTAGGTTGAAATGTTGTGGGTTTACACTCCTGTCCAACATTGAGAGCTATGGTGCCTTGTAAAATAGTGAGTTTGTCTACGAGGATCTCTATCGTATTTGGTGACAAGTGAATGATGCTGGTTTATGAAATCATGAAGAAGTTGGTACAGATGGGCTTCAGCAGTCTGTGCTCAAGGAAAGCAATTGAGATTTCATTCTTGTTGCAGTGCATGGAAAGCTTCTTGTTTACTCTCTTAATGTGCATGGGCACAGGTTAAGTTTTAATCTAGTTGAGAATTCATGCTGTGTTCCAGGAAGTGGTGTTTAGCTTCAGTGATTTTGTTTTTCTTTAAGGTTTTGACCAGTACTTTGGAATTTAACACTATGTATCCTGAAGAAGGCATAGAAGTGTAATTTGAATGCACACTGTATTAAGCGCTCACATCATGTATCCTAGAAGGAATTTCACCAAACAGGGGAGGTATTCATTGAACTAGGAGCAAAGCAGTGTCAAGTTGAGAAGGAAATTACCATGGAAATGAGTTTTAAAAGCCTGAGGCAGATGTAGGGAGAGGCACATTGTACCAGGAATTTTCCTAACACACTCTAGTTTATATGGCCTTTCCATTACTTCAACATCAGCATATAAGAAATCCTTGGCTTGGAACACAGTCTCTGAATTTCAGTAGTTTTGTGCTCTTGCTGTAGGCTGGCTTCCCTCTTAAGAGAAATTAAACCCAGCCTCAGCTAGGATTGGGGCATCTGCTTCTATAGGAATGGCCTTGCTTGGGGCAGATGAGAAGTCCTTGCAGCTCAGCGTTTTGTCTCTCTGTGGTCAGTAATGGATGCTTAGGAGGGGAATGAGGGAAATATATTAACTTCTTTCCTACTATATTCTTCCAGTGCTTGCCAAGGAGCAGCTGAGTGGGTCTGTGGGTTTAGTAATTCTTGATTAGTTGTTTTTTTCCTTCCACAGATTTGTCTTTTTTTTTTTTTAATCTTTTTTTTCTTTTAAATAGCACATTTCAAGGATCCTTATCTTGTGGTAATGAGTTCCACAGCTAACCTGCACAGTGTGAAGAAACCTGCCCCATCATATATCTGCCTAATAATAATGTGTAATGTCCCTCAACATTTTCATGTTTTAGAGAAATGGCAAATAAACTGCCTATTCATTTCCTCCATGCTCTTTATGATTATACAGACTTAGATCATGTTTTCTTTTTAAAGATTTTTGAGCAATACATAAGCGGATTTGTTGACTTAGTTCATTGCAGAAAGATGGTGGTACAGGTAGAAAGTGATATATTTTCAGGAACAGCAGACAGGTCCTGTAGTGTCTTCCCATAATTTCTGGATTATTCATATTCCTGAGGCAACAGTGGATCCCTGATGCACTCTGGAATGGATAGATTGCAAGTAAAGAGATACACAGCTTAGGGCAGCATTGGTAATACTCATGGGAGTGTTGGCTGTAATTGATGAGAAATGATTGTGTGGGAGAGGCAAATGGGTTGTTAATGTATAAACAAGTGTATATGTTTACAGATTTTTTGGAATTTTGAAGAGCTCAGTCCATTCTAGTCCCTTACAGATTGAAAGAAAATAAACTGTAATCCCCCCCCTTTTTTATTTTTTAATTTTGTTGCTAAAATTATGAAGGGAAGAAAAAGAAAAAAATCCTAATAGAGTGAAATACATGATTTTGTTAAATGTGAAAAAGTGAAAATACTTGGTATGGCTTTTTCTTCAATATACTTGTTTTCATTCAAAACACATTGTTAAAACTATTCCAGTTCCTCCCAGTAATAGCAGAAATGAGAGTATCTGTTGCAGAGTTCTTGCTTAGATGTGTCACTGGAGTTGAGATTACATGAATGTATACAGGTTGAAAAAACTTAACAAAAACTGATTTAGGCACTGAACTGAGGAAGATGATACAAAGTGAGGCTCCAGTTGGAGGCTGTCTCCAAACAAAATACTATATCTGAATAGCCTAGAAGTTTATCACTTGGTTATATACCAAAGCTTTATGGCTATCCGGTATAGCTTTAAGAGACAAAATTTATGTGCAAAATCTGGGCAACAGATAAATTCAGAAAACAAACTCTTTGGTCTTAATGTGTCTTCGTTGGGAAAGTCTGGAGAAAATGGAAGTGAGAGCTTATGAACTGGAAAATCATAAATTTGTGTCCCTTTCCTGTATCATATGCAGTAAAATTATTAACTTACCAGGCTCAATTATGCAGTACTACTGCTCTGTATATTGATATTAAGAATAATCTGAGGTCCGATTAAACTCCTGTCTGCTGGTATCTGTTCACTGATTTGAATGGAAGCTAGTTTGGACTCCAAATCCTGTGAATCCTGCTACCTGAGAAGAATGGTTACTCTGTTTTCCTTCTTCTCAGCTAGGAAGGAAGCAATGGGTGTATGAATGTTCATTTTCATCTTATAACTTCCTCTATATAATGCAATAGATTTTTTTTTCAAAACCCCTCCCCCCAGTAATAACTTCAGAAGCACCTGCATTATTCTCAAGTATAAAAAAATTCTCTTAAGAAAGATCTTTAACTTTAAATGCCACTGACCTGCACAGTGGATCCTGTCTATTATGCCAGGGTTCTGGGTTCAAGGAGTTCTGAAGAGGTACCTCTTGGATGAATAGCCTGGGCAAATCTGTTGTTCAGTCTGGCTAGCAGGTTTGTTCAGAAAATGGAGGTATGTGTGCCAAGGTGTTCCTTTGTGATCCTTCTGCAGCAATAATACATGTGGGAGGACTTCAGTGTCAGTGTCTATCTCATCTCCCTACTGCTGAGGAGTTAACAGGCTGTAATCAATAACTCCAAAGGTGCTTATGAAGATGCCTATAGGTAAGCAGCTAAGCCAGTAAGAACTTCAGAATTATGATCAAGATCAGTTACCTTTTTAGTCTATTCTGATTTTAGCCACATCCTCTGCTTTTGGCCCCCATCCCGGACTCTGCCTCTGTGCAGTGTGTTGACAATGATCTGAACAAGTCACAGTGCTGTGCAGTGTAAGAACTGAAAATGACTTAATGAGGTCTTGGTGCCTTATCTCAAGTACTCTGCAATGCATTGTACTTGTTGCCTGATTAGGGTGAGTGCCTCTCCTGTCGCTCCTGTGGCTCATGAAGGACTAACCTGGGAAGACCTGTTACTCTTCACAGGCTGGAAAGATCTGTGTTCCCTGACATCCCAGTGAGTTGGCATGTAAATAACTGAAAGGACATAAATGGAAAATCAAATGCCCTCCTAGAAGAGAAAAAAATGAACTGTAGGAATAACAGCTCTAAATAATAGTTACCTCCATAAACTGCAAATTCTATAAAACAATTGTGTCTGCCAGTTAGTCATCTTTTAGTTGTGTAGCTTCATGGAATGTATTTATTGGCAGTTTTCAAAACAGGCCACCCTGTACTTGCCCAAGTGTTTCACAGCATAGGAGGCATGTTAAAGCCTGTCCATTTTCCTTTGCAGTACAGCCAATTACTGCGTTCAGTTACTTTTCCTACATCTCTGTGTATATTTCTCCTCAGCATTCAATCATTTCTTCTAGTGAGAACCATTGTAAACAACAGGTTGATACCATGCAGTAGAAAAGTTGCACAGACATCAATGGCATTTGTTGCTTTTGGACTGTCCAGTCCTGAGAGCCCTCTTAAAAATGTGCAAGACTTGACTTCAAGGTATCGAGTGCTCTCAGCTCAAGCTGGAGTCAGGCAGCATGTCAGGCCTTTGCCAACAAATGTGCCTGCATGTGAGAATATTGGAAAGCCTAAACCTACATCAAAAAAAGATAACACTTCCAAAGACTTACCAAACTCCTTCCTCTGCAAGCTCCTGTCTTGCACAGCTCCACAGCCAGATACAGCTACTGAGGCATTGAGGAGGTTGTAAAGAAGCTATGGGAGGGATGGCTGAATGGGAGCACCAGAGCTTGTGGTATCTAGGTAAGGGCAAGAGCCAGCACAGGTACTGAGGCAGTGAGGCTATGCTAGTCTGCAGGGCCACCCCTTCCTGGTCTTTGGGGGTTTTGTTTTGGTGAAAATCCAATTCTGTGTCCTTAAATGACAGGTGAGAAAGTTGTGCTTTCCATGTAAGGACAAGATGGGTCCTAACCCATGGAGCCTGTTGGTGCTCTGCACAGATCTGTTGAGATTGTTACTAGACACTGGGGGACAAGAGCAGCTGCCTTCTTTGGAGACACCAAGACTGCAGCCTTTAAACTGTTCCCCTTGCTGCCAAATGAGTACTGTAACACAGGTATCCTTCCTTGATCAAACCCCAGAGAATTAAGCTCAGATTTCTCTCTCTGTAACTTTTCGGTTTCCATGTATAACAAACTAGTCTTCACATCCTGATCAGAAGAAGAGATTTTAGGAAAATGAATCTTTTTTCGTTAATAGAAGTCTTACAGCTTCTTCCCTGTAACAGCCCGCTGTTGTGGCTGGGGACAGCAGGATGGGTTAATCGTGGCCCCATTTCCTGAGGTCTCCTGCAGTCATGATTTGTGAATGCCTGAGAATACCCCTGCTGAATTCTAATTGTTTGTGGCAGTCGGCACATGATTTCAAGTGTTTGGTCACAGCAGTGTTCATTTTCTGCTCTTTTAATCTTTGATGGATGTTGCGCCTGGCTTCACTGATGTGGTTCACAACGCAGTAGGCAGTGATTTCCTATAAGATGTTTTGTCTCGACTACAGAGGTGTAGAGTCCCTATACGATGGCCAGTATTTATTAATGACATCCCAAGGCTTCTAAAGAGAAAGCTCTGCCATAGACCATTAGAACGTAATCTATTCCAAAATGTCAGATGCAGTTAAGCAAGAGCTATCTTGACTGCATGGAGACTTTCCTCATTAGTTGAGACTCTGATTAGAAGACTGATTAAAGGCTTTCTCTTTGTAAAGGTTCACTCTTTATCTCTGCAGATATCCTTACTATGCAAGACATGACGGAGCTAGCTTAAGGCTCACACAAATGTGTGTATGTGTGTGCACGGTCATTCATGACCATACAGTGTCCATGAATGTTTTAAAAAATGCCCTTAATTAGTAACATGAAAAAAAATCATTTGTGAATATGAATAGGGTTGACTTTTGTTGCACTTTTCAAACTCTTCAGCTTGTGTTATTAGTATGCACTTGCATAAAAGGTCAAATTTTCCTATCACATGTAAAGCTGTAGGATTAAGATTTTAACAGCAATTTGGGGGTTGCTGGGATACAAAGTATTTTGTGTGGAATACTTGGTATCTGAGATCATTACAAGTAGCCAAATTGCTTCCTGTGATTTGAACATTGCTCTTGCTGTTCACTCTAAGCTACAGGATTGTGATAGTGCTGAAATATTCTAGGCTTCTCCTAATGTTTTACCTACAAATAGCATTAAGCTTTGGCGTATGCCTTTAAATTTCTCATGGTGTTCAGTTAAGATTGCAATTCCATATATAAGCTCTTAGAAGAAAGGATTGTTGTTTCATTATGTGTTTGTATAGTGCTTAGCACAATAAGGATGAGGTCTTTGGATATTTCTGGAGCCTAGATAATAAGCTGGTATTATTAAGAAATAAAAACATCCATGAGGCAACTGTCAAAGCTTCCAAATGATTTTGCAAGATGTAATTTCCCAAAAATTGGAGCTTTCAACTTTTATTCTGGAGTATTTTGTAGTTAACTGCCTTATGCATTTTACAAACACCTTGTTGGGTAATGAGAAATAAACCAGAAAACAATGACAGCTTTAAGAAATTGTATGAAATTCAGTGTTCTCATAACAGGGACTTGATTGTTGTTTCCAGTCTGGTCAGATTAATAATAACTTAACATTGCTGCCAGTTGATGTTTGTATATGAAAGAAAGAACAAAATATTAAGTGGTCATATTGATCTAGTTACCACTGAACAGATAGTTTGTTTCATTATTGACAAATTTTAGCAGGGAGGCCATGCTCTGGAGGGCAGTAAGCATTAGTATACTGCTGTTAGCCTGGATACTGAAGTTAGCCTTAGGAGAGTGTTGACCCTTTATGTGCCAAAGTCAATCTCAATCTTGTTGAACAATTAAAAAAATTATAATCTATTTGTTGTTTCATTGCAAATACCATGTAGGATGTACCTTGTCTTATAGCTGACAGGCTACTAGAAGGTTTGATTTTGCTTTTTCTTGGGTGTCCTATGCATAAGTAACTGAAGTTACCCTTTGGGCTCATGGGTTTGATAAATTCTGGAAAACCTTTTTGGCTGATCCTTTTCGGGTTAGGGTTACCAGGGCTGCCACAGATGGTAGCAGGGCTTCTTCTAGTGAGCTGTCACGGTAACAGCATGTCATAGAGCTAAGACAAAACCAGATCTTTCTACTGTGGAGCTGTCTTCTGACTAGCTGCTAATCAGCTCTGCCAGATTTATCACATACTTGCTGTTTACTGTCACATCTCCTGTACAAGTGACACAGTTGTTTGTTTAAGGCTCTGGTTTCTCTGTATTTCAATGGTGGTGACCATTTAGTTAAACTGAAGTTTTCTGAATCCCAGCCCAGTGTTTTTATGCCCTGCTCTGTGTGGCTTTCAATATATCTGTTAACCTCAGCTAACAAATAACAGAGAAAGAAAAATTCTCCGTCCTCCACCCATACAACCTTATACACATATATGCAGGCACACAATTTGTGAATGGTATGTACCATGTTCCTCTTCCAGAATCTCCAGACTGTTTCTTCTTGAATGAAACAGAATAAATAATAGTGTGGATAGACAGCTGACCAAGGAAAGGGAAAGCCTTAAGGGTTGTGACCACAGGTTGTTAAGGTGCAGTGCCACAGACTGGAGGGGAAACAGTTGCGTTTTAATTTATTTCCCAGTTAAAAGTTGAATTCCTCCTTCCAATGCTGGTTTTCGGGAAACATCTACTCTGTGCAGCCAGAGTTTTTTCAGAACACCTGCAGCTGTTGATGACTAGCTGGATTTGAGAGTGTGTTTGAACATCAGGTCTGGCAGTCTCAGTCTGGCAGTAGGTGTGTCAGCTGGATCCTGCAGAGCTTTTCCTAGTGGCAAACTCTGCAAGGCAGTATCTCTGCTTTTTCCTCCGTGCCCTCCCATACCCTCCTCAGGGTGCACTTCCAAAAGGTATTTGGCAAGCATCAACCCACACCTTTAAATCTTAAGACCAACCTACTGCAAGATTATTTCCATAAAAGTAAAGCACATAGATGCTCTAACAAACAAGGAAATTTTAACCTTATCAAATCACTGTGAAGCAGATCCTTGGCTCTACTCTGCTGCTTTTACCTTAATTCAGGAATAAGAAATTACAGGTTCAGTTAAATTCATCCCTTTACTTACTCTCCAAGGTTGAATAATTCCAGAGGGATACCTTCAGTGTTTGGAAATCCCTGAGTGAAGTGCTGCAAAGTCAAGATAGGGGCTTCCTACTCTCCTCCCCAAAGAGTAAGGAATTTAGTTAGAGACATTAAGACACTGCTAAAATCCTCAGCTGCCCTAGCTCTCTTGAGACTTCCAGGCAGCAGCAAAGTGAATTGTGCTGGGGATGATTAAGTCACTTAATTCCAGGATCAAGGAACTACAGAGGTGGCATCAAGTTGCATTTGTACATGACCCTTTCTGTCACATGAAAACCCGGGCACAGCTCACCATCAGGCCTGTTGTGGTACTTACAAGCTATGTAATCTATCAACCCATATCAGTGCCCTCACTCTGGTCTGTGCCTAGTTCATGAATTAGAGTGCAGATGAAGAGAGAAGATTTTGTCTTTGTTACCTCTTGTAGGCACCATTGGCACAATGTAGCCCGATGGAAAGTCTTTGCGTCTCTGACATATGGCATACAGGTCACAGGAGAAAGCAAAGTGAACAACTACTATGAAATGGTTAGAAGAAAAACGAACCTGTCGTTGGTTTTTAGACTTTGGTCAACTCTGACTTGTCTTCCAATGTAAAAGCAAGCAGTATTTAAGCATTTGTCTGAGTATGGAAATACATGATGCTGGATGAGGATCCTTTCTACTTGATATTCACCTTACTAATATCCTGTGTGATCAGAAAAGTGGCACAGCATAGCTTGCTTAATTTGAGAATTTACTGTTGTAGACATCTGCGAACCTATCACTGGGTGTATATATAGTACAGATCAAGATGTAGGGTGTTGGGGGAAAATAATTCTTGCCACAAGTTTGGGATGAACTCATTACATCACTGATGGTGGAGCCAAGAATGAGGCAAAGTCTTCCCAGACAAATCTCAGTAGCAGCTCGACAATATCTCACACCATCAGAGACTGCTGAATAAGTCTCATCCTCTTAAAAAGCCTCACTGTGCTTTTTACCTTTTTTTTTTTTTTGAAGTAGAGTTGCTGCACTGCAGAAAAGCATCTTGTCATTGGCATGGGTGTAGCTTATTAGTTTTAATAACAATGAGTTATGCAGAATACAAAATCCTATTATGTAATTGCTTTGAATATTATACCATGACTTGAGAAATACAGGAGTCAGTGTGATGATTATCATGTGGGACGGCTGACACTTTCCAATCCAAGGAAAGAAAAAAACCCTCAGCTAGTTAGCATGAAAACTTTTTCCACTTGAATAAAAGTAGAGAAGTTTTGTTCCTTGTCAGGATTCATAGACACGAAATCCACACATGAACTGGCTCCATTGATGCTGATGGCAAAATTCCAGTAGACTTTATGAGAGCCAAAATCCGGCTCCATGTAGGCTTCAAAGAAAGCAACTCTCCATACAGCAATGTGTTTGAGAAATAAGTCACCCTTTGTGAAGGCACAGAGACCATGTTGGCACCATTTAAAACCTCAGAACAGGTACAAATTTCGTCATGACAAATGAACTATAGCTGATAACTTTCAAAGGAAAGAGGGGAAGATTATAGGGATGATGATGCTAAAGAACATGTTTGAATATTAGGTTAGTTTTATTAGCAACTTGTTAACATCAGTGAACAGTGGTAGTCTTTTTGAGGTTTTTTTTTGAGTCGCTGTGTAATTAACATCTAGAGGAACAGAGCCAGGGACCTCATTTAATCTGTCGGTTCTTACCTGATTTCCTCTGTATGCCAAGGTGGCTTTTGTCAAGTCTTGGAGGGTGTACAACGCCATCTGTAGTTTTCTTCTGTGTCTGTGGACCTGCAGGCTTCTCCTACCTCCCTTTTCCCATGAAGGCTCAGCTAGATTCTCAAAGTACAGAATCAGTGCACCCAGTCTTGTACTGTAGGTTTCTGGAAGAGACAGAAACAAGCAGTCCTTCTTGATGTGCTTTGCATTTGAAGTCTTGCTGAAATGGGAGTAATTTTCATGAGACTCCCAGCTGAAATAATGCTAAGACAGAAGGAAAAAAGTAGGGTAGGCATTGGAGAGGAGAAAGCAAAACAAAACCTTCAGTCAGTTTGGAGTTTGTCAATTTGTGGCTCACTAACTACACAGGAAATTATTCTTTCCTTACATGCTTGCACCATTGTGGCTTTATCTGCTGTCATCAGCGAATCTATCAAATGAAGCTCTGTTGTCTGTGCCTAGGAATTACTGTACAGCACAGCTAGGACCTGAGGCGCAGTGTTCTCCAATAGACCACCTACAGCAGGAAGTATTGAAAAGCAAGAGTTCAGGCTGTGAATTAATCATCAAGATTTTGCCCACTTTTAATCTGGCAACACACTACATGACTTCAGTGGGGACTTTAATTGGCTTCTCCACTGCAAGAGTTTTATGGATTGGGTCCAGACAAATCCTGCCCTAGGCAAAGATACGGTAAGCATTTGCTTAGGGCAGCAGATGTGTTGGGCAGTGACTGTGAGCATGCAGCATACTTTGCCTATAACCAGGCTGCTGCTGCCACCACTGGGGTGGAATCTCATTTGACAGTGGCAGTTGTGGCTTTTATATTTCTTCTTTTATCCTAGTGACAGCAAGAGCAGCAAGATTATGTCTGCAGAGCTTTCTCTTCCCAGCTCTGCCCTTTTCAGATGCATCTCCCCTTCCCCTGGCCACAGCAGCCCTTCAGCCCTAGGAGCAATCTCTTTTGCCTGCAGTGCTGAGAAGGAGGTAGAACAGTTCTGGACCCAGTCTTCAGCATTTACAGATTTACAAAGGATGACTGTTTAGAAGTGCTTCAGGGGATACTTCAGAGTTTTTACCTGGGGTCCAGTGTGTCTGATGGGCTATGGAATATAGAAATTGAAACAAATGTCCTTTTAGGATACTTCTGACTGGATCTGAGAAGTGCCCTAACTCTAGGAAGTACTGCAGGGGCAGTACTGAACACATAAACCACTTAAAAGTGTTCTACATACAAGCAGTGTCATGCACAGTATATTGCTGTGCTAAGAAATGTGACAAAGATGCCTGTTGATAAACTTGTGTGCTAGAGCCATATTCACATCTATTCAGTGTGTCACATTGGTTCTTCAAGACGGTGGGTCACAGACTGGAGTACTTGAGCTGGTTTGTTGCATCTCATCAATGACCACTATTGCTGTGAAATATTTTCTTTTTTCTTAATGAGGAAATTAAAGGATTTGAAATGTAATAGTACAGGGATCAAATGTCTTACGAATAAAAAGCAATTGTAGCTTATCTGTTTCAGTTTAAAATGTTTTTCCTTTTGCTTTTTCTTTGTATAATTGATCTCTTTAGAAAGAAGGGGTGTACTATGTTACAGTGTTACTGTAACTTTCAAATTGCTCTGCAGCTCTTTTATGCTGTATCTTCTGTGACTACGTAAATCTGGCCCCTCCTAGCTCAAGAAATTTTTCTCTTCCTCACACAAACCCTTAAGTCTTCATATTCATAATTAAGGAGATTAATTACATAATGAAGAGGGAGTTGCTGTAAAATGGTCCTAATATGAGGACTCTTTAAAAAAACCCTGGTGTTTCCCTCAGAAACTCTAGCATCCTTTGTTTGTAGGAAAGGCAACAACAAACATACATCTCAAACAGATTGTGCTATATTAGCTGGGAGAGTCTGTCTCAGCCTGAGATGCAACCCCGTCCGCCCAAAGGTAAGGGAATGGCTGCACTAGAAAGGGTGTATATAAAACAGAGGTGTTGAAACTGTTGTCCCTTGGTGTGCCTTGAATGAGGTGGGTGAGAAGGGCTCTGATCAGTTGTCCTAGGCCACTGGGAGAAAACGGTGATATAAACATACAGCATTTCTCTAGGGGAACGCTGTTTCTGACTGCAACTAATAAGGCAGGGGTTTCCAAATAACTCTTGTAATTGGAGTGTTCGCCTACTTTCTTTGATGTGAAGTTAGGGTGTCATATTCTGGCTCCCAATGACCAGAAGTTATGTTTTAGAATAACTGTTCTGATAGCAATGCTTAATAGGGTGAACAGTCATGATTCTTACGGGAGGTACAGCAGAGATTCAAAATCCACCTCAGGGCAGGATGAAAAATACACAAAGCTGACACTTTCTTCCTAGCCCCTCTGACTCTAGTAGAACTGCAGTGCTGAAGCTGAGAGGGAGGTTTGGAGAAAATTTTGATCTGCATGCTGCAGGCTTTAGCTCTTCAGTTTTTCTGTGTAACTGGATCTAAATATGATCCTTTCAGAAGTAATTCTGAAGATCCACTGAGTCAGGTTAGGGCTGCTGCGCAGCGTGCTGTTGGTGTGAACTCACAGGAGAAAGCTCTGTCCTTGGCTGTAGCTCTAATGTGTTCACTTTTCATCGCAACTCTGCAGTGCATCATATAAACGAGTCTGTTCTTTTAGCTATTGTGAAACTCCGATGGAATGTGCTATTCAAACAGACTATTATTTTAAATCAGTATAACAGATGTAGGTTAAAAAAAACATACACAAATCCTAGAAATAGCAGGTTTACCTATTCATCTGATATTTAACACCACAGAGACAATGATTTGGAATTCTATTCTTTTTTGTGTGTTTTGGCCTTCCAAAAGATAATTTTGTTAAGATTCTTTAGTTTTAGCTAGAGCAGACATGTATATCTCTTACTTTATTGTGCTGTTGGTGATCAAATTTTGATTTTAATTGCAAAGAAGATACTGTAAAAAACTTGTCATTGAAAAGATTTTCAACATCAGTTAACATTCTAAAATGGAAAATATTTAATCTCTGAGAGCTACTATGGAGAATTTTTGAACAGCAGTTCACCTCTGGTTCATAATGCACTTCCAGTTTCTCCTCGTCTTTTTTTCACCACCAGCCCAATGCCACAGTTTAGCAGGGAGAGATTAGGTGTTGAGCCCCAGGAAGATCACCAAGCTCACATCTTGCCTCTAGAACTGCAAGCTTACTATCAGAGCACTCAGCCAGATTCTTTGTTCAGAAATGCATTAATTCATAATTCTATGCCTTGCAAATGTGCAGCTCCAAATAGCAGAAAAGACAGACTAGCGTCCTGGGTTTTTAAAAAATTTGAGGGAGATTTGGTGCAGTTGGTTACTTTTTTTCCCTCCTGTCTGTCCTGTGCACTTGCTGTTCTCTCTGTTCTGCTTCCTTTGCAACATCTTGGGATCTGTGAACCACCACTGTCACACTCCTCATTGTGATCAGGGGTTGTTTCTCTGTTGCTATGGTGGCAAACAGAAATTAGGATCCTTATATCAGCTAAGGAGAGCACAAGTAAGCACAGAAATACTTCAAGGACCACGTTCAGACTTAGAGGAGAGACTGCCCTGCAGTAAATACCCCAAGGTGACAGAATAATATTATTCTTCCCAAGCTGCTTTATTGTATTTTCTTTACGGCACCCTCCAAATTCCATTATTGGCTGAGAATGGAGGACACCAGTATTATTAGAGATGGAAGAGACCAGTATTGAGGACTGTTCTGTAAAATACTTATCCTCTGTGGGTTTGTGTAGGTCTTTATGTAACCTGAACAACTTATTCTCTGGTTCTTCAACTGTTTTCCTGCAGAAACTTGGTGGGGGAACATTTCACCCTTCCCTAGGTAATGGCAGAGGAAGGTAAGAGTCCCAGCCTCTCAGCTGTGTTCACAACTCCCGTGATGGAGTTCCTGTTCTGTAGCCCCCACACCAGCACTGGGATGGCAGGATGCTTATTCAGATATTTACTTCCTTCAGTGCTCAGGTCTGCAAGTCTTTGCCCTTTCTATACTTCATTCAAAGGTACACTTTTATCTTTCTTTAATTTTTTCTCTAAGCTACTCAACTTACTTTGAGAATTTTTAGTAGGAACAAGAGGGGCAGGGAGCTGTTGTTCATTGTAAGCATGCTCTGCTTTCACAAGTGGGATGTGAACACACTGTGAGCACTTCTGCCTGGCCTTGAAAGGAGGTTAGTCTGTCAGCTGCGCTTCAGCATCGTCTTGTGGAAGTGCCCCCTGCTGCCATGTACAAAGACTTACAGCATATTACACTACAACTTTTACCACTGTGTCTTTCAGTCTACATGTGCTCAAAGTGTTTTATGATATACACACAGCAACAGAAAATGTACAAAACAAATATATCTTCAAACAGAGGAGCTTCTTTCTTCAGCTGGCAAAAATGACACTTTTCACAACAGAACAGTAATAGAAATGAGCCTGTACTGGCAGAGCCATTCAAAGTTCTCCCCAGCTTAGGATAACTTTCTTCCAAGCATGATTATTCTTCACGACTTTATAATGAATTGAACCAAGCATAAATTAAGAAAATAGAGATGTAGATGAGAATATAAATCTAAAATTACTTCCAAAGCCTGTTGTTGATTATCTGCTTTGCATTTCTTTAGTGGTTCTTCCCCAATACTGTGCCACATGTAATTTAGCACTGCTTAAAAACTATTTCATTAATGTAATTAATGTGGGAAGGGGCTGTATTGGCAATTGCTTTTTATGATTGTCAGTTTCATTGGTGACTACTGTTAGTTTATATCTTAGAAGGATATATATTTTACAACTAAAGATCCAGCACTCAAGTGCTATATTGGGTCTGTTTTAAATGCCGTTAAAATAAATGTGTATAAATTCAGAATAATGTAGTATTGAAATAAACTCTCCAAACTTGTAGGTATGGAGCAGCTATGGAAAACATGCATTTTCAGTGAGTATCAGAGCATAGCTCATTGAGACAGTGATTGTAATGAGAGGTTTGCTTGGGAAAAAAATGAGTTAACTTAAAGTGGGACCAGATGCTGATCTGGATGTAGGTGGGCTTGAGAGCAAAAGAGGGAAACAATCTGAGTAAAGAAAACAGGAGCAGGGTCTGAGGAAGGAAATGAAAAATCTATTGTCAGTGCCAAGGAGAAGAGGACATAGGGAGCCCTGGGGAGGCTGGGTGTGGAGGAAGGGAAAGGGGAGGACTGAGGGATGACTGGGGACAAAGCTGAAGAGGACGTGGTATATGAGGGAGAGTGAGGATAGACTTGTTGCAGAGGTTGGGCAGGGGGCTGAGCAGGCAGCTCTCGTCTCTTTCTCACTGACTTCTGCCTCACTAGCTGTGCATCTTCTACTTGCTGCAACAAAGGATATATCAGAGTCCTACAGGCCACTGTCACTTTTGTCCTGGAGCAGGTGTAACCCTTGCACTGGAGCTTGGATCCTCAGTGTAGGGTGAACATGCAATTATGTCAGCGGAGAGTTGTATCTTGATGCATATGGGAAGGAGGGAAATACATTTTGGAAATGCAGTAGTCACATCTTGCACTTCAAATTTCTTGAAGGTTCCAGTTTGTAAACTCAGTTAAGTTCCTCTAACATGGCAGCATGAGTGTGTGTGTAAGTGTGAGGAATACATATATATTGGGGTGATTATCTGAGTAGCTGGTTGCAGGAGGGAGACAGCAATAGCCAGTGTTAAATATGACTCTCCATTATGGTAACTTCAGTGCATCTGCACCTCTTTGTAGTGCAGGGGCTGGATTACTAGCTTCAGTAACAATACCATCTTGCACTGCAGTTCTGTTTGCTCTTGCAAACTGAGCAGGATCACATCTGTGTGGGATCTTTGACAGGAGCTCTGCAGAGGTCACTGACATGCCACAGAACCATGTTTGTTCAGTAAGTAACACTTTCATCCTGATGTCCCACTAAGCCAGCACACCAGAATGGCTTCCTTTGCCACTGTGCAGTATCTAGCTCTCTCTCTGTGTATGTATGTTTTAGGCTCAAAATATAAAGTGCAGACATTGACTGTTGTTGATCGTTAGAGGTTTTGTATGGAACTGGTTAGAAAACTGGGCTGTTAGCCCTCATACATTGCCAAAGTTGTGTTTAGATAAAACTGCTCTGCCTGTAGAAATCTCTTCCAGTTCTTCGCTTATTCACTGCTAACCTAAGTGGAGCTGCAGTTGTTTTTCCCTGTTTTATGAGGGTTACGCAAGAACTTTTGTGGAGAGGCGGTTGTGTCCTGCCTGAGATGGGGGCTCTGCAGTGGAAACAACTGCAGTAAGCCTGGCATGCGAATCTGCAGATGAAACCCAGAAGTTAAATTGTAAGCAGGCAGGCAGCTCTTCTTCACAGCAATGCAATAACTAATGCGGGGTCTTGGGGCCAAGCCCACTGCAGGCCTGTGGACCCTCAAGTAAATCACTGCAGAATCCAAGGAGACAGAAGTGCTCTGTACAAGCATGTGGTCCGTTTTTCAGCATTGTAGCTTGCTGTATATTTTTGTGTTCTAGTCCTCAGCTGTGCAATACAGCCATGGAATAGCTGTTAGCTGGGACTCCAAGAGCTCTGGGGTGATGGACAGCAAGTGTGGTCTTGACAGTGAGATGCTGTTCATGTTTGGATAGCCAGCGGACACGCAGGAGCCCAATTCTTCATCATCACCAAGCTGGGCAGGAATTGGCACAGGAGTTGCGTGAAGTTTTTAAATCAGCTTTTCACTGTACCCACTCTTGCCAATCCCTTAGAATAATTTGAGGGGCCCAAGGTTTATTGTCCCTTATGTTCACATTGTTAGGACTCACACTGGGACTTTATGGCCACTTAAGCATTATAATGGTATTGCTATGTCTTTTCCCCCCAGGCCTTTTGCACTGTGGGAGAGGCATAAAAAGGCAGTAGTACACTGGACCCCAACTCAGAGCTTACTGGACGGCTGGCATTACCACAGGATATGAAAAGGCTGAAATGGAGACTGACAGAGGGAGTTCAGTATAATACTGCCAGCAACACGCTACTTGCTCAACACAGTTACCAGCTCTGTGGGATCAAAGCAGTCACACAGCCAGTACAGGCAACATGGGAACGGAGGGGCTTTCGCTCGGGCTGTAGGGTGGGAACTGTCTTTCGTATTTAAGACCCTGCGCTGTATTTGAACTGGAAGCCTAAAGACTAAAATGTTTGGGACTAGTCATTGTCCTGCACAAACTACCCAGGCTTTCACATGTTTCTGCTTCAAAACAGAGCAGGCAGGCTCTTGTGTTCAAAAAAAGTTTTGGTTACAGCCTCTTGTTTAATTTTAGTTCTTATGAATTGACATATGGCAGGCATGATTTTTAATTAGAGCTTTAGCTGTGTTTTACTGTTAGGGTTGCAGAGCACTGTGGAATTTACATTAGGAAAAAAATGCTCTGTCGGTAGAGTACAAGGCTGTTTAGTAATCAGAGTGGAAAGTTAACTTTGAAACAAATTGGCAACTGATCACATAAAATTCAAATCGGTAACATTTGTGTTGGAAACCAGCTCAGATCTGGGAAAAATGGAATCTAAGCTATTCTGTTCCTCTTGCAGAGGAGCTGACCAGTGAACACACTGTGCACGTCAAACTTCATGTGTAACACCCCCTACAAAACCAAAATTCATTCTGAGCACTTATCTGATTCCTTTTCATATTAGTGTAAAACTAAGTGTTACTTTGAAGAGAAGTTTCCTTGCATACTTTACAAAACAAACAAACCTCCTTTGCCAGTCAAAAACTAAAGGTCAAAAGTTTTCCCCCTTTGTTTTTCTTTTGGATCAACAGGGTGTAATAGAGAGATATTGGGAGAAGTTTTGCTCCTCTGCATTTGTAACAGATTCCCATCTTCCCAGTTCATTGTGTGAACTCTTTTGAGTACTGAAAGAGTTAATGGTGTGTTCAAGCCTCAACCAGCAAATGCATTTAAAGTTCAGTCCAGCACTCACATGGTTTGTATTCTTGCGCTGCTGGAGTGGTGTGTTCATGGCATCTGGTTCCCTGGCAACAGCTTTCATTGGCTCAATCAAAGCCTTTTCTTCTTAAGAAAGCTCCCACTGTGACACCCTACCACCACCACTAATCACCATCTTAACCGAGTGTTTAAGATGCAGCTGGTATGAAAAATAGTGCTTGTGCATGTGAGAAGATTAAGAGGCTACCTTGCATAGTACACCTGCCCTGGAGAGTGCTCTCACACATTCGTGTTGGGCATACTGGAGGCTGTATGCTTTCCTGCTGGAAGAGATGAAGCATCAGTACATGAAGAGTCTGCTTAGAAATAATCTTTTGTTAGGCAGAAATCCATAAACCTTTGTGTCTTGTGAATAGTCATTTCCTCTTTGCAACTGAGATGGCATTTGGGCCTCTGTGCTATTGACAAGGGGCAGAAGTGGGATGTAGGGGGTGTACAATAAAATCCATATTGTTGAAGCTGTCTCCCCTGACAAGAAGGAAGCAGGAAGAAGTCTCCCAACATGTGAACGGGAGAACAATGGGAGCAAAGAATTCACGATAAGCCTCCTCAAGGGTTACATACGTTGGGATTTCTGGAGATTCAGAGTTTGTGTAAAAGTTGAGAAAGGCTCTAGCAATCATGTCTGTCTGTGTCTGGCAGAATTTGGGGTACAGAATGATCAGTCAGCTTGGGCATTAGCATGCCCTGCATCATGCTTTCACTATTAGAAACATTGTCCTTTTGAATTCCTGAAGCTCTCATTGACTTGGCAGCTGGCAGAAAGTCTTCCCTTATTTTCCTAGTCTTGGAGACTACCTTGCAAGATGCTCTTTAACCATCAGAGACCATGGCACTCCACAGGAATGATGCAGCTTGAGCAGAGATGTAGGTGATGGTAAGCGCAAGGAGAGACGGTGTGCGTTGTAATCTGTGTGCTACAGGGGTTACTTGTTTACCAGGCAAAGCACACAGGCCAGGCAACCCCCTTCTTGCTTATCTCTGTGCTGTTGGGCAGGAGAGTAAACACAGATTTAAGATTGTGTGCTGGAGAGCACATAACATCTTCAGCAGTATGGCTTTAGTCATGAAATACCCTGCCAGAGAATGTTAGACTGAATTTCTGCCTGCTTTGGTTAGGTTTTAAGGTAAGCTGCAGTCTCTTGACAGACCTCTTCCCTGAGCTCATCCTTTGTTTTAAAACAATAAGTGAACATATTCCTTTGAAGCTGGGGAGAGGGAAGCAGGAAACCTTGTCTTGTGAGACACTATGCTGTATTAGGCATAGAGACTGAGGTAAACATGTGCCTGAGAAAAAAGATAGGGAGGACAGTCTTGTGGTTAAGCTGCTATATTGAGACTTGGAATTTGGGTGTAGCCTTCATCTCTGTGTGGCTTTGGGAAGGGCTGGTCATAGGCAGAATAGGCAATTACCAAGGGCAGCCAAACCAGAAGTGAAGCTGTGGTGACTCCTTTGGCTGTGGCAGAGCCCAGGGAAGCTGCCTTCATATCTGCTGCTGCCAGGGCAGGACAGAGCCAGCAGCGTTGTGCTTGGCTGCCATTGTGCCCTCGCCTTTTCAGGGGCAGCTGGAGCAGCAAGTGCAACTCAGCAAGGCCCAGGTCTCTTTCCATCTCTGCCCCAGCCTTTCCCTGTGGCTGAAATGCCCTGACGTAAAGTAATGGTGTAAGAGCAGAGCTGCAGCAATTTGAATCAAAGGACACACATAAGCCCATGGTCAGTCTTCGACACTGGCTAATAAAAGATACCAGGGAAGAGCAATAGGAGTGGGGCAAATCTAGAGTAAGTCTCCAGAATTCACTCTGCACCTTTAGCAATTAGCTTGGTGGTTTACTGAGCCTGCAGCGGGTCTTCATATTAATAGACTTTCTGAGATTGTTTTCTGTGATTGTTTCTAGGTGCTTTGTGAGCCATGCACTAGGCTGGCACTAACCCCTTATGCTAGGACAGCAAAACTCAGTTTTGCCCACACAGAGAAGCCTGGAGCTTGTTCTTTCTTGACTTCCAAGTGTCTGATTCATCCTGTCAGTCTAGCTGCAGGGTCTTTACTTGGGGTGCAGCCTTTGCTCCCTGTGTCAACACTGCTGCAGCCAGCAGCACCCTGAATCCTCCAGATACCACAGTAATACAGGCATGGGACTGGAATATGGTAATGTCGCACAGGCACGGCTGTGGGGACCAACAGGGTACAATAGCTGCAGAACTTGCAAAGTGGGAATAATTCTCCATCCAGAAGGCTCTCACAAAGATAAATCCTTAATATATGAAAGATGCTTAGTAGCTGCATGGCTAAAAGCCACCCTGAAAAGCCTATGCATATTTTTAAGCATAAAATGTATTTTAAAGGAAGAAATTCAAAAGCTGAAAATAGAAATGACAGCAGTGAAGGATAGCATTCTGAATATGGCAGGTCTGTTTCCTTCAGTCACTTGTAACTGTTAATTACATTTATTTAAACTTATTAGCACCCATTCAGTGAAAAAGGAGCTCATGGCAGGTATTAGAACTGTAAAACCAACCTGGTTTGGACATTAAATGTCTGATTTGGTGTATTTGCTTTAGAGGCTGAGTGGGGGGTGTTGCTGCTTCTCCTCTCCTGGAATGTTTCAAAAGACCAGGGAAGTGCATGTGCGTACACGCGTGTGAGGAGCTACACTTTTTCTGCTGTGCTGACAATCTTGACCTTTTGACTAATTTATGGGTCTCAAAGCAGACAATGAAAATGTGACTTCAGCAGGGTAATTAGTAATGTCACTGTTTCAAGTGAAACTCAGATTTGCTTTGGCTTAGATATGGTTTTGGAAAACATTCTTTATGTGCATACTGGTTTACCATAAACTCTGGAACAAGGAGTTTTGGGAATCACCTGTGGATATAAAGGGACAGGGAATTTCCACTGCCTGGGGGTTTTCACAAGCTTCCTCTGGCCACACAGATGGATAGCTGAAAATATGTAAACCTGGCAAAACACCAGTATTCCATCTCAGTCCTCTCCTTCGGGTAACTGAGTGGGTAGCTCTGTAAAGAAATCTGAGGCTTTTCCTATCACATAGCAAGGCATGTGTTTAAATAAGATAAAAGGTTCTTGATTTGCAGATTGAAGTTATTCAAGTGTATAGAACAGACTCTTGCTATTATATATGATTGAAAGGTGGAGATTATTTTGTTTCTAAATTAATTGAGTAAAATTGATTTTAAGTAGAGTTTGTGTTATTATTTAATTTCCTAGGTTTTAGATTATCAAAGTGCTTTCAAGAAGCCAGTGTAACCTTCACTCTGCCCATTCTAATTGTAGTCTGTGCACATGTATCTCTACTTATGTGATTGCAGTGTCTAGTGGATAAACAGCACAACTCTTTTCTTTCCAAAAAAAGTTCAGACGGTAAGTGTGAGGCACACACACAACTGCAAACCTTTGAGAAAGGATGTAAATGCTGGCCCTCTGCACAGGACTGAGTTTCACCCTAAGTAAACCTCGAGCAGGGTCATATAATATATTCGTTTTGAGTCACGGTAGTAGATTTATGTTATGTCAGTGAATGGGGCTATGTCTCTGCACGGCCGCCTAACCTCTAGCAGAAGTTGTGTGGTGTGAATAAAGGCCAGAGACCTGTTGTAAAAATGATGATTTAGGTGGTTGATTGGGACTCCAGAGATCTGGTTGCTTTTCCTGCCTCTTTTCTACTTTTCTTTAGAAAGAAACTTAATCTTGCTTTCTGAATTTGGGATAGTATTTCCTCACCTTACAGGGACGTTTTGGGAATAAATGTGTTAACTACTGCAAAGCATGTGGGGCTCTGGGGCTGAACAGCAAAGAAAAAGCAAGATAGAATGGAAAAGTATCATTGTTTATGCAGAGTTGCGACAGTTTGTAGTAGATGAAGCTGGAGCCCCACGCTTAAGAGCCGAGATTAAAAAGAATATTGAAGAGCTGCTTTGTATGCAGAGCACTGTCAGTCCTGTGCCTGGAGTGAAGTAGGGGCTTTTGCCAAAAAAATGAATGTGTGGGTAGTACCTGGTCAGAGACTGAAACAGTGTATTATACCATACAACCTGGAGGCAGAAGGAAGGTTACATTAGGCAACCATTGCTTTACTGTTTCATGACATTTGAGAGCTTCACTTTTCAGCCTTTGATTGTTTTGTTTTAAACAACATAGTTTTTAGCATGGAACTGATGATACAGATCTCACAGTGCACCTGGAGCTTTACGGGAGAGTGTGCAGATAAGGTCTCAGCCCCTTAGATCTTAAAACTGGGGCCTTTTTCTCCTCTTATGGATCTTGTTAGATTAAGTGATGTAAGGATTTCTGGTTTTACAACAGTGACCCATAATTCACCATTGGGTTAGACATAAATCTGCAATATGCTTGCATGGAGTTTCAAAATACAGAATGCTGCTGCTTTCCCCGCCCCGCCCCCCCCCCGCCCCCCCCCCCGGCCCTTGCATGCCTTAGGTACCAACTTTTACCCAGCAGGAATTATATGACCTTCTTACTGACTGGCACCCAACAAATTAGCAATCAGCAGAAACAGGACTTACCAGCCCTACTTTTAAAACTGCTAGCATGTGTCTTTGTAGGCTCCGTGACATTTCTCCACTGTATCCTGATAGTGAAGCAAAATCAATTTCCTCCCCTGTCCTTGGGCAAAGATTGGTGAATTAAATCTAGTTATAGAAAAAAATGCTTTTTTTTCTTTTAAGAAAGATTTTGTATTATCTAAAACCTCTTCTCTTTTAGATACTCTTTGGGTGTCTGAATTCTTTTCCTTTTTACAACATGTCCTTTCCAGTATATCCAGCCTGCTGGAAAGAAAACGTATTTCAGTCCCACCAATATTATTTATGAGCACATCATCAGCTTTGCATAGGAATACTTAGGCCCACTAGCACTCAAGAGCAGCTAAGCCCTGCCTCGATGCTCAGCAGTGTACAGACAAGGCAGGAGAAGCAATGGGGCTGAAGCAGGCTAGATGGCAGATTGGAGGCTGTGGTGAGAAATGGATTCAGTGGCCTCCAGAATTGGACATTGTGCTGGAACTTTTCCACCAAGCATTTTAGAAAACAGCAGGAATCAATGCTTTCACACGAGGAATCAATTAAAGAAACCCAAATTATTGCTATTTGAATAAACAATTATTTCTTTTTCACTCTTACAGAAGCTTGTTACAATGAACTGAAAGCCAGAACTAATTAAATGATCTGATAGCACAAATCGTATCAGAAGTGTTTCATCTGGTTTAATTAATTCTTGCCAGAAATCCTTGCTAGTCTTAGCATATGCTGAATGAATATTTTTTTTAATTAATTTTTTTAACAGTTTCCATTTATATCTTTTTCCAGTACTGCTGGGATTCTTACTCTCTGCTGATAAAGTGGGAGTGTTTACAGAAGTGCTTACTGCCAGGGAGATTTTTAACCCTAGAGACAGACAGTATGGCAAATACCTTGTAGGTCAAGAAAAGGGACATTTACACCTGAATCTGAGAGGCTGTTTTTTTTAAAAAAGTGACAGGATAAGACAAATAAGATAAATGTTTTTCAGCCCACCCTCCTGCTTAACTCTTAATTTGCTGGTAACAAATACTCTGAAAATGCAGTGGTTATCACTAGGAAGAGGACAAGACAGCTCTAGGACTCAGCACTATGCAATCTTCACTAGCCTTTTTTCCTCTGCACATGAAATGCAGCCAGTTTATGATGGTTATTGCTAACCAGCTCTACCATAGGGTATTCCTTTATCAAGCAAAACAGGCTATAGCCTGATTTCCTGAGCCAATCCATTGATTTTTGCACACAGAGCTTCGGATTTGGCTTGAGAGTGTTCAGGTATCAAAGTGTAGGGTCTGCAGCCCTGCAATCTCACCCCTGAGTCAGGAGGGTATTTCTGAGGAACATGAGGATGTAGTTGTCAGCTTGCTGTAGGACACTTTCTGTGTTTTGGCTTTTTGTAGATGGTAATGGAAAGTCTCTTCCTTATGAGATATTTTGGGAAAACCCAACCTGTAGGAATGTGCCTGTATTCAGAGGCTGGAGTCTGGGCCTCTGGGACTTGAAGAGGTTTGGATTGAAGACTCAGTTTTGTGGTCCGCCTCTTGATCTCATACTAGTGTACCACTAGTAGTATGTACCTATGTCCATACAGAGGTGGGAACAGCTGTAAATACAGTTTTATAGTCTTTGATTTCTGTATTTGTTTCTCGTTTGATACTGCATTCATTGCTCAGCCAAAACTCCAAATCAAGGGCTTGTAAGTGATCACAAAACAAGCCCTCACATGCTGCAGATGTGCTGTAATTGTAGTACTAGGATTTGCCCTTCAGTTGTAGTTGCAGGACAGTACTGTGCAAAATGGCTACAGAAATTCTTACCAACAGGACAGGGACGTGCTCTAGGGACTGCTGCTTTGGTGGTAAAGACCAGAAAAATATGAGAATAGCATTACTTTCCATCTGACTTTCATGAGGACAAGTGACAGGCTTTAAAGTTTAAAATAGCACTATTAAAGCAGTATAAAAATGTACATATTCAAGACGTGTCAGTAAGATGGGACATTGTCACAGAATAATGGGTGCTAGCTACTCGGCATTCAAAGCAGGACAAAAAAAAAGGGAGACACTAATGTGGTTCTTGGTTTCCTAGGAAGCAGAGTATGAGAAATAAATAGAGAAAAGGAACAGCACAATGCCTCTGAGTGTACCCCTGCCATGGTAAAGAGTGTTTGAGCCAAGGTTCTCTATCACCACACCTTTCAGAGCAGTGTTTGTGCCATAGCAGAGATAGCGCACTCTCTGCCATTCTATCCTCTGCCAAAAAACCCCACCCTTAACTGTCACAGCAGCAAAGTTTTCTGTTAGCACCTTATACCTTTCTGTCTTAGTAAATGTGGTAAGCCATAAGTGTTTTGAAAAGCAGGGTCTCAATAACCTTCCCCATGCCCTTGCTGGAGCTGGCCATATTGCCAGGGATTATGCAAGTCAGCTGGGGGAGCTGCCCCTCTCCAGCTGGCAGAGCTGGAGCACTTGGCTGCTTTGTGACTGTAACACAAGAAAACTCTTGGGCTTTGACATGAGAAAGGCCTTATACTTCTGGAAGGTGGCTTGCCTCTTTCCCTGCCTCCTCTGTTCACGTGGGTGGTTCAGTAATGTGTCTCCTTTTAGTGCTGACTTTGTTAAATTGGGGTAATAACAGTACCTAGAGCTCTTCCTCCCCAGGAAAATTACCAGAAGTGCGCAAAGGTGCTGGCAGGATGGTCTGCGGGCTCAGTTGCTGGAGCGTGAAGTGAGCAGTCATGTGGTGGTCTGGAGGACCAGGGTTGTAAAGTGAGTAGGTGTTAGTCGTGAGGAAGAGACCAGCTGTCTCTCAGGTAAGGTTGGGTAAGGCACTCCCCCTGTCCCTGATCCCTGCACCTTCGGCACATACCAGTTTTCCCTTGCAAAAAGAAGGCTTTAGACTCTGTCCTGCGGTCATGTGCCCTATTCCCCAAATGTTTGCACTCTGCTGCGTTTGAGATAGCACAGGCTCTGTGTGTTATGGCCATATTGGGGCATCTCTCAAACAGCACAGTTAAGGTTGTGTTTGCGCATACCTTAACTCCTTATTTACTGGTTTCCAAGGGAATAGCTAGGACTGACATTCTAGAAAGGCACTCCATGCTCCTGGCAACCTTCATGTATTTCTTTGTCAGCAAACTTATTTTGAAAATTTACAGGAGGAATATAATTTGGTGAACATGCATGTTGATCATAGCAGTTTACAGTCAGCAGTTAGTTTGCTCTGGAGATGCTACTGCAGCTATGTGTGACCAAGTGCTCCTTCACAGCCTGGGCACTTCACTGTACTTAAGAGGCGACCGAGGCAATACTATGCCATGTATGTCCTGTTAAAAAGGTAGCACGAGGAATCCCAGAGTAACACCTGCCTGGACAGGGGTAGGCAGTCACACATTCACCTTGCGTAGGCTCTGGGATGGCTGGCTATTTGCCAGTCCAGTCTGTGAGCCAGCGCAGTCTGCAAGCCAGCCCATCACAAGTAGCTAGCAGGCAGGGCCTGTTAGCATGAGTGTTGGCTGAGCAGGCACAGAAGCATCGCCTCACACTGGAGTATTTTCTTTCTGGCCAGCCTGAAACCCAAGAAAAGCAAACGTACACTTAGTCGTAGCTGTGCCCATATGCTTCTTGTGTCTCAGTCTCATTGTTTTTATTGCTCTCTTCTTTCTCTGCTCTCCACAAACACTTTTCCCTGTATGCCATTTTTAGTCTCATTAAGCAAAATGTTCCATTTGCTGCCTTATATCAATTAGTACCAGGTCTACATGGTGCAGGTGATTAGGGTTAGACTTTCTCAGTAATATGGGACAAGATGTAGGCAAGACTGACTCCTGTGTCTCTCTTAAACTCCCTGTGGTTCCAGAGCTGACCTACCTGCCTTCACCTGTCTGCCTTAGCCTCAGTCCATCCCTTAGTCTGCCCCTTAATTCCAATTGGGCTTTATAAGGTTGCTTAATGTTTTTCACTCATTTTGGGTGCATTTCAAATTCAAACTTGGAGTTGCTTCATGTAAGAAGCATTTAAACAAAACATTCAGACATTTCCCCTTTGTTTTTTTTCTTCAGTTGAAGCAGTTCACAGTGAATTGGGAAATTGTTTTGTTTAATTCAAATCCATATTTTGGAGGTGTGTGGGGAAGTAATGGGCTGCCTTCTTGCTCTGCTGCTCAATTATTTAATCACTTCACAAGTGATAATTTAATGAAACATCCAGCCAGTTATCTTGTTTTGGGGTGATTTGGTTTTTTGTGTTTTTTTGTTTTATTGCAGATAATTATTTTCCTTTTATGAACAAGATAGTTTCCTCAGTGTCTGGTTTTCATTTTTAGGGAATAGTCAGCCAACTAACAATCTGACTGGCCAGCACTGATTCCACTCAGCTGGAGATATTTTGCAGTATGTGCTGTCACACAGACCCCACATGGCAACACTTTGTACAACAACCAAAAAAAGACAAGCAGAAGAGGGCATGTGACAGTAAATCCCATAATCTGAAGAGTCCACAGAGACTCTTCAGAGAAGGGAACATTCCTTACGCATGTTACACAAAAGCCCAAAAGGTGATGAGTGACACTTCCCACTTTCATTTCTTTGGGAAGATTCGGTGTCATCACACATGTCTCTACTTTGCCACTAGCGTTTGACAATTTCCCCACAGAAAGTAAAGCACCAGCTCACTCTTTACCATTCTCTGCCTCTTAATGATCAATTATTTTTAATTGGAACCTCTTGCATTGTGCCGAATCTTGAGAGGCCCCCATCAAGATCAGGGCTTTAGCAAGATGGGAACAGTACCAACATGTACGTAGGGACAATAGAGACTTTTTTGTCCCAAAGAGCATGATCCTATTTAGAGAAAGGCCAAAAAAGAAAAGGAGGTAAGGGTGATTGGAAGAATTTGCAGACCATGAGCAACTTTGTGAAAAGTGTGACAGCTTCCTGACCCCTAGTCTGGTGCCCTGTCTGCTGGCACACACTGCTTCACATTTACTAATAAAAATGTCATTGACTGTGCGGAATTACCTTTAAGGACAAATAAAATAGGCTGGTATTGATACAAAGAACTTTACCAGCTAAATCAGATGCAGCCAGGGATGGATGATGCTGAGGGGTGGAGTTTGTGAAAATAATGGTTATCATGACACAGTCTTTCACACGCTTATTTTTATGTATATAAGTTGTAACTACACCTTTAATGTCTGTGTTGAACTAACCTATTAAGTCTGAGGGCAGTGCTGAAATGCTTACCATAGGACACTTTATCAACAAAGCTAGTTTTAATGAAAATCAGTAGCAGAATGGAAGAGTCATTACAGGAAATTGCTGAGTCTCTTGAGATTGTTTTCTGAGAAACATTTATTTTCAGTACCCATGTTAAGAGGTTTTGATTAAAATTTGATTCAGAATTCAGTGCTGTATGATCTTTACTTGAGGAAAATGAGAGACATGGAGTTAAAGTGTTAGCTCTGTTCATGTTGACTCTGTTAGTCAAATGACAAAAACCTTAAGGAAGCTCAAAGACAGAAGATGAGATCCCTGTCTGTGGGCAGTGATCCAAAGCTCTGTGCCTTCATAACAAAGCAAAACTATCCACCAATTAATTCATCTTTGCAGATAAGAGATTTCTTACCAGAAAAGACAGTTTCTGGCTCACAATAAATATAAAGAAGTGTCTTTTAAATCTTACAGCGTTCAGATCCAGGACTTTGGCTTAGCCTACCATAAAAGCAGAAAGTTGCTGTGGGATTTGGCCTGGGCTCTGGAAACCTAGCCCACCTCCTGCGCCGGCCCCTGCTTCAGAAGAGGAAGACTGTTCAGGCACCAGCTCTGTTTAGCCCCTTTGGGTATGTACAGTTGCAAGTTTGGTCTCTTCCCATGGTCACTATGAGTTGCTCTAGAGAGGCCAGATCTTTGCCTTCATCTGCTTTGTGCCTGAATTCTGTAGCCATCATGAGAGTTGTTTCTGCAAATCCAATAGCTGATTTACTATCTTCAGAGAGCAGAATGTGTAAAGAAAAACAGTATGAGTAAATCCTCTCTCTAGAAGGGCTTTCTATCCACTCACATAATCCCACTCGGTTCCAGCCTGGTATGCATAGTTGTGTAAGGGTGTCAAATGACATCCCTTTTACTGGCTGTTGGCCCTAATGGAATGCTGCTTTGCACATCTCATAAAGTAAGGACGGGAAATGCTGCCTGAAACTTTTACATTTAGCCATTAATTAAAAAATAAAAAAACCAACAAACCCAAAACTGAGAGGCAAAAGCATTACAAATAAGAAGTGCTCTTTTCATCATAGATCAAATAAAAAAGATTGCATCTTTACATTTAGTTTTTTACTCTTTTTAAAGACTGACTTTTGCTTTAGATAATCAAAGCTGCCTTTGAACTAGCACACAAAAAATTATTTTTTTCTTTAAAAGTAGCCCTATAGATACATATACATATCACAGCCTTTCATTCTTTTTATGGATGGTTTCCTTTTCTGTGAGAATGTGAAAGTTCTGAGTGATCCAGAGCTCACACAGGCACCACAACAAACATGGAGAACAGGGTTTAAGCACACTATTGCAATTAACACCAATGTTTAATTAGCAGACATGCACTGGGCGAAGGCCTTTTGATTTTCTCTCTTTACCAGGTTTTTGATGAAAGATTTACCTGTATTTGTAAGTTGTAGCTGTTACACTAGCATGCACTCACACGACACATGCGCACACATGCATGCACATGTATACACACACACCCTGCATGGAAAATTTGTGGAAGGAAGCCATGTCAGACAACTGATCTGATTCATGCTTTAGGTAAATATTTTTGGAAGTAGCACCCCTTGACTGCCTTCCATAAAAGCTCTTATGTTTTTGTTTGTTTGGGGGAGAGACTTGTAACTTAGAGCATGCTTTGATGCATTTAGGAGTCCTTTTTGGTTTGTTGGTTTACTTTATTTAGCAACAAAAACCTGATGTGTGATGAAGGTGAATGGGTGCAGAAGTCTCCCACAGGAAAGGGTGGCATCAGGGCAACACACAAACGTTTACCCCGGTCAGCTTAAATGTCTCCATATTTCATTGATGAAAGTGAAAGTACAGTAGTCTCATGCTGTTCCCTGTTGTTGAGACAGGAAAATGCCCAAACAGCCAACTAATCCTTCTACTTGGCCATCTTTAGTAAAGAGAAAGATGTTGTTGGAGGTCATGATGACAGAAAAACTGTTGAGGAACTAAGAGATGAAGTGAAAACATGGCAGGGAGGGCGGGTTCTTACTGCTGAGGGCTTGGATGAAACCTTGGACCACTCTGCTTTAGGCTGCTACTATGATGTAGACCCTGCTTGCAGCATGCTGAAGTGAACTGTAATGAGTTAATAAGGGACAGCAGAGGTGTCACAGAAGCTGTTGATAATAACTTTGTTTATAGCATATAGAAAATGAGAAATTGATTAGTACTGGAAGAGCTAAGCACCCTATAGCACCAGCACAGATGGACCCAAATCCTTCTCTGCTATGCCTAAGCACAAGTATAGCACAAGTCCATTTTGTCTGTAGTCAACAGCTGTTGATTTGCATGCATGCCCAATTCAGTGTAATTTTCTAATTATATAGCTTATGTCTTTATACCTTCTCACACCTTATATTTGAGCCCTGGCTAGGGTGATACTCCTGTGAAAAATGTACTCAGCTGCCTATTTTAGATAAGATATTGGAAAACATACAAATAATTTATTCTAGCTGGTGGTCTTATTTTGGCATTCTCTAGAATGGGACCTACTTGTGAAACAGGCTACAGGACACGGTTCTGACCGAGGTATTTATACAAACCCTATTATATTTGTATTTTGTTTCTTCTGATTTTGAGAGTATTTATTCTCACATGTATGTAATATGGGGAAGTGCTACTGTTCCCATTTTATAGACAAGGGTATTAGAGACAGAGATGAGATTTTCTAGTCAATTACCAAGACATGTGCCTGTGAATTTAAGTGCTTATGAAAAGTGCTTTCTATGTACCTGCCTGCATCTTTAGCTGCCTGAATACTGCTGAAAGCCTGGCTTTAAGTGATCTGCCCACCATCTGTGACAGTGCAGGTAATCAAGCACTTGTCTTCCAAATCCTAGATTAGTGCCTACTTGCTATAACACCCTTTTGTGTCCATCTGAGCCGGATAACGTATTTTTCTTCTGCTACAACTCCTGTCAGAATTCCCTGTTCACAAGCTTTTTTTTGAAGCCGCTCTGTATGTTAGCCTGAGGAAAAGGACAGCACAGTAGGAATAATCTTACTCCTTGCCTGCCCTGAGAATGGCATTGCCTTCCTGCGGATTGGTTTGAGAACAATGCTAGAACTGTCAATACTTCTAGTAAAGCTGGAGGTAGGGGAGAAGTGGGCCTCTTTTTTTCTCCCCTCTTCTTTCTAGTTGTCTACCCTGGCCTCTGGGATCCTAGTGTTAATAGTAAGGTTATGGCCATGTGATGGGGTTAATTTCCAAGAGCTGTGCAGCCAAAGCCTACTCATATAGACTGCTCCCCTAGGTAGCACACACTGATTTTCCACGTGTATTTGTAAAAGTAACATGCTTAAGCAAAGGCTTGTGTATAATGAACCCAAGTTGTGACACAGCTGGGGCAGCCAAAATGAACAAGTTGTTGCTAGCAGGATTTCCTGACTAATATGGACAAGTGATCCCCCCCCAGTTTACAATTGTTATTTAAAAATGTGCTCTAGGCCCTGTTTATTCCTGCTTTTTATCCATATTCTCATTTATCCTAGTCCCATAGTTTCCTGGCATGGTTAGGCTGGCTATACAGAGAGGAGCAAGCGATATAGAGGAGTATGTACTCATACCCTGTTTGGGCCTGTCCTCACTGTGCATCATTCGGTCGAATCCTATTTGCCTGCAGCTGTGGTAACGCTGTGCTTGAGCCCAGTCTTTACCTGGATTAGAATAAAGTGCTGTGCCTTACTTCCACTGATCTGGTTTTGAGACAGGCAATGTCCAGCCACCCAAACTAGGCAACCTTGGGCCTCAGGTTTAAATAGTGTCAAAACCCTTCCCCGTCCCCTGACTGTGGAGCAAACTGATTATCTGAGCAGCATTAAACTCCAGTGTACTTATTTTAGTTTTACAGTTTGGGCATCATTTTAGTCAAAATGTGTCAGTTCTAAGTGGGGCATTTGGGAACTTGCCATGCACTGTATTTATTCTCCCAATCCTATATTATCCTGTGCAGTGTTGTAGCTGCCAAAACCACATGCTCATGTTGGCATGAAACAATTGTCCTGGTTTATATAGAACAGGCTTGGCAACAGTCAATCTCAATGAACAGTTGTAGTGCTGAAGATTCAGTCGTCTTTTTCCTCTCCAAGCAACAGACTAAATTTCTTTCAGCTGGATTTATGGTTTTAGAAAATAGCAGGAGTAGAAAGCAAGTATGGAGAGCAGAGTGTATATGAAGTACCTGTAAGGTCTGGAAGGAAGTGAAAATGAGATACAGAGGGGGAAAAAAAGGAGTATTTAAGGTACAAGCTAGTAATTTGGTTTCTAAACCCTTGTGAAATTGCAAATAATGTTTACTGTTGCCCCTTGGTGAACAGAGTTGTGTGGTTTTTACTTGCATGCAAAGCTATTGGTTGTGGGCAAAGTACTTAAGACAAAAACATTCAATGGGTGGTGTGGGTATTCCACCAAAAATAAACCCAAACAAACACTGACATATTATAAAAGCACTTTTTTTCTGTGGAGGCAAACATTCATTTGCTGCTGCTGCTGCTGCTGTTCTTGAGCTCCAGAACTGTGGAAGCCTTCTGTTTAACCTACCTGAAATAATACTGCTTTCTTCTACAAAGTAACACAAATGTCTCTGAAACTTAAGAACCAGTGTTTATGTATTTTTTATTAAAATGTAGTATATGGTGTAAACTTAACAGGGATATTGATCAATGATAACTATTACTTGCCATGGTCTTGTGAACCAAAAACGCTGCACAGACAAGTGCCAAAGGTGAAGGGCAGGAAACTTTTCTTAAGCTTAAAAAAAGTGTTAATAGAAAGGAGATTTAAACATTAGTCAAAGAAAAATCACTTTGCAGTGATTAGCAAAGGATAATTAAGGTTTATTTTTCCTTCTTTTTTTACAGGCAGGTTCACAAAGACATTTTTTTAAATTGTACTCCATTATGAAAGTAACTGCTACTTTGTTATCAGAATGGTGATAGAGATTTTTATTCCAGAAGGCCAGACGCTATCGACTTAAAATTCTCCAAATTGTTTCCACTGTGAGCAAATTCAGTCTTGATGCGAGTCACATCTGCTTAAAAGTGAATAGCAGTTGCTTTTACTTTATACCAGCATCAAATTTCACCTACAATCTCAAATTTTTAAGATCAACTTAAATCTCAGGTTTTTGATAGTTTTGCATAAGTGACTTTAAATCCAGAAGTACCTAATAGGAAATAATGAAATAAAAACATTCAGCTTTAGTGGTTTCTGGTGGAAGTAGAGACATTTCCTTTCAGATATGAATGTCTTGTGATCTAAAAAAAAAATAAAGTCTATTTAAGTTTTTCCACATATGGACAAAAAAGTAGCAATCACACCTAAATGCATTTTCTCATCCAGCTAGAAAGGATGGGTAGTGAGTGAAAGAGCAGGGGGACAGGCTGCCTGCATGAATTGTGGGTTTAGCTGTCCATGCTGTATTAAGGATTAATTGCATGTTTAGTGACACAGCTGTGGCTGCACAGCACAGGGACATCAGTCCACCACTGCTCCCCATCCTTCAGACTGCAAGCTGTTTCAGCCATTCCATCGCTCTGGCCAGCACTCATGGATTAATGGGAGGAAATGTTTATAGAAAGGTTTAAGTTTCCTAAGTGAGTGGAATGAAATCCCCCTCAGCAATGATCAGCAAGCTCATGTTACGGAGCAGTTTGAAGCAGCCTGACTCACTGGAAAGCAAAGGCTTTTTCAAAAGTAAACTTGACAAGTGAGTGATTCCGGGGAGCAGCCAGAGGTGTTTTTAAATAAAAGATGTGTTTTTTCTAGAGAGGCAGCGTGAACAGCGCTAGCTCTGAAAAGAACTTTAAATCAGTAGTTTGTTCACTGTAAATGTAAAAGGTTGCGTTTGAGAGCAGTGTCTGAATAAGGATAGTGCCAAAAGTGCAACTATTGCACACTGTGCTCAGTAAGTGAAACAATATTGCAGTGCAACCACAGCTACCATTGGTGCCCAGCTAAGGCACGGTAGTTCTCTGTTGTATAACTTAAACTCTGGTACAGCTATAGTTTAAGGCAAGGGAAAGGTGATGAACCCAATAAATAGGCTGAAATCAGTGCGAGAGAAAAGCTGGAAACTATCATTTCACAAGTGTAAAATTCTGTTTGGTGGGGCCCCTTCCATGATTGCAGCAACACAGCTTGAAATCTAAACATTCATTTCAATTTAAAAAAATGACATAAAAATAGACCATTCTATTGAAGCTATCAGCTTTGAGATGACTCTGATAAGAAAAAATGTAGGCTTTGGACTAGCTATTAAGAATAAAGTAAAATTCATCTGAACAAAACTGGAGATAGCCAAGGTGCAGGGAGGATGAAAAAGCCAGTTGAAAATATTGCCTTTCAAATGCTATTGAAAAGGACCTGGTCATTAGTGTTTCCCAAAAACACTCCACCTGTCAAAGAGAGGATTTCATTTACAGCACTTGTAGCACCCTCCAGTTCTCAGTCTCACAGTCCCTTTAAGAATGGGAAGAGAGCATTATCCTTGTTTTCTAGATAAGGAAAACTGGTTTATCAGCTTGCCCTCAGCAAGAGACAGAGCCTGGAAGAAAACTGCTAGGATGCAAGTACCTAAAGTGAGGGCAAAGGTTTGAAATGATCTCAAAACGTGGCCTGTTGTGAAGGGCCTGTATTCAAGAAAGGCCAGTTTTCAAGTCACAGCTGAGTTTCTGGTCAGTATATTCACCCAAATGTCTCTTGCATCTCCCACAACAACGTATAGGGGAAGACACCACTCTCAGAGCTGCCCCCCTTTATAACCGGCCAAGTGTTCAAAGACTGAAAGAACTTCAGTGGAGCCCTTGTATTAAAAATTATTTATTTAGTGATCTGTACATGGGATGAAGCAGGGCCTCATACAGACCTTCAAAAAAAAAATCAAGTAAAAACATAAATACATTTTCTTACAAAAAAATGAGATTTACAAAATATACATACTGCACTTGTCTTGTCCTACGCGTTTGGTTTTTTTCTTCCACATGCCCATTATAAAAGACAAAAACCCAAGCCCTGCAAGTCTGAAATCATATCTACTGAAGGATTTGGCTGATGGGCCCATTTCTCATGCCCAGACTACTGGTATGCCCTCAGACAGCAGCAGTCTGCCCCCTCACCCTGAACAGGTTTTTTCTTTAAGTTTCATTCCAGACTTTCTTCCCCCCCAAAAACGAAGAGCAGCTATAGGGTGGAGGCTTGCTAAAACCCCAGAATTTCCTGTTTTGTCCTTAGACAAGAATATACACACACACATATACTTATAAAAACAACCCTTCAGTGAATATAAAGGTAAAGTAGTACACAAAAAATAAAATATGAACAAGTCAACATAAAAATTTCAGAAGAGAAAAATCTGTCACATTTCAAAAAGAAAACCAATGCATTTGACGATTAATTTTTGAATGTCTTTCCTTCCAAGATGTGATCACTGGAAACTTAACGAGCTGTATTTTAGCTGAAATGAGAAGGCTCCTCACTTGCAGTAACTGCTTGCTTTAAAACCCCAGCCCCAGCCCCCTCCTGCACCACGAGTCATTGCCATGCAGTTCAGGGAACCTGAGGGGCAGGCAAGGGTCCATCTGAGCCAACAGGATTCCTCCTCTCGCCAGAAGCCGGCTGTGTATTGACTTTACCTGCAGCGAGCTCACTGCAAAGCAGGAGAGAAAGCAGGTTTATGTGAAGGAAAGAAAAAAAAAAATAATCGTATCTTTAACATTACGTATTTTAACGGCTCTTGTTTTGGCAGGTGCTCTCGGTTACGCTCTTCTTGCCCTCTAAGTCTTGCGTTTCCTTCAGCTTAGAAAAGCGACCCATATTGAACGGTAGGAAAACATCCTGCCTTCTCCTTTTTTCATAAAAGGAATGCTTATTTCTGCGAGCTCCTCACATCCAAGGGTGAACCTCAACGACTTCTTTTTGTTAGTTTGCCCATAAAAACCGATCCCATGCTTATGCCTTTCTACATAGAAAACACTTTTGTTCCCCCCTTTGTCTCCTAGAACAAAGGCAAGGGGGGAAAAAGCCTTCTGCTGAAAAGCAACAAGTCATTTCTTTTCAGGGTGTGGAACGGCAACCCCCTCCTTCCCCACAGCAGCAAGAACAACAGACCGAGGGCCGAATTTTCACTTTAAAACAATTACAACAGGTATCACTGAGGTAAAAAGGAACTTGTGAGTTGACAGAACAGAGGCATCTCACCAGCACACGCTCGGGGCTGTAGCTGGCTGTGCAGTACTCACGTGATTGCTCCGCCGAGCTGGAAGGAGCAGGCAGTAAGCTCAGGCTCGGGAGTTACCCTGCCTGCGCTGCAGTTTGACCCCAGCAATTCAGAAAGGGCTCGGCTACTTCTCGGCAGAGGCAGCTCGACAGATCTGGCTTCCCCTCCCGCTGGTCCAAAGCGAGGCAGGCTGGCTTTAGCTGGGTTAGGTTTTTTCCTGCACGAGAGGAGTAAGGGGAATTCTTGTGAGTGAAGGACTCTCCCATCCCACCAGTGGCCTCTTTCTGTGTTCTTCCATTTAGCTGGGCATAAGCACCACCGGACACAGTCCATCTGATCCTTTATGCAAAGATTATCTTTTTTTTTTTTTCCCCCAGACCCTCTGGGAGGAAGAAAAAGTTTGGAAAAGCCTCCCTTCCTCCCTCTTCAGGGAGCCATTGCCATCCTCTTCTGCTGAGTATCCCTCTGCTGTGTGTGTGTGCATGCGTGTGTGTGTGTGCGCCAGAGGGGACAGAGGGGTCTCATACTGCCGTCTCGCCTTTGCTGCCACTGCTGAGTCTGTGGTAGAAGCGTCGCCAGGACTGAAGGGTTTTGCCAGACCAGATCCAGAAGCCAGTCGTGATCCCAACAATCATGGTCATGAGGTACTTGATCATGAAGACTGTGAAATCTGGGCTCATAGGGGCAAAGTGGCTCGGACAGGGCACAGCATAGGTTTTGCAGGTCTGGAGGAGCCATGTCTTCTCCCAGGTGCCACGGAAGGCCTGCTCATAGAAGTAACATGCCAGGACAATGGTGGCAGGCACTGTGTAGAGGACACTGAAGACACCAATGCGTACCATCAGCTTCTCCAGTTTCTCCGTCTTGGTGCCATCATGCTTCATGATGGTACGGATGCGAAACAAGGACACAAAGCCAGCAAGCAAGAAGGAAGTGCCAATGAAGAGGTACACAAACAAGGGTGCCAGCACAAAGCCTCGCAGTGAGTCCACGCTGTAGATGCCTACATAACACACCCCACTGAGTACGTCCCCATCGACCTGCCCCATGGCCAAGATGGTGATGGTTTTGACAGCGGGCACAGCCCAGGCAGCCAGGTGGAAATACTGGGAGTTGGCCTCGATGGCCTCGTGGCCCCACTTCATGCCAGCAGCCAGGAACCAGGTGAGCGACAGGATGACCCACCAGATGGAGCTGGCCATCCCAAAGAAGTAGAGGATCATGAAGAGGATGGTGCAGCCTTCTTTCTTGGTGCCTTGGGCCACAGTGCGGTAGCCATCCTCAGAGAAGCGCTCCAGACACACCACCCGCTCCTCCAGCAAGAAGCCTGCCGCGTAGGCCACTGCCACCATGAAGTAACAGCCTGAGAGGAAGATGATGGGCCGCTCCGGGTAGCTGAAACGGCGCATATCCACCAGGTAGGTGAGCACGGTGAAGAGAGTGGAGGCACAGCAGAGCACAGACCACACGCCCACCCACAGCCGCGCAAATCGCACCTCTGCCTCCTTGAAGTACATGAGCCCGTTGGGCCGGGCTGGCTCACAGGGCGCCCCGCAGTCCCGCTCCCCCAGGAACCGGTAGCCCAAGTAAGACGGCACTTTGAGTTGCCGGGGGCAGGAAAAGGAGAAGCCGGAGGGGGGCTGTGGTGGAGTGAGGAAGTCGGGGAGGTAGCCAGCCGTGGGGTGGGCAGTGGCCCCCCGGCCTGCCGCGCTGCCAGGCCCCGGCGGGGCGTCCGACGTGTTCTGCCCCACGCAGATCTCGCCCGCGCCGTGGACGGGGAAGTTCTCGCAGCGAAGCCGCTCTGGCCACTGGAAGCCAAACTTGTTCATGAGGGCCTCGCAGCCCTGGCGGGCCCGCTCGCAGAGGGAGCGGCAGGGCGGGATGGCCTGCTCCAGCACGGTGCACACCGGCGCGTACATGGAGCAGAGGAAGAACTTGAGCTCGGCCGAGCACTGCACCTTGACCAGCGGGTAGAACTGGTGCACCTCCAGCCCCGCGTCCTCCTGGTTGGTGTGGCCCAGCAGGTTGGGCAGGATGGTCTGGTTGTAGGCGATATCCGTGCAGAGCGGGATGGAGATGGGCTGGCAGAAACCGTGGTCCGGCACGGAGATGCCCTTCTCGCCGTGGTACTGCTGCGCCGCCGCGCCCGCGGGGGTCCCCAGTAGGGCGGCCAGCAGCGCGGCCAGTCCTAGCAAGGGGCAGCCGCCGGCGGCCGCTCCGCTACAGCCTCCTCCAGCCCGCATCGCCGAGACGGCCGGGGGCCTGGGGAGTCGCGGAGAGTCCTTCAGAGCCGGGCGGCGCAGCGCCCCAGGGGCATCAGAGCCCAGAGAGCGGCGGCAGGGCCCGTTCCGCAGGGCAGGGGCGCGGCGGCGGCTCCCGGGAGTGCCGCGACTTTCTGCCTCCGCCCCGGCGGGTCGGCGCTGGCAGCGCGGCGTCGCGTCCCTCGGCGAAAGTTTCCGGAGGTGCTCCCGCGGCGAGGAGACGGGAGACGCGGGCGAAGCTCCGGCCGGCTCTGCGCAGGGTCCCGCGGCGGCAGCGAGGCGGAGGCGCTGCTCCCCGCCCGGCTGCGGGGATTTAGGTTACGGCTAAACGGATTATTACCGCGCCCGGCTGAGCCGTGTATTTTACTCCGGGGCTTAAATAACTTTTAAAATCCAATTACTGCGCGATCCTCCCCGCGGCTCGGCTGGGCTCCGCATCCGACGGGCGCCGCTGCAGGCTGTGCGTCCGGGGCAGCCGCGCGCCTCCCGCTCCGCTCGCGGCCCCGCCGCCACCGCCCGCACCGCAGCTCCCAGCCCGCGGCCGCGCCGGCACAAAAAAAAGACACATATACGCGCGGGCGCGCCGCGGGGCCCCGCCCCCGCCGCCGGCCCCATTCACAAACCGTGCCGGGGGCGGGGGCTCGAAGCGCCCGCCCACCAATCGCCGCGCAGGGGGCGGGGCGGTTGCGGGGAGAGGGTGGGGGGAGGAGGAGGGGGGGGGGGGAGGAGGAGGAGGAGGAGGAGGAGGAGGAGTTCGCACCGGGGCGGGAGTGGGGGGGAAAGTTGCGAACAACTTTTTCCCATCCCCGCCGGGGCGGGCCGGGCCGGGGGCGGCAGGAGCCGCCCCGGGCCACCCACCCCCCCGCGCTGCAGGGCAGAGCCGGGAAGGGAAGGGGGGGGCCCAGCCAGTCAGCCAGCTCGCTCAGGGTGGCCTGAGCAAACTAAAATTAACAGGCTGCTTTCTGAGCAGGCTTTGAACATGCAAACAGCTGCCTGTGCCCAGAGTTATTAAAAAAGAAGACAAAAAAAAAGGGGGGGGGGCGGTGTAAGCAGCGCCCGGGTACATTTGCGGAATGAGCCGATTGCGTTGTCGGGATGTTCGTGTCTGTGCGCCATTGCCTTCCCCAGCGTGGGGGGTTTGATTTGTTATCGCAGCATGGCCGTTGCTTTTTGCTGGCAGAATAAACGCTTTATTCATGCAGATCTAAGCTTTAGCAGGGGGAAGGCAGCTTTTTTTTTTTTTTTTTTTAAACATCCGGTGTTACCTAAGCAAAGAGGAAAAATTTTGAATTCCCATCTGCACTGCTGCAACCCCTTAAGAGACTCGGAAAGTCTGTAAAAAAGCAGCAGTTCCTCTGTGGAATTGCTCTGTGTTGCTGCAAGAGAGAAAATGGCACAGGTCAGGAGAGGGCTTTTACCAGCCTGCCAGGTGATGCTGAGCAGATCTAGAACTAGACCAATGTACATTTGCTAAGAACAGAAGTGTGGGTTTTGCAGCATAGCTGTGTTTTTGGGTACATCACCAAAACACTGGTTGCTGGAACCATCTAGCCTCGGGAACATGCAGGCCGAGGGCGCTCTCAGCAGCACAGGAAGGGTGTGCTCAACAAAACCCCTGCAAAAATGCCTGCTTTTCCCTCATACTGGCCTATGAGAGCCTGTGGTCAAAGACAGGCTTGGGCCAACTATTATTTAACCTACCCCATCCCTCCCTCTTGACGACAGAGGTCCCCTGAACTGTACTATTCAAATTCTTGCTTTTACTGCTTTGCTAGGGATTGTGCTCCTATTAGGGACTACGCAAATACACCGATCTGTACCATCCTCCAGGGCAGTTCAAGAGCGCACAGTTTGGCTCAGGGAACTCCAATAGCAATTGTTGAACAAATGTTTCCCATATCCTCTCCCGCTCATGAACAATGTGTCCTCATGCCAGTAAGACCATGTTACAGCTTTTGTTACATTTGTTAAGAGAAGTTGACAGTTATAAACAGGCTTACTAAAATAAATGTGTTCCCCTAAAAGTTGACACGTTTTTTAAAATAATACTGTGTTCTCCAAAATATGTATGGGCAGGACTAGCTACTCATGACTGCAACAGTTGCTTCTGGAAAAGTAATAAGTTTTTTCTTCATTCTCAGCTATAGCTGTTCAAGAGTGCCTTAGAGGATTTTCAGTTTTTCAGTTTGTTAAGGCTTGTTACCTGAATTGCTTACTTTTCTACACCTAGTGACTAAACAGGTTTTTGTGATACTCTTCAGCTAAATAACCTCCCATGGTACAAACATACATGAACTTGTCTATTGTTTGTTCTTTGGCTGTTCATAACCTTCAAAAACATTACTCTTTCCAGTTGTTAGGTGTTTTTTTTCCCTCCTCATCCCATCTTTCTGTAACACTCCATGAACTGTTGAGTGACCTATGCTCAGAGCCTCTATTTTTCACTCTGGCTTATATGACTGACTTCATCTGCAAAACATTTTGTGATATTCAGTATGAAAAACTTTGGATAAAAGGAGATGTTTCACTGGCAGGCATTGACAATGTAGAGACAGTAAAGCAACTGCAAACTTCCTGCCCCATGCGTTGCTTGTTCTGATTTCTGTACATAGAGGCAACTCCAGAGCTAGTAAAATTGTATTGCAAGAAACTATCTTTCAGCAATAGGAAGACAGTGACAGAAAGTATTCAGAGTAAGGACTGTAAAATCAAGTTGCAAGACTTTAACTGGGTATTTATTTACAAGACAGGGCAGGTGGCGTCAGTGGTTCCCCCTGCTTTCTACTGGTCTCATTTGTTAAAGTCATTCATCTGAAACATGGAGCACATGAAAAAAGATGATTGGGAGCTCTGGTACGTGATACACACTTCTGAACATCTGTAGAATCAGACTGAAGCAAAAGGAAAAAAAATGTGGAAGGGTAGGCAGAAAGGAAAAAGGAAGGAAAGCAGTATCATAGATTATTTCTTATAGAGATAAGAAGAGAGTAAACTTATCACATGGAATGATGCTGCTAGGCCATGCCAGATGGCAGGAATGTGCAACAGAAATAACTGAGATGGAGGAAGAAAGTCTGCTGGGCATGTTACCAGATTCCGAGGTGGGTTTTTTTTCCTATTTAGACCCAGTGGGTGATGGAACACAATCATTGAGACAGGCAATGGCAGTCTCAAAATGACAGATTATGGCCTAAGGCAATCACAGGCTCCTAAATCAGCTAGGACATCCTGACAGCTTTTCCAGGGGACAACACACATGTAAGCCAAAAAAAAAAAAAAAAAAAAAAAAAAAGGAACAGCAGTAAAATCCAGGATTCTGGAACACAGGTTACCCCAAAGCATCCAGAACCTCTGTGAGCAGCATCAGCCACATTTCAAAAGGCAGCAGACTTGTGCTTGTCTCCTGTTTTTACCTCAATCTAAATTCACGAGTGTTAGCCTGCAAAATTACTTAAATTTCCTCACAACAGGAGGGACTCTCATCAGCCCGTAAGCACAGGCAGCCACTGTTAGCCAGGTCATCAGCCACCCAGAACAAATGTGCTGTGCAAGACTTTGCAGCGTCTGAGAAATTATCTATTGTAACCACATAGCAGTTAAAAAGGTTTTCTCTAAAAATCTGCTAACTGCTAGTGTTCTGAGTATGCTGCGTGGTCTGTCAACAGTAAACTTTCACAAGCAAAGCCCTAGCAAGTCCGCGGTACCAGAATAAATTTAGTTTCAGGTATTGGTAGCAACTCTGGAGCTGTCTGACTAGACTACTGTGCATGAGGAGGAATTGTTAGGAACAAACAATAATCTGTCTTTTTAAACATTTAAAAATAAATCCAGTTCAACTTCCAAGCTAAATCAGAGTGAGGAGCAGCATCCCTACATGATGTCTTTTCCTGCTGTTTTAAAACCTCCTTAAATGGTGCCAATATAATTTTCCTTGTTTCCTATCCCATCTGATAGAAAACTCTTCCCATGAGGGGAGGGAAATCAAAACAAAACACCCCCTCCCCACCCCACCACTTATTTTGGGTGCCTGAGGGTGAACATTTTCAGATTACCTGTTGCAAGGCTTCCAGTCCTCCTGCCCTCAGAAGAACAAAGGCCATCGCTTACCCTCTCTCCTTCCACTCTTGCAGGAACTTGGTGGGCCCCAGTGGCTGTCCTGCTAACCAGCACTGCCAACACCCTGGTGTAACCACCTGAATTGTGAGATTTGTCCCTGTTACATTTAGCAAATAACTTCCATGACACTTTTAGCCTCAACATTTTGAAGCATACTTACATATAGTCTTACATGATCAGGCAGGCTATTGAGCTAAGAACATAAAAATTTGCACTCCCTAAAGCTTACTGGGGAAATGCCAGGAGCCTGGGGGGAAATGATGCATTTGCCTATTTTACATAATGATTTACATAATTAGAAACAAAATAAGTTCACAGTATTTATCTGCTTGCATTTCTATCAGTCTGATAGATTACTCTAAATTGTATCTTGTCTGAGCTCAACAAAGAAATCTAGTCTTTCTGTAATGAGGTGAGAGAGCCTGGTATTTCACAGGCAGGGAGTGGGAAAGGCAAGCCCCTGCCCCCCACCATGGAGGCTTAATTTGAAATTAGATTGAAGACATAAGAAACTGATTGAAGAGCATATGGGGAGGGCACAGGTGACAAAAGGAAGGGGATACTGCTGGAGGGGATGTGGTTTCCCACAGTGAGAGAGGTAAAAGCTGGTCGCATCATGGATTTGTAAGATAATTATTAGCTTATGAAGTAGTATCCCAAAGGATAGAGGGAAGCAGCACTGCCTTCCACATTTATGATCAAATTGGGGAAAACATTAGGAAACATTCACAAAGATGGGCTATCAGGCTGATGATTGCTTTCATCTCCCAGATCCATGAATAAGAAAACAAAACCTGAAGTTGATCTGTTCATCCCCACTCAGCAGTTTAGTGAGGAGATCAGTTGCATTTTAACCCTTCTGTGAAACTTTGAATTCCCCTGTTTCTTTAAAATTAATTTAATCTGCTTTCTCACAATTTTAGGGTTGCAGAAGCCCTTTGGTATAAAATTCAGGCAGTCCTTCCCTATTTCACTTTCTTAAGCTAGGTGCTTTTTTAACAAGACAAATTCTCTGCTGTATTATCAGCCAGGCCCTGTCATCTGCATGTCTGGGTGCAGTGATATTGCAGTATGAAGAAGGGAAGCTTCCAGAGGCAGTGAGAAAAGATGTCATTCGTGTCTGCTGTCTTCATTCTATCAGTGGGGAAGATCTCACTCTGAGATGAACCTGGATGTAGCCCATGCATTCTTACTTTCTGGTCCTTTAAATCTTAAAAGACGCTTCTGTCCTGGCACGATGCTTGGACACTTCCCAGACTGCTGTAGCTGATTTTGGCTGATTTCATCTACACTGGGATAAGTGACATATTAGCCTGGGCAGCACTGAGCAGAACCACTTGGGACGGAGCTGCCCCAGGCTCCCTGAGCCAGCAACCTTCTCATGGATGCTGCAGGCGACCCAGCCTCATGGGTGCTCCAGTTTATCCTGAGTGTCTCCCAGTGCCTGTCAGAATGACTCACAGGTCTGCAAAGGTCTTTAGCAGAGTTACTCCTTGCTTTATAACCCTAAAAGTGTTACAGATCCAAACAAAAATACATATACCCTCCCCTGCTTGCTCTCACCACCATGGAACATTTTTCAGGAATTTGGCTAGCGTCTTTTTGTGGTTCAGGCTCCCCTTCCCAGAATATTCCTCCAGACCTCTCTTCCAAACCATGGATCCTTGACCTAGTCTAGATGCTCTGTCAGATATCCCTTTTCCTCCAAAAGGTAGTGAGGTTTTTCCTTCTGTGGGATTCCCCTGTTCTGTAAATCTCCCTTCAGTTTCCGAGGCCAAAGACAAGTGCTAACACCTGATCACTAGGTCGTTCCTGAAGGAACTGCACAATTACAAAGTCCAGCTGTCAGCAGAAAAGCTAGAGAAAGCTAATTCTCCCTCCTTCAGCCAGGCAGTTCTATATAGCTGTCCCATTTCTATAGCTGCCATTAAGGTGACCTCAGTATCTTACCCAGGAGCGTTTCTGCATGCAGCTCTAGCAGCGCAAGGCTGAATTTAATGAAAACCAGCCAAGATTCTGAAGTTTGTGTATGAATCTCCCATCACAATATTTGTGAACACTGAATTATGTTCTGCTTCCAATACCAGGGTTGGTGTGGACATAGTTACGGGACATAGTGACTCTGATCACTCTCCTGTTGATACCCTTGGATTGTGGGGGATACAATGGTCAAATACATTGTGCTATGTCTTTTGTCATTTATGCCTGACCTTGTTTCAATTTCATCTTTATATAGACTCATCTATTTGAAATTGTATCTTAAATCCTCTTTAATGCACAGACCAAAGTCTTGCACTTGTCCTGTTTGATTTGATGGGTAAGGTTTCACTTGTTTCAATGGAAACAGAGCCGCATACTCATCAAAGCCTCAGACTCTGTTTATATAGGAAGAAGAACCGGATTTAGCCCAAAATAAGAGATGGGAAAGACCCATTATATCATTTAGCCCCTGCTATTACATATGCTAGTGGTGTAATTAGTCTAATTTTAAATGCCTTGAATGATGGGACTATTGCCATCTCTCTTGGGACATGGTTCTGTCATCTAACAATCATATTGGCAGGAAGCCACTGCCTGATGTTCAAACAAATGGTTTATCTTTGCTTGGTTAAGACTCGCTAAAGATGAGTGCAGCCTCCAAAAATATGTTGTTTCCAAAGCTTAGAAAACAAGGGAAGAAGAGCTGTTACTCAATACAGAATTTGCCAGATGTCTAAAGAGGCTAAGGAATTCATAAGCCTCTGTTTACAAAATCCTCTCTCCTCCTCCCATGAATGCTTAAATTACCAATCACTGCTACCATCCTATGTTTAGGGTAAAATTTCCTTAACCGACTCCACTTCCAAAATTGGATTGGAAAGAGAAACAAACATTTTAATTACTTTTATTTTGCCTCTTCCCGATGGGCTTGCACAAGTTAACCCTTGTCCTCCACAATTACAGTTAAACTCTTAAACAGAATTGTTTCTTCCTTTGGTTGCAATCATACCCCGGATACCCACTTGCCAAGGTGGTTCTCTACTTCGAGTCCGCACAAAGGTTTGCTCTGTGGGGCTACTGCCTGCTGCATACCTGCAAGCCCTGGAGTGGGGTGATGCTGCTGTATGGAGAATTTCCTTTTCCATGAGAGCCCCAGGCAGTTGTGACCCAAAGTGCATTGCAGTGAAGCAGTGATGTTAAGGAAAAGGGGCAGAGGGCTAGTGCCAGTGCCTACAGAGAGCTCTCCAGAGAAACTAGGGCCATGAGGTTTGTGGACCAGCATCACATGCTCTCCTTTACCATTTTTTAACCAGTCTTTGCTAAACTATGGTTTGTACTTCAGTGTCAGCATGCACTGACTGGACTCTATTGGAGCAGGGACCGGTGGCACTCTGAATGGTGCTGGAGATACTAAGCTGATTTCCTTCTGTGGAGGGGCTGGGGGAACCAGAAAGCAGCACTTCAAATAAGCTCCCTCCTCATGGAGTCTCTGAAGGGAATGAGGGCCCATTTTCTTAATTACATGTTCATTAGTATGTTTAGTGCTCTCCTCCCTCTCTTCCCCCAGCCCTGCCACCTGGGAGTTCCTACTATGTTACTGGAAAGCCACAGAGGTTTATTTAAATACCACATAGTCAGATTGGAATGAAAAGCTATGAAGCTTCCTCTCTTTAATACTTTTTGAAATTATTTATGGGCTATGCTTCTTGCCTACGTAGAAGGTGCCTTCTGAGATTCCTGCAAGTCAATGCAGAAATAGCTGTTTGAATTGAGCAATAATTAGAAGCATATGGAGCAAAGCAAAGCATCAGAGAAATCCCATTCTGCTAAAGAAACACTGCTGTCTGAAATAGATTTCCACTGCATGTAACATTTTCTCATATGGCTAAAAAGAAATAACATCCTATGTCTGGTTTGCACCTACCAAAGCTGGGATATTCAAAGTAACATCTGTAATTTTGCTCTGAATTCAGTCTAATACCGCATGGTATTTGCAGCCCCTATGTTTGCCTGGACCACAGTTACAATTTCTTTTCTTTCCTAGACCTCAGAACAAAGGAGATTCAGCTTCTTTTTATGAATGCATGTATACTTGTATTTAATATTTTTTTCTCAGTCTTTGGTTTTGTTTTGGGGTTTTTTAAATGATATAAAATGCTGAGGAAATGTTTGTGAGTTAAGACATGGTTTTAATCTTTTGTAATCCACAGGCTCAGTCTGGGGAAGGTACTCAGAGCTCTCAAATCCTAATTTGCTGCCAGACTCTTAGGTGCTTGATGTGGTGGATTGTTTCACTCCTGACTTCTAAAAATAGCAGGTCCTGCTCTTGTTGCTCCTTCAGATCATCCCTTTGAGTTTAGAGATAACTGAAAAATCTCTGCACCTCAAGGGGAGACATACAGCACCAAAGCTGAAACTTTAACTCTCTATTTCTCATTTGTTTTGCTTACACAAGTACAACTGGATGTGGTTTGCTGTGGGGCTTTTGTTGAACCATACTGTTAGGGTGAGATGATTTTCTTTCAGTGATTATAACTTACTGACCTGATAGCTAGCCATAACTATATTTCAGTCAGCTGCTACACATGTACAGTAAAGCCATGGTTTTAATGATGAACTTGTTCAAATTTAAGCTGCATTTGTCAATAGGCGGGATCCCTATTACAATGTAATGGAGTATCCAGTAGCCATTTTAAAAAGCAACAGTGTTTTAAAATTGCAGATACAAAATATCTCTGAAAATGTAAATATGGAAACTCTAAAGTGTTCAGTGCTTGTGCTACTTAAGATGGCTTATGGACAGGTTTGAGGGTTTTGCCTGAAGCAGAAGTTACTCCTAGAAAAAAAATCCAGTTTTGAAGGAAATCATAAATGTTGGCAGGTTACTGTTTTCTTTCTGATGTGATTGAGCAGGCATGTGCTGGGCTCAGCAAGGCCGTGGCGTGTGCCTGCCCCACAGTGCTCTTCTGAGGGCGCTCAGGGGAGTTGTGCAAGTCGAGCAGGGGCTGGTCTTGCCGGTGTGGTGAGGAGCAAGCGTCATGGCAAGACCTGTGGTGTAGGAAGTGATGCTGGGAAGGCAATAGGTGGCATTCCTCTGTTTGACCCTACCTCCCAGCCCCATGCTGCTGTAGGTGCAGGGTTTTGCCTGGGGTGTGAAAACAGATTCCAGCTGCTGATAGCTATTAAAATGCAATTGCAGAAGTAAAGGCATTAATGCTGGTGTCTTTGCCGAACTCCTACTGGTTTATTTTTGTAAAGGCTGTTGTGAGTGGTGTCAGAAAATGAGACCTAATATTAAAACAATGACTTTCTGGGTAAAGCATAGAAGTCCTCCAGTAGCATCTTAGAAGTTGCTCCACATGGTGATAGTGAAGGAGTGCTAATCCTGGAAACTGCATATGGATATTGATAGCATTTTTTTAAGGTCAATGATCTGTGGGCATTTGTGAGGTGCTTCAAATCATTTTTACCTGGATTTGAATGAGAGCTTCGAAATTTGCTCAACGATTTTCCAGAGAAGGGCTCTGTTTTCCAAGTATTTCTAAGGCAGCTGTGCTTAGAACATTGAAGATCTAAAAATTCTCTGGGTGAAGCCAGCCTCATGCTAGGGAGGCAATAGGTCTCTGAAATGTTATTATCATTGTTATTATCCAAGTGCAGCGTTGCTGCTTTCCTAGGCATAACAGTAAAGGCATTTGCTGCCCAATGAGATCTTATTAATGCAGATTCTCATTGTGGTAGAGAAGGGTGTTGACTCATGAAACAGCCTGTGGAAAGTGGGACAGCTGAAGTGGTGATTGTCCCCCGCTGGTCCCCCTGCCCTGTGCCAGGGATTGCTGCCTCCAGGGCAAGGACATCTGCATGCAACTCAAAGCCATTCTAGGACTGCAGTTGCATGGCCCACTGTGTTACAGCGGTTCAGGTTTGGCACCGGCTTGCTTTCCCCCTTTTTGGGCTGCAAACTGAGGTAATTCCTGGAGCCATATTACTTTTGGCCCAGAGGTCCCTGTGTGAGGGGCAGCATCAGCCATTTGCGGGAGAGCAGCAGGGCACAGCAGGGCAAGGGGGTGGGAGCTGCTGCAGCCATCTGATTTTCATCTGTCTGTGACTCAACACTCCCTGACCACAAGGGTCAGCTCTTTGTGAGTAAAGTCTATAGGTGTTGGTCCCTAGATATTATACAGATATGGTGAGTTTGGACTCTTTGAAGCAACTTGAGCAGGTGAGTAATAACTACTCACCAGCTTCAAAATTTGCTCAAGAGTTTTCCAGAGAAGAGCTCTGTTTTCCAAGTATTTCTAAGGCAGCTGTGCTTAACATTGAAGATCTAAAAATTACATTTTTTTCAAAAGCGTATCTTAAAGCTGTTTTTTGGTTTTGTGGGGTTTTTTTTTGTTTTTGTTTTTGTTTTTGTTTCTGCTTTTGTTTTTGTTTTTTTTTAAGTGAGACTGACTGTCCTTTTAAGACATTCTCAGATTCTGGGTGCCCACCACCAGGGCCATGGGTAGGGGGAAGACCCAAGCAGCTTCTGACCTTCTTCAGAGGTACTTATTCACCCCAGGCAAGCTGCTCTCGAGCTGCAGCTGAAGCCTGGCAGCCCACAAGCAGTATTTTGCTAGATGGATTCCCTAGGGTCTGAGGGCTTGTTTCCCAACAGGGCCAGCTAAAAAAACCCCAGAACTGGCATGAGGGTTGTATAAAACTTTGTTATTGCTTTTGTCCTTCTTGAAAAGTACTGATTTGAAAGTACGTATTTTTTGCACTACATTTTTATCAAAATCACTTTCAAAAAGAATTGTTTGTTGAAAACTTTTCTGAGAAAATTCAATTTCCTAGTAGTATTTGAAGTCATGTCTTTTTCAAATATGATGAAAAAGTGACAACTCGGATAGGAGCTCATGTGGAAGCATTATGGGGGAAAACCCCGAATGTACATCATCCCAATATTTTTCCCTGAAAAACACTGGAAAAAAGACTGTACATGACAGTCTCTTCCTATTCACAAGCATACAGTTAAAAGAAAAATAAGATCCATTTTTAATGCAAAAATGCCAAGTGTTTATCTCTATAAGCAGAAGCAAAAACAAAAGCCTGGTAAACCCAAATTGTATAGCCGCTGAGCCCAAGCACCCCCTTGACTGGAGGAGGAATTAGTGGCTTGCATAATCAAGCCTGGGGAGCTCATTTTGTCATGCTCAAAGGGCCACAGTGGTGCAACAGTAGGGGTGGAGGGATCAGCAAACACCAACAATGAATTCCCTTCATTTTTCCAGTTTAAGGCCCAAGTAAAGGAAATGCAAAGCTCTTTTCTGCCTCTCCACACCCCCTCCTTTTTATTTCCTTCCCCCCCTTTTTTCCTGTTCCTTTTTTCTGTTCCCTTTTTTCTATTAATTTTTTTCCTTTTCCTTTTTTTCCCATTCTTTCTCTTTCCTCTTTTTTTTTTAAGGTGGATGAAAAGAGTGAGGCATAAAGGAGCCAGGTTGACACCTGTATCTGTGACAGCTCAGGCAAGGGAAATAGTGGGAATGGATCCACTGGCAGCAATTTGAAACTGTCCCACTTCCTGACTTGGAGGCTTTGACTGATGGTGCAGCCATATGGTTGAACATCTTGAAGGGCCAGCAAAGAGGTGCTGCTGCCAGAGCTGAGAAGGAGAACCAAGTCATTATCAGAAGCCAGATATGTGAGAGTGAGGAGCCATTAATACAAAATTTTGCATCATGTTTCATTGTCCTTTCTGTGCAAGGGGCTTGGCATGGCACTTTGGGAAGGCGAGGCCTAGCCTGGCTGCTGGGGATGGCTGTGCTGAGCTGTGGTTAAAAGGAAGGGCTTCTTCCTCAGCACTTAGTGCACAGTGTGGTCTCTTTACAGGGCAGCATTTCCCTTTTTATACATGCAGTCACACACTTCCTCTTTTTATTCACCCAGACCCCAAATTTGACTTTGTTATAAACTGCCACATTGGTTCTCCCTGCAAAAGAGCCGTTGGAACACCAGAAGGACAGGGATTGTTCAATCCAGGCTGCAGCTGAGACCTGAGGAGAGCAGAGCTCCCTGGCCATGGCCCCTGGCAGTGCTGCTGGCCATTAATGTAAAGCAGCACCAGTGCCAGCAAGATAAGAGTTGTAATGACCACTGTGGGCTCCTGCTTTCCCTTTTATTACTTGGGTACATTACATTTGTTTCCAGCAGAGGAGAGCTTATGTGTGCGTGGCTGCACTGGTTGTGTTGGACCAAGCTCCCTACATGGTTGTATGGATGGACTCCAGGGACAGAGCTGCACTTCCCCTTAATAAGCTCCTCGCACCACATTAAAGATAAAAGGGGAAGGGAAATATTTATATTCTGACAAAGCAGCTCTTCCCTTCAGGCTCTTGTTTTATTTATTAGCTTGCTCTGTCCCTCTTTTACAGTTTTCTCTCTCTGTTTCAGTGCCTGTGCTCTCTTTTTCTCCTTTATTCACTAATTTCGTCCCTGGGAGACAGTGACAGCAAAACTTAAGAATTGCTGCTCAAGACATCAGATTCAAATTGTGCAATTCCCAGTTGATAACTACAACTCTCCTCCCATCTGTGTTTTCAATACAAAGTAATGATTTATAGTGCTTAAACTATTGAATATATTACATCTGGTTTACTCCAATTACATTAGATGGAACTGTAGAAATAGGGTGAGTTGGGTTTGATGGTTGTTTTTGTTTGTTTGTTTTTTATACATTGCAACACAGATGCTGCATATCTTCCCTTGTTTGTGTAGGCAGTGGAAACCACTATCATTCTTGTCTGGAGAAGCCCTTACCGAGGCATGACACAGCTACACCGAGACCTTTCTAACCTCATTCATCAAACACTTCCTTTCCTCTGAGGCCTTATCCCAGGGGACCATTCATTTCCTTCAACTAATATGCCACACGAAAGGAATCTTGGGTAGATTCCTGTGTCTGGGTTTAGCTCCAAATTTATATAAAGGTTCAAGAAGAGAGAGGAAGGATGCAAATACATGCAATATATGGTATTGTTGTCCATTCTGCTTCTTTTGCTCCTTCTCATACATTACAGAAAATCACGTGCTGACTTACAATGTCAGGGGACACCAGTGTTCATGTTCTAATTATCTTTAGAGCTATGTTTTCCTGCCAAAATCAAGTAGCTCTCTGCTAAGAGTGAAGCATCAAAATTAAAGAGAGTTGGTGCCCGGAAGCTTCATCTCACTGCCATTGTTATGTTTCTGCCTGTTGTCATAGAATTGCAAAATACCTGCAAATCGTAGCCTTTACACCACCATGGTTAAGCGATGTAAACTGCAAACTGCTGAATGAATGAACTGTATCTGGCTGGGGGAACGGGCTGGTTTTTACCATTCACAACACCCCCACCCCCCACCGAAAGTGCCACAGCTCTGTTTCCAGATGGATCAGGAAGGCAAAGGAATTTGTTAATTGATTTTTCTCCCTCCCATATCAATTAATGAAGCCCATCTAGGGAGATGTATGCTCTTCTCTCTTAGTTAATTAATCCTTTTCCTTTATCTTCACAAAGAACTGCAATAAAGCAATTAGCAAAGGATTTACAGGGTGTGGAGTAGTGAGAGATTCCTCTGGCCCCTCTGCAGCTCAAGCTGTTCAGCACTGCTGCAATTCAGGCTCTCTCTAAAGGGATTTGTGTCCCCCACCCTCTGTGGTGTGGCTGCTGAAAGCCCGGCCCTCTCAAGATGTGAAATCCGCAGCTTGCTCTCTCCTAAGGGAGAGTTAACAACTTCGGTGCCAGTCCTTGGCAAAAGCCTCCTCTGGGACAGTGGCACCAGCCTTCAAAAGCGACAGGCACTGGCTGCTCGTGGCACCACTGTCCCCTTAGCTCCTGAGCTGGTGTCTTGCAGGAGGATACAGCAGTGTGGGGTGTGCTGAGCTACCCCAGCACTTCAATCCTGCTATAACAGCCCAGCTGCCTCCATCCCCTCTCCTGGCCCTGTCCTCCCATCCCAGCCTGTACATAGGTTCTACCTCCCCAAAAGGCCTTAGTGAGCAGTTTGGCACTCTCAGCCAGCAGGAAAGGAGCCTACCTAAGCTGTAAACCCTGCAAGAGAGGAGCTACAGGAGGATGGAGGTGCCTTCTCCACTCTGTAACTGTGAGGTGTTGAATAGGTTTTGCCATTCTCCCCAGTTGTTAGGGCTCACTTGAACAGCTGTCCCCAAACTCCATGACATGGCTGCCCTGATGGTGGATGCCTTTTTGTGGAAAGGACTGCAGCTGCACAGCGGGGGATGCGCTGGCAGCGACAGCAGCATCTCCTTACGGGATATTCACATGCTGACAAGGCATCTGTCTCTGTGATTGCCAGCATGTAAAAGTAAGCAGTAGGTCCTGAAGCACTGCAGCAAGAACCATCCATGTATTCAGTCTCCTCCTTTCTGCCCACAGCTCCTCCTCTGCCTTCTCATTAGCAGCAGTGGTGCATTGATGCAAGGCCCGTCTGCACCCTCCTTCTGGAGGCACAAAGAGCTGGAGATGAAAATCTCCCTCTTCTGTGCTTCTAGCTATGAAAAGTGGGAGCCCTTCTGGTTCCCTGAATGACACAGTGGCCTGGGAAGGACAGGCAGATCCCAACAGCCCTTTGTAGAGTGATCAGTGAAGTGGTCCTTTCTGTACTGGAGTCCTGAGGGAACAAGCACTTGGTTCTGAGTACCCTAACTCCTTGTGGGCCCTCAGGCTTTCATAGAGAAAAAGGCCCCATCTTAATGTGGATTATCACCAAGTGGTAGCTCTGCAGCCATACTGTCAGCCAGCACGTCCTGGCGGGGCTTAGGCTAGATGCTGGAAAATGAAGCAACAGACTGCAAGAACGTAAAGAAATTGTCAGTGCCTGAAGGAATGTGTACAGGCAGGAAAGTGTGCGGCCATCCTTCAGCCAAGGTGTTTTACTTCAGTGAAAAGGTGTGGCAGGGGTGGCACATGTTTGGTTGCCCCTCAGCCTCCTATGACCATCCCAGCCAGCCTGGTTAGCTCTCTGCTGTTGTTGTGTGTCCTGCAGGCCTTGTGAGCTGCCCAAAATCTATGAAGGGAAGAGCTGGTGAGCTCTAGGAAGCATATTCTGATCTGGGCATCAGACCAAATTCCTACCTCCCAACCCAGGCTCCACAAGAATAACCTTTTGATGTAATGTACATAATTTTAACTACACAGCCACTAAATATGTCTGGCTTGGGTCAATCCTTCTGTCACTGTGGAGAAGTGTCTTGGGTTTTTTCTTTGTCTATCATGTTGCTTGCTTGCTTGCTCACCACTGTCATGCCTATCTCTATTTTCAAATGTAAACTTGGTGTGCCACTATCGAGTGACAGTGAAGAGATGTGGATGTTCTGTATGACAGCATGTATATAGTAGATGCATATTTGTCCTTAAGGCGAGATGCAGTGTTTCATCCCAAGGGAAAGAAGAGTGACCTTTAGTCTGTCTGGATATTTTACAATCTGTCCTTCCTTTTCTGTTTCCTGTAAGGTTAAAGACCTGCTGGTGATGATTAAAAGTACTGCAGTTTCTTCTCTCTCTAAATAGTTTTAAAGTTATTTCAGAAGCAAGAAAGAAGTTTAGTTGCATCTTCCTTTTCACCCTGATGTCCACCAAAAATCAGATTCTGCTGCATTTTACTTTCTAATGAAAGTAACGCTTAGTAACCTTTTGTTTCTGTTCATATCCAGCAGCTGAACATCCCCTACCCCTCCCAAACAGATTCCCAGAGAATATTTTTTGTAGCCTTCATACCAACAGCTCGCTTCCACGGTACCAGCTCTAGATTGGAGCTCCTAGCTCCTAGCTTTTCTGGGGCCACATATATTAGCTTTGTAGCAGTTAGGAGGCAAGTTCAGAAATTTATTCCTAATTACAGCAGAAACGGTGGGTAGGGTTCATAAGAGACCTTTTTCTTTGGGCTCCTTTTCTGGTCCAGAACGCAATCTTTCAGTAGAACCCTGGCAAAGGTATTGTTGAGAAAAAACATAACAAGGTGGTGCCAGAAGATCATCTGTGCAATGCACAGATGGTCTGCACGTGCACCACAAATGCAGGGCTCTAGGAAATGTTGAATTTACTCTGTCCTGGCTTCGCAGCTAATTCCAACATGCACCACAAGCCCCTCTGACACTTCCGGGAAGTGTTGGACTCACTTACAGACTCTTGCATCTGATCTGTGCAGATAATGTGGAAATGTCTGGGGTTTCTGGACACTGAGTAACCTGGGGTTGCTACTGCATAGTACTTCCAGCTGGGCCATTGGACTCCCAGAAATCCCACATAAAGGTAAAGAAAGTCCTCATTCTCCCTTCCTTTCAGACAAAATCTGTGGGCAGAAGAGGGCATGTCCAATTAAATCCAGACGTGTTAGCCTTGCTCTAATCTGTCTGGATGTCTGCAAGATGCAGAGAGATCAGGCAGAAGATGAATGGTGTGGCAGTCTAAAACCACACTTTGCTGTGAGTAATGTTAGCATATTGATGCAGCCTTTCATTCTCAGCGTTTGTCAAAAGTAATTAGTGTAAAGTTCTCTGCAGGATCAACGTTTGAAGTACTTTTTGCACTCCACGATCACTTCTTTCCCAGTTCATAATCTCCTCCTAAGTCACTGTGTTTGCTTAGTGGCAAATCTGTGAGTAGCAGTTTCAGTTATTTGCATCCATTCTGGCTTCATAATATTTGGGACTATTTGAATTCTGTTAACTGAATATGATCTGTCCCAAGTAGCCAGGAGATTGGATCAGGCTAACTGTCCTGCTCTTGAACTTCACCAAATGAGAAGGGTGTAAAAAACCCAAAAAGCTGTTGCCTGTCCTGGGCTTCAGGGTAGGGCTTACAGCCGCTCAATCAGAAGGCACTGAAGGAGATCTGATTGTGCTGCGGAGCAGCTGCTGGAATTGCAAATTGAACAAAAGAAAACAAACCGCAAAAATAAACATTTCCAGTTCACTCTCTCTCTCTGTAGGCAGCCTGCAGTCCCACACAGCAACTCTGCTGCTTGGAGACAAGGGCTTGACTACAGGTTCCCGGAGCCCTAGCTGCTAACTAAGAGGGGTGAATACCTTCCCAGGGCTGGAATGCCCTGTTCACATTTCGTGTCCCCTCAGACAAACCACCCAAATTTAAAAAACTACTAGGAAATGTGCCAAAGAAGAATTTCCTGTTTTAAATGGCTGTGGAAGTCACTACTCTCCTACTCTCCGCCATTAGAAATACAGATTGCAGCTGGGGCTTTGAATAAACACAGTAACTTAAATGAACGCCTATGGGTCTGCCATCCAGGATGGGGGGAGCTGGCTTTGTGGCTGTGGCCCAGAGCTGGGGTAGGGAGAGCTGGGGTCCCCTGGCTGCCCCTAGCCAGAGTGCTGCAAAAGGAGCCTCTGACCTGGACCCCTCCCGTGGCTGTGATGGCTGTGGGCAACATGGCACAGAGGCACACAGCACCTTAGTCTCTCAAGGACAGGCAAAAATCATATTTCAAGATTTAGATTAGTTAATGACCAGGTTAGAAAAGGATTCTGCCTTCCCTAGGTCGCTTCCTCTCCCTGCACAGCTCTGTTCACATGTAAACATTACTTTGTAGTGGAATTTTGGCTGGCCTCATTCTGTACCTGCCACATTCACTCACTCTCTGTCTTTCTTCCCTGGCAGATGGCTCCTCTCCAATCATGAACCTGCTGCTTAGTAATTACTTTAATGCAATGGGAATAGGGCCTTTAGTTTCTCAGCTTTTCTTCTCTGTAAGCAGGGTGGAGGTAACTGTGGGCAGGAAGAGATGGAGGAGCAGTTCACTGGAGATTGCCTTCCCATCAGAAAATCAAAGTGCTTAGCCAGATCCCCACTCTCTTATAGAACCATATGGAACTGGAACAAGGCAAGTTCTGAATTCCTCTCTCATCTTTGTGTAAAATTGGCATTAAGAATTTACCTGCCTTAACTACATTTTGTAGGGAGGGCAGCCCCTGGTGTAAAAGCTGCGTTATGGTCTCCAGAAGTCCATTTTCACATAGTCTTGCTAGTCACTGGGTGAGCCCACTAAATGCAAAGCCTCTGCTGTGCTTGTTGAAACCAACTGGACATACAGCTTTTCTGCACCAAAGAGAGGGAGGCTTTTCAGTATCAAGACATACAGCCTCATATAGACTAAGTAACTGTATGTAGGTTAATAGGATAATGTCCATAGCTCCCTGAAACTGAAAGAGAAAGGAAGATTACTTTTTTATCCTTCAAGTAATGCGCTTTTAACAGGACGCTTACCTGGCTACCGTTCTATTGCTCTCTGTCACTGAAATGAAGCTGCTGAAATCTATAGTACAAACCTGTACATACCTCTGCCTATAGTATGAAATGTTTCAGCCTTCTAAGAGCAACATGCTAGGGAAGATACTGTATAATAATGCAGTAAATATAGGTCATCTTCAGTAGAATTTATCTTTTAGCAAGTGGAACGATCCTAAACACAAAAAAAGGAAAGAAAATTCCAAGTGTGGGCATCAGGTCTGTTCACATGATGTGAACATATATGCTTGAACTGTATAAACACACAAAATAGTGAGTGTATGATGAAAAGCTACATATTAGCTGAAGAAATATTTGCAGTATTTTGTATCAAATGCTATTGATACCTGAAGCTATCTGAATTTTCCAGGATGTCTTTATTATCCCATATATGTAATAGTAGTTGGAAAAATGTTCTCTGCCTTCTAGAAGAACAGTTCTGTCTCTGGTGCAGAGGGTTTTTCTTTTTATCTGTAAAGCCTGACATTGTGACAAGTGACTTTTTAAAGTCTAAGTTGTGAGAGGGAGGAAAAACAACTACTTTGTCTGAGCGTGGACTTGAATGAACTAATCAGGTGTCTGAATTACTTCTGATGCCACAGCACCAGCACCCATCAAAGAGCTCTCCATGGGTGATTTTGAAATCAACTTTTGAAAACACTTTGAATTTCACCTTTTCCTTCTTATTCTGTGGCAAGATGATAAAGTTCAATTATCAATCACACAGAAAATACACAGGGAAACTGTAATTTTAGTAAAATTATTCAGGATGAGCTAAACTCATGAAAAGCCACTGAGAATGCATTAGTTGTCGTAATATGACCAGAACCTTGTGGGTTTAAGTGAGAACATTTGTATCACATCTATTCTTTGTTCAGTCTATAGCTTGGAAATTAATCTCTAATGAGTGCCTAATCTGCTGCACTTTTCTCCATGACTTGGCATAAACACTGATTTATTTAGAATAGTTCGGCTATAATAATTTGCTATGAGCTGCAATCACAGCTCTGCAGCTCTTCATTAGGGAATAGTAAACACTTGGTGTCTTTTGTGTCAGGTAGGCTGTGTCTAAAGAAATTTACTACAACATGGGTGGATCAGCACATTGAAGCTACTTGGTGCTGAGACTCCTACATCTAACCTGTTGGTGGTTTGGGAGTTTTTTCTTTGGACTAGGTGGTCTGGTTGTTTGAACCAAATGTTCTCACCAAGATGTGTTTTGAAGCTCCCTAAAGGACCATGCATTGACACAGACTCACAGGACTGGAGCTCGTTAGGTGGCATCCAAACCCATTCTGGCTTAGCATCCTCCAGTATCAATTGAGCTGATGCACACCAAAACCACTCTGCTAAGCACACCAGTTCCTACTAAGTGGGAATGCTCAGGGGATTTGCATATGCTTCAAGACTTTACTGCTGCTCTGGACCACCATACTAACATAGACACACCCACTGGAATATAAATAAAGAAAAAGATTTTTCCATTTTTCTGTCACTCAAAGGCTGTTTTGGTTTGTTGGTTGATTGGGGATTTTTGACATACCATTGCAGGTTTTTTATTTCTGAAAACAGTTCCTTAGCGACAGGATTTTCCAGTCATTGTTGAAAATGAAAGTCCATATGTTGTTATGGCCAGATTCACAGAAAAGCTTGAGGCCTAATTTCTATAGAGTCACCATTTCTACCTAGATCCAGATACTCAACCATTTAGATTTTACTTAGATCCATGCACCCAAGACAGCCCTGTTGTATCTGCTGCACTGAGCTCTTTCACCTTGCTGCAGCTCACACTCATACCTGTGTATAGCTTGACAAGGACCTTGTCTGGCCACAAGTCCCATGTAAATATATATTTTTGCATGTGTATTTATCTTCTTAGTAAGAGTTCAGTCTACCTAGATGATGGTCAGTAAAAGATTTTTCCACCACAATAGACTTTGAATCAGATTCTCATGCCCGAGTTCATGTGCCTGCCTGATTTACCAGCTTGCTTAGGTCAGCCTTGGTTGGGTTAACCTAATCTCTCTTCCCTAGTTAGAGGCAGGACCATCATCTGTCAGGATGGGTTTGATACCCTGTTCAAGCTGCATTTTCTATGATTACATATAAAGTCCTAAACAATAGTCTACTATCTCTTTGTTTTGTCTTTTTGAGTCTCTGCAGTTCTTTGTTGGTGACAATTCTTGCAGAACACCACAGCTTTTTTCACCTGGAAGGAGTCTTCCATGGCAGCACACTTTTTCCCAGGAAGAGTCATGTACTTGGAGACAGCCTGAGTGCATGACAGATGACAGCATTCCTGGGAATTTGCTTCAAGTTTCCAAGGTTTCTGTTCTGAACAAGCACAAGGATTGAACATTTCTCCTGAGACTTCTTTCATGCATGGTCACAAAAATGATCATCCTTTCCCATCAGAGGGAGTTTTCCTTTGTGCCCAAGAAGCATGTGGTGGAAAATAAAAGCTGCAGCTCTTGTTCACACAACTCTGGCTGAAGTCAGCCTCCCCAGCCATGCATGCAGGGATTTAGCTTTGTCTCTCATTTTTAGAAGTGCACAATTCCTGCTTCTTCAAGCTTAGCTCATATATTTTATTAGATGTTCTCCTAATTAGTCATTTTCAGAAATAATGGTATAAGGTGAGATTTCTTCCCAGAATTTTTTTAATCGGGCTGAAGTTTTCAAGGAAAGATCTTTAATTTTCCAGGAAAAGGGGAAAAGTCCTGTTACTGTTTTTGTTTAATAACAAGCCAGCCAGATATGTGATAAGCCTAAAAAAATTTGTGGCAGATGCCAATACACAGACACTACAAGCAGTTTCTTTTGTTCATGCAAGCAGCTGGCTCACTGTTACACCTGAAGAGGTAATTAGAAAGATAAGTTGGAACACTAATTTGCAACATTCAGGCCTTCCCTGGGAAGGTATTGCCATGACAAAAGGAAATAAAGGAACTCCCAGTCAAGAACAGGGGCACTATCCACCATTTTTCACTCTTACTGGCAGCTCTAGGTAACCTTTAACCTCTTCCCACCAGCCTCCTCAAAGAAGCTACAAGATGCAGGAGAGTAAAGGGAAAGGGTCCTGTCTCCTCACACAAAATGCCCCGTGCATTTATACTTAGAACAAACGTCTTTTATTCTGATTCCCTTGTGCTCTGCTGCTCTCAGGTACTCCAACAGCTAAAAAGGAGAAGGAAAAAACCTGGAAGTGCCACACATGCGAAGGGTAGATTGCTTTATAAGGACACTAATGGACACATTTAAGATCAGTTTTATAGATTACTAGCAGTCAGGATTATTTTGTTTGGTTAGTTTATTACCGTGGATAGCACAGTGCTTGGCTCTGAATCTACTTTACACAGATTAATTAATTTAGTTTTGTAGTGCTGTACAGTGAGCTTTGCAACGCTGCCTGTGAGTGCAAACGGGGCTTGCAGGGAGAGCTACAGTTTAGTGACACTTGTACAAATACAGCCGTGACAAGTTGTGTGCTCAACTTTAGAGGCTGCTGTTGAAATCTCCAGTTAGGAAGTGGGACTCTTCTGCCATTCATCTAATTTCTGTGATCAAAGCAAGCCTGGCTTGCGCCTGCACTGAGATTCCTGTACAGCTCACACCAAAGCTGATCACTTCAGAGAGAAGACAACTGGACCTTAGAAAAGAAAGCTCTATCAGTAACCTGGAATCAGCCAGTATAAAATTTCTCCTTATCTGGAACTCTATTCTTGGGGAGAAATATTATCAGTAGATGTGTATTAATTGGCAGGAAATTGCTTGCCCTGGGCTCCTCTGACAGAGGCCTCCCCCTTCCCTCTCCTCTCCCTGAACTCCACTTTCTCATAACTGCACCACACTCAACATTTGACTGCGCTGAAGGGAGAGATGAATTCTGTGAACAGTAAAAACACAACTTTCTGCTCCATTGCAAGGAGCCAGATGACGGATACTATTTTCAAAGACTTCTTTGTCCATAAGATGGCGTTTGAATTAGGAACTTGTTTAGCCAGATTCTCTTGTTACAATTTACTCATTCATTGGGTGGAGAATGGGAGGGCAGGATGACAGAGCCAGACAGCTTCAATGAACAATTTTTTTAAAAGATCTCATTCAAACACAAATGCATCTTAAAATATATCCAGAATTAGACAGCAGGAAGAATTATAAATTTTAACCTACCTGTGCCTTTAAATAAACTGCTGAGAGGAAATAAGTTGTTTTATCGCTTCTTTTCAGAGAAAAAGTGTAAAGATGTAACAGATGAAATCTGTGGTGTTTTTCTTAAGAACCAGAAGTGGTGGAGAAAAGGTGTTTTTTAAAAAAAAATCTCTCAAAATCTCTCCTGCTCTCAATAAGACCATAACAAAAGTTAAGTATCATTAGGGTTTTTAACATCAAAATTAATTTCTGTTTCAACAACAGAAGAATCAAAAGGCAGGATCAAATTCAGGTCTCCCACTTGTTCTGCCAGATGTAATTCTTTTGACAGCTATCTGAATCACATCAGAATCGATAAATCTGGAATTAGATCTATGAAGATACTTAGAACCTTATCCCCACATCTTCAGTTTTTCCCAGCCTGACCCAAAGCCGTTTGGCAGCAGGTCCCACCTGTACTGGGAGAGTGCCTGGGACCTGGCAGCACCAGTGCCGCCCCTCTTCTTTCTCCGTGCTGCTTCAGCCAGGCCTGAGCTGTTCATACTCTGCCCTTGTGAAATCTTGGGGTCCTTCTCTCAGCTGCTGAGCACTGGCGATTTTCACAGCTTCTACTTCAATTTGTAAAGTTTCTCGGAAATCTCCCAGGGTGTCTAATCTTACTGTTGGGGGAAGGGGAAAGGCCTGCACTGGTCTTGTATGACCTCAGTCATTTAATTTGTCTGTCATTACTTCATGGGTATTGGTTACCAAGAATGTAATTCTCAACTTTCTTACTCACAAAAAAGGGCAATGGTCTAAGTTTTCTTTTATTTCTTTGGTTGACAAAAGAAAAATTACTGCCTGTGGTAGACTCATTCTTTTCAGGTCTCTCCCTCTATATACAGGCACACACATATGTCTGCATGTGGTCATTAGAAACATCATGCATACACAAACCCAACTTTTCCCAGAATTTAAGTAGCAAGAAATATTGAACCCAGAAGACTATGTTAGTGAAATAAATAATATATACTTTTTATTAAGTCCATTTTCACATCACAGGTTTCTTTAGATAAATTTTTCAACTTTCAAGTTCCCTTCTTCCCCCCCCCCCCCCCCCCCCCCCCCCCCCCCGCTCCTCTCAAGACCGCATTCAGAATAAGTATTTGAGTGTGGGGAAGGGAGACTTCTGAATGAACTTTAGCCAATTTAATAAAACTAGAACAAATCAATAAGCCACCCAGGCATCTAATGCTCTCAGTATTCCCACTGACGGTTCCACAACATCAAACAGTATGGAAAACATTTTCAAGGTAAGTCCTCTGTATTCTGAAACAGGTCCCTAAAGGCAGAAAGATGGAGGTTTTCTTGGCCTACCAGTTTAAAATAGGTCATGCTCTGCATTCACAATCAGCTCAGAGTCAGGCACAGCTCTTCAAAGCAAGAGCTGCAGCAAAGTGTGCTCTGCTCAGGCTGGGAGCGCGCTGCAGCCAAGGTCAGGGGGATGGTGCAAGGGGCAGGTACTCTTCTCTCTGCAGCCATGTTCAGAAAGTTCCTTTCTTCTTAGCCTTGGCTGGCGTGTTGATAAAACCTACTCTTATCTCCATGCAATGTCTACTCATGCTTCATGTCATACTTAAACCAAATCCTAACCTTGCTTCTCCAGTTTTAGTGAGAAACTCTGTGCCTTGTCATCTGCTTGATCAGCACTACTAGAACAGCTTTGCTACTGAAGCAGTGGAAATTAAGTTTCTCGTGGTAATAGGATGTCCTTTGCCAATGTAGCATGTTTCAATTCCCAAGGAACAGACGCTATACAAGCAAAACTACTTCTGTTGGTACAGCTACGTCATGCTTTTATCTTTGTCAAAGTGCAAACCCTTGATGTTTCCACTGGCAAAAGTTTCTAGCTGGATCTTGAAGGAACAGAGGGATACTGCACTGCTGCAGGGCCTTTGGGGCAGGGACAGCTGGTGTGGGTGAAACGGGTCATTTCTCTCTTCTCTCATTCTCTCCCCTATCCCTTCTTCCCCCAGATGAAATTGGCTGTACTGATCCATTTAACTGCAGTTAGTCTAATGACATCTGTCAAAACAGTGAGGCTGATCTGGGATCACAGTTCATCCAACCCCAACCTGACCCCAGGCTCTGCCAGCAGCTGGTGGCAGAGCTAACTTGGCTTTCAGAGTGTAGCCCTTGTTGCCCTCTGTGGGAGGTGAGCCCCTGTATGGGCAGTGTGCTTTGCCATGTTTGATCCACTAATGCTCTTTTGTTCTGTGGAGGTAAGAAAAGGTGACATTCAGGGTGATGCTTTCTTGGCATCCAGATGTGTTCGCAGTTATGCACTGCTGTATCCTGTTCATCATCAGCTTGGATCAACATTTTCAAGTGTATGAGCTCACAGGGCTCATTTTGTCTGCAAGATCCTGGGAGTCCCCATGTACGCTGCTCTGGTGCTCAGTCAATCAGTGCAGTTGTATCAGCTGAAGTGTGGCTGTGCCAGCACAGTTTGTTTCGCTTGGCGCAGGAGAAGATATCAAATAGTAATTCTTTTGGATGCCCCCTTAGCTACTTTGCTCCTTCCTTGCTATTATAGTCATGAACATAGGCATAAATTTATTGGTGGAGAGGTCTATCAGTTTCTCCCCGAATCCACTTTCAATGTCAGAAATGGAGATGTACCGCAGCTTTTACAATCTCTTGTCTGTAAGGAGTTACTAAATAATAGCTGACTTTACCAGATGAGCTGGTATATTTTCCCAGTGATTGCACAGAAATTAAGGAGTCCTGGCTTAGCCTCACAGGAAAGGCTTTGGACCCTTCACTATAATCTTCAGAAATCGCTCCTGGTTCTGGGATCCCTGAACTCAGATGATGATGAGGACAACAGAAGGACTGAGGAAGTCAAGGAGGGGACGATGCTCTGTGCTTTTGCACATGAGAGGCAGGGTATTTTGACCTGAATGCCCACAACTTAAAGTCACCCCAAATCAGCACCTGCGTTTGAAAACCTTTGCCTGATTTGTGCTTTTTTCATATGCCAGCTTTAGACAGGTATGAGAATCAAGGATTTCAGCTGGGTTAAGCCCAGAATTTTTTTGGTATGTCTTGCTCTTCCTTGTGCCCCAGTGTATAAAAGTAACATTTTCCACTAGAGAAGGAGTAGCAGTGACTTTAAAACCCAACCAAACAGGGAAACACATTCAATTGTGTTGGTGGTGATGGGGATTTATAGCATGTTGTGAACTATCAACTTAGGCCTAGAATTTAAGCGGGGGGCAGGGGTGGAGGTAGAAAGTGCAGGAAAGCACAGCTCCCTTGTTAAAATGAAGGAATGAGTTTAATGTATACAGGCAGAAAGAGGAGGCAAGTCCTTTCCCTGTTAAATATTTACTAACTGAGCTCTACTTGGGCTTCTGATTTTCTGTATCTCTAAAGGTGGTGGTACTTGTGACAGTAGGATATGTTCCTTAATGTATTCCTCCCTCTCAACCCACCTTGCATGGGAAATGGCTGCGGTAACAAAAAGCAGACTGTTCCCTTCTCATGAATATTAATCAGTAAACTCCCCCTGCTATTTTAAATCGAAGGCTGATGCTAAAGCCCTTTTTTCCCCCCACTCAAACATCCCCCGAGGAAAACCCTGAAAGTCCTGGGAAAGCCATCCACAGAGGCTGCCGTGACTAGAGGCCTTCTAGGCAGTGACATATAAAACTCTAAGGTCAGGGGGCACAGCAAGAGGAGGAATCAGCTTTGTTTCCACTATGTGTTGCTGAAAGCTAAACCTTTATGGAACTTTTCTAGCTGCATTTTTGGCTATTTAGCTTTGAAAACAAAAGATTTATTTATTTATTCCTATTCATCGCAGTTTTTGTCCTAAGTTGACAGCAGTGACACAAGAAGGACCCTCCCTGTTCTGAGTTGTAGCTGTTTATGCTCCTTTGGCCATCACTGCTTTAGTAAAAATATTAAATGATCCTTAGGCAAAGGGAGGAAAATAAAACAAGAAAAAAGATTACACAGAGCCAATGTAAACACCTGTTACTTCAATTCATTCTTCTAAATAAGAAAATTAAAACTCCTCCTGGCAAGTAAAATACATTGATTGGAGCATGTATAGTACTAGATGGTGTCCAGAAACCCAGCTGTGTGTCTTCATGATCCACTTAGCTTCAGATCAAACCAGAGGAATATTCCCAAGGACACAGGGTGATACAGCCAGAGGCTGGCTTCCCTCCTAGATAACCCTGAGCAGTACTGAATAATTCTTTGAACTCAAAGCAATTTGCAATTGTGTTCAGAAATAACACACAGATTTGCCAAAATCCAAGAGTATATCAGCAACCGATGTGTATTTTTCCAGCGCCTGTAATGATAAGATGGTGTGGAGTTTTGTTGTTTTCTCTTTGGGGCAGTGTTAGCACTTGTGGTGTGCTGGAGGATTTCCCATGCCAAGGATGCAATTCATGTCCTGAAGAGTGTGCAGTCAAGAATAATGTTTTTAAATCTTTGTCCTTTATCAAAGAATCTGGATAGACTTCAAAGAACATTATTATCCGTATCTTACAGCTGGGAAAACTCAGACGAGGAGGGATGACATGGCTTCCCCAAGGTGATCTTAGGAGCTGCTGTCAGACCACGAGTAAGATACTGTAGTTCCTGCCTGCTGTGGATGCTGCATCTCATCACGCTGCAAAGGTCAGTGCTGGATGCTGTATGGACTAGATCTGATGTACTGGTTGAAGGCTTCAAGTGAGAGGTGTTGCAAACTGTTAATGAATGGAGGATGTGAGGCAGGGGATGGGACACATTCAAGCTAATCAGCCCAAACAGGCCTGTGTTAGGTGGCTGCTGGTGAGCAATAGCTAATGGCACAAAACCTGTGGTAGAACGGCAGTAAAGCTCACAGGACAGGCTCTGGGTAAGCATGGACAATAACTATGTCTCAGTCTTTGGGAACAACGTCTGAGGACATTGCCCGGGTAGAGGGTGGGAACATGGTGAGTTTTGCTGCTGCTGGTTTGCTTACTTTGTACCTAAGAGTACACACTTGATCCAAACCAGCCATGCTACCCAACTGAACTGGTGATATTTTCCCCCTGATTTACTCTGGAGAGATGATACCTGATTCATGTAAAAGCAGAGTGGCATGAATCAAAAGTACCTGATCCAGCATAAGGCTTGCTAACACAAAGATAAGCCTTCACAATTCTTTGAATGATTTAGGGCTTGAAGACTAAACTCATGTGAGATCAGCCTCTCAGATTAGTGGTTGGCTGCAGTGGTTTTGGTCCAGAGCCCTAAAACCACATGTACTTCCATATTCTGGTCGGAATTCTGGGGTAGGTATCCAACTGTGCTTAAAGGAAGAGCTCTTCAGACAGAACCTGTCCTTTGTGCTTGCAAGATGTGGATGGAATGAATGGTTGATGCTAGTACAAGAGATGTGTATATTCTGCAGCAAAACCTCTTGGTAGATCACAGGTTTCTTAAGCTGCAGTTGTCCTGCTCAGGACTTCTCCAAGGTGATGCAGCAGTACAGTTCTTCCAGGACTCAAAAATGAGAAGCAGCTGTAATTAATAGCTGTAGGTATAAACACGTATCACTAATTGGTGGTAGTTACTAGTTTTCTGGCTCTATTAAGTGCTTGCAACTGATATTTACTCTTGCTTTTCACACCGAGCTAAAGCTGACTAATCCAGTTGGTGACGAACAAGATGGTGGTAGTGTCAGTCATTTTTAATGGAGTGCCTTAGATGTGTGGAGTGTGAGAATGCAAGTGTTTGCTAAATATCAGGTTACTCATTTCAACTGGAAGCATTTGGCTATCGATATGTTTTAAAGACTGTGCTGCATGATGACAAAAAAACCCCAAACCCACAAACCACCTAAAAAAACAGAAAAGAGGTCAGAATTACAGTAAGTTTGAAAAAAATTATTCTAACTGTATTTGACAAGAATGCAACAACTGTCAGTTCAGGAAACTACCCCCACAACAGTGTTTTATAAAGATATAAAATCAAGTAGTTAAACATTAAATGGGAGGCCCAAAGTGCAAACTGAGAAATGGACTTGACCCTAGCAGAAGTTGTGAGAGATCAGAAGCACATCTCGAGAACTGGTTATTTCCTCTCAGCTGAACACTTCTCAGGAATTCTTGTACCTTCAGACCAAGAGGCCTTATTTATTCTACTAACAGATGCAGATATTCACCGCTATATTGCCTGTGGTATACTGACAATAATGGAGAATTTTCAACAGGCAGGTATGGCACCCTGGAAATCATGCCAAGTTGACTCTTGATCTCAAACTTCCAGTTTTTCTGAAAGTGTTACCTAGCTTGGCTAAGCCAGCTGGGCTTGTCCATCACACTTAGCCTCCCAGGTCTTTCAGAAGAGAGGAGAGATGTTGAGACATCAGCAGTCAGTACTAGAGATGCAATACTCTTTTCCCTGACATCATTCAGCTGTGACTCTAAGTGCCAGAGCCAAGGCTGGCCATGTTTTGGAGACAGGGGCTGTCTCTGGGCTGCTACACCCATAGGCTGTATTGGCACTTGCACTCTTTGTGGATGAGCAGTTTCCTGTGGTGCACATAGGAACAGAATCCTTCCTTCTACTTTTCCTGTGTTAGTCCCCCCCCATCTGTGCAACAGGCTTCTGCATTCCATAAACTTATCAGGTGACATCTCTTTCTCTGTGGCATTCTCTCTATACTTATTTAGGGATTTGAATACCTCCCAGTCTGTGATTTCTGGGCAGAACAATGTATGCTATTGATAGTACAGTCTACAGCCAGCTTGTCTTTCACTTTCCTGTTTGACCTTTTAAACTTTAATATTTCACAAATACCCAGTCTTGAAATTTTACACACTTAAGGCACCTAAAAGAAAATTCTCCACTGGTAAAGTTGTCTAAACAAACTAGCCAAACCTTGAAAGGATATAATTTCCCTTGAAAGTGCATCCTCACAGATAATTGATAGCATAGCCATCTTTCAGACCAGATGGTTTCCTTTTGGATGCTTACACAGAATAAAGTATGAGGAGCAAAGTAGCCCTTATACCCTCAGAACAGAGCCTGCCACTGCTTCTTAGACTAAAATCCACATTCCAGAAGGGTATAAGCTAATAAAAAGAACCCTTGCATTTTACCTGATGATAATTAGCTTCATTGCAAGAGAAAAGTAATTTATATACATTGGTTGGTTCATTAATATTTATTATTGTATGATAATAAATGTTTATATGTCTACATACCTATAAGGTAATGAATATAGTACTGCATAAGACATAAATATATTTTATAATAGCGTATGTATTTATAATATAATAAATATAAGATATATTGCAATTGATACTTACATTTATCCCATGCTTTTCTTCAAAGAGATTTGCAAAGGGTAAAATCTATAGTGTCTTCCATGGAAATGAAGCCACTTCTGGTGTGGAATTAGTATGTTGTTTACAGTACTTCATAATCATGTCTAATAGCTGAGGTTGAGCTAGTCCAGCCTTCCCTTTTGGGACCATGTCATAGTACCTGACTTCTGTGTCATACTAGAGCATGGCACTAGCCTCTTCTTCCTCCCGTACAGAGGTGCTGAGCTCTTCACAGGCACAGGAAACACTGGTCCTTTACTCCTGTGATATGTACAATATGCTGCCCAAGCAGCAAATTCCCCCTGCTCCTCTGGAAAGGTAGCAGACCTTTATATATATAAAAAAAAAGACAAAAGGGACCATCTTGGAGGATGGATGTTCTACAGTATGGATTGTGCTGGTTAGGGTAGAGGTGGAGAAAGAAAACATTGATTGAAGATAGCAGTGAGGCAGAGAGGAATCACCCACTTTGGTATGAGAATTTTAACAGGGCATTGTGACAGTTCTTTAAAAAAAGAAAGCAAAACACACTCTCTGAGATTATCTGTGCATTGTGGAGGGAAAACACCACTTACTGAATTGGTGGCAGCCCGGCTGGGAAGTGTCTCAGAAATTGTTTGTTTGTGCTTTGGTGTGGGCAACACAGGACTATACTCTCCTAAACTGATGAGAACAAGGGATTGTGAGAGGAGGGAGAAGGTATTTTGGCAGAATAGGAAGGAAAACACATGCCTTCTAAGGAGATAACACTTCGGAATACATCACTGAGAATCATGAGGTCTACACAATTCCGCTTTTTGTCTCTCTTCCATGTGAGTATATGGCAAACAGGATGGCAGGACTGCAAGGAGAGTTCTGCAGAGGTGATAGGAATGATACAACTTAAAGACAAAGTTTGTGAGAGCAAAGCAGTGTAAGAAGAATTCATCTACTGTTCTTCTGGCAAGATTTGCATTAATACTAAGTTCAGGGAGTTATATACCTAAGGACCATACTAGATCCCCCTTGTTTAAATTCTTCATGTTGGTTCAGTATTTTTAAACTATTTTTTAACTTCTACTACTCTTTTTGCTTCTAAGAAGTTGCCTCATCATAACTAAGCAGATGGACAAGGGATTCATCTAACATTCATCAGTATGTCCAGCCTGAGTAACATTACCTGATTCCTGGAAGTCTTATCCTTCCCATCTCCACTTTTTGTACTACCCTTGCCTTACATTGTCTTCAATCTGGAAGCAGGCAAGGGCAGGGCCCTTGCTGGCTCACGTTTTTGCAGTGTTTGTGCATGGGGGCCCTGATACTAATTTTTTAGCTTTTGTGGAACAGCATCAGTCAAAGTGCTTGTAACCCAAAGCCTGCTTGTGAAACACGAGAAGAGTTTGTTCTTCGATGGACAGTGCTGTGAGCAAGATAGTGATGGCTCTTGGAAGGCATTGTATTTGTGGAGGGCTTCTCAGGAAGCATGGCTATGCTGGTGGTTCCTTCTCCCGATTCCCGACCAGATGCTTCTCCTGAGTACCAACTTCACTAGCAGGACTCAGGCTGGGAGAGCACACGATGTGCCTTTGGAAAGGTTCAACTGCCCCTTCATATGCCCTTTTGGGCCTTGGGGTAGCCAGGCTTCAGGAAGAGCAGAGAGGAGAAGGTCAGAAGATGAAAGGGTCTTTAGAGTAAAATCCTCTGCTGAGATGCAAGGCATAATGACTTTGTCACTCAATTAGACTGAACTTTCAAAGCACGGAATGATGTGTCAGACGCGGCAATGCAGCCCTTGTCAGCGCAGTGTGTGGGAGGCAGCCCAGCAGAGGGGAGGGAAGTGAAGAGGGTTTGTTCAGCAGCTGGCACAGCAGCTGGGCCCCGCCAGCTCACATATGAGTTGCTTCATGCCCATCAGTGCCCAGCTTCTTCACTGGCTGTGGCACTTGGCACTCTGCTAAGTCTGCTCTTCTTAGCTCTCCTTCCCTGGTGCAAGGCTCAGCAGCAAACATGCACCCTGAGAAAGCAAAGAGCCCAGGACCAGCACAAAGCACTTTATGCAAAGGATTTTAAAGCCTGCTCATATTAAGAGGTAAGTAAGTTAGTGGCTTCTAAACTACATAGTGGCAAAACTGCTTTGAAAAGCAAAGTAGCCTTCAATTATATGATTAACTATATTAACTGTTCTGTCCTTATGGAATGCCTTGGCTTGAAGGCTGATGCATTTCATGCACCCTCCTGTCCAAATCAGTGAGCACCAGATGAACACCCATTGTGAACTGTGAAACTCAGAGCCTTGTGAGAGGAAATAGCTCCCTCATGAAAATCAAAGGCCTCTGTAACAGCGCAGAATGGATATAAATAGGTGTGAGGGTCTTCTTCAGAGGCCCTTCTAACCTAGACTGCCCAGTCCTTCTGACTGAAACATCAAATATCTTTTTATATGTAACTAAGTTATCTGTATAATTTGTGCTTTTCAGTGCTGTATGAACATGGCAAATGTGCACGGTGACTGAGATTTTCAAAAGTCACGAGAATTAAGACACCAGTAACAGCTGGTGCCTAAATCCCTGAGACTGTGTGGAAAGGCAGTCAAGAAAACTGTTAAGAGGTTTGCAATGAGAATGCCCTGGGGAAGGAACTCAGCATCGTCCTAATTGGAAGCTGAGAGATTTCACAAGCAGAGCTTCTGTTTGCAGCATTTTGCTGAATCCTAGTGTCATTTAACAGTCTCAGGATGACTCTATAAACCACTCCTTACCACAGCCAGGTCCAAAAAGCTGTTCTGTGAAGCCAGGAATAGTTGGATTTTACAGAGGTGATTGAGCTTGGTTCCTTCTATCCCATGTATGCTTCTTTCTCCTCAGACTCACAGCACCTCTTGCCAGAGTCAAACATTGTATTAAAGCCACGGCTGCAGTGCGCTACCTTAAAGATTTCTCCCCCAAGAGTGAAGATACGACTGCACTTCCAACTCTGAGCCACAGAGGAGCTAGAGTGTGGCTGAGCATCTGTCCCTGTGCTTCTACAGCTCAAGCAAAGAACATTCCTTTTACCTTTCCATGTCCTGGGTGACTCAGTGCATCCACACTATTCCCCTCCAGCCTCTCAGCCCCAAACAGACACATTGCATTCACATTAATTTGAACCCAGACTCTGGTACCAGGCATTTCTCTCAGCAGGGAAATCAGAGTATAGGGCATGGAAGCTCTGCACCGCCCAGGCAGCCTGCCCTACTGAGCAAGGCCCAGGACCACTCCATGACATGTATAACAAAAACAGTATAGCGTAAGCATCCTGGAAAGGATGCTCAAAACCAACCAGTTTTGTTTGAATAGCTTGCTGATACCACCCTTCTCATCCTCTGTACCCTCAATGCTACTGTAAGTGCTGTCTGTCTCATGGCACAGGGAATTGCACCCACTGGAAGTTGCTGGAAGTCCTGAGTCTCAGCAACTCACTTGTGAGTAATCAGTGTGGAAAGCAAGGTTTTCCTATTTCGTCCCTTGTTAGGTTTTCCTATGGACCAGTTGCCATCAGAATACTGCAATGAGGCAAACATCCATCAGAAAGTGAGAACCTGTGTTGCTGGAAGGGAAAAAGAGCATCAGCTGCTTTCAGGAAGCGAGAACTGGTGCCAGTTTATGGTTTGCTCTCAAAGGGCCTGACAGGCATCTTATTGAAACTGATGGAACAGCTGGCATTGATTATATTGAGTTCAGCTCCAACATGAAACTTTGAGAGCACTTTTCAGCATCTAATGATGGCTTCCTACATAACTACTTTGGAAACCCGATCTACTTTCCTTCCAGCCCCATTCCAGTCCAGGCTGGCTTCTGTTTCTTTGGCCACTAAAGCTCTTGTTGACTAAATCTTCTGGGACAAACACATAACTGGTGCTTAAATCCCCAGACAAAAGCAAGCACAGATGCCTTTTCTCCTTTGAAATATCCAAGGTCTTTCTTTGCATAGCAAGAATCTATGCCCTGAATGGACTCAGGGAGGGCAGAAAGGGACTTGCTGCCTGTGAGGCCTGGTTAATATGCCTCTGACTGGCCGGCTTTGTGCCTTCACTTTAGCTCCTTGTGAATGAGAATGGCCCTCTGGCAGGTAGCCTGAGGGCTAGCTATGGCTAGCTGTGAAGGGATGAGCTGGGAAACAGGAGCAAGAATAAAAGTAGGGAGTATCAGATGAGAAGAGGGGAAACATTCTTATTGGCAAGTGCTTTACTACCGAGACTACATCTGTGTGTAGTGTAGCCTTCTCTCTTGTTGTCTGCAGCAGATCCCTACAGCATCTGTCATCCATCTAATTGATTTTCACCTTCTTGAAAGCTGTTCAGAGGAATGTATGGGAGCCAGCCTTGCCTTGCTGATTATTTTCTCAGCTCCCTCAGCATCCCAGGGCTGAACCACAGGTTCTGTATCTGAAAGCAAGTGGGTTTAGATGTAATGTGACGTGGCATTAGTGAGACCTTGATCCTTTCTACATGTTGCCTATGTATTTTCTAGTTTGGGGAGCTCTCAATTGTTTCATTTGCATGACACACAGTGTAGGAAGACTTTTCTGCTCTTTCTGCCCAGCTGTCTGCTGCCAGACTCAGGTTTCTTAAATACTAGCCACAATTTTCAGGAACTAAAGTTTGTTGCAGTGTCAAAGGTAAATGTTATAAATCAGAAGCAGTGTCCTCAGAGGGTGTATACTCTGCTTCAGAACAGCAAGGCTGCTTCCAGTTTCTGGAATTTGCTTCATAAGCCCAGTCACTACTGCTAATTCTTTTTATTTCTTTGCATATTTTTAGTGTGAAGGCAAAAGTCTATGGGCTTAGAGAAGCTCAGACTGGTTTGTAAAAGAGCTACTCAGTTTTCTAGGTGGCTTCTAAGCCCATATTTAGAAGCTTCTCTCCTGTCTCTCTTGGAAACCATTAAGCATGTGGAGTATGTTCAGCAGCTGACAGTTGTACTGAGATCTGGAAATAATAAGGGTAGAAGAAATAATCCACCAAGATGATGTAGCTCATGTCAAGGTAACAGGGAGAAACACCAAATGGTCATTCAGTGTTAAGCATGAAGTCTAGCATGGGTTCAGGCAGATTTAGAAACAGATAAAAGAAAAAAAAAAAAGAAAAGAAAAAATCATTCACAGTAAAGAATACAACTGGAGGAGATAGGAACTAGATACCACCCAGCACCCCATGTGCACTGTGAGGGGAAATGAAGTGAGCTGTGCCAGTGCTGGGCTGTCAGAGCCAGGGGCAGTGGAAAGCAATGGGCTAAGCCTGTTTGTGTGATTTACCTCATTGAAGGAAATCAGTTCAGCATGCCTGAGAGCTGGCAAGGTAGTAGATTTGCCTCAGCAAAATCAAAGGGGTTGTGGTCCCTTGGTAGCTTGTTCTCTGCTTGGGCAGAGTGCTGCAAAGGTTTTCTATGGCAGGGACCCAGGACTCTTCTTCAAGCTGCCATGTCTGTAGGGAAAGGGCTGTGTGGGGAGGGTGGAAAAGTGTCACTGGAAAGTCCTTGGTCCTTCTTGTCTGTTGCTGTTATGGTTTTATTCTGAGGGGAGTTCCCAGACATTCCATTTACAAGAAGTAGTTCAGGGAGAATTTTCTGTGCTAATTGCCGTGCTGTTTACTGCCAGAGAGATGCAGGGTTTATTACTTCATGCACTTTAAAACTGGTGGAGGGTGACAGGGTTTATGATTTAATCTCTAGCAAGTGTCTCTTTCATTGGGGGTAGGTGAAATGTTACTATCATTTGTTCAAAGGTGGAGTGACAGTTTTGTACTAGAACCCAACTAACTGCATCTCAGAAAAATGCTGATACAATCACACACAAGAACTGGATGAGATGAGACACTTTTCTCCCCGTTTCTGCGGCACACAGTGGAAGCTGCTGATATTTGATGAGCAGTAACAAGATGCCCTACTGTGACACCCCACCAATGCCAATTGTTTATGCGAAGTCTGCTGAGCAACCAACATGCTGAAGAGGCAGAGTCATGTTCAGCACAATGAGATCCAGGGACTCAGATATGCTGCAGTGTTAATTCCTGATATTATTGTTGCTGATGAGAATTTATCTACAGTTTCAGAGGCAGAAAACTCACTCCTAAAAAGAGAAGAGTTAGAAAGCAATTGTTTCTGCCTGAGCTGATCCCACCAGCCTCCACATGTCCCAGGTGCGCAGATCCAGGATGCTAGGTTAGCCTTACCTCAGTGTTGCAAATTACACTCAAATCCCACTTATCCTCAGTAGCCTTATTGTTGACAGCTGCTTCTGGAGAGCATCTTCAAGATGCATTACCTTAATTCATGGTTTGCCTTGTCGCCCTCAGCCTCTCTCTCCTGTGTGCTCTGAACGCCTCCCTGTTCTCTGCTGCACTCCAGCCTCGCCCAGTTGTGGCGTGGTCCCTGTACCCCAGCACCTCTCTGCCTGGCCCTTGGCACAGGGAGCCCTGGAGGGTCAGTTCTGTGGTTCCGGGCTTTGCCCCTGCCACAGTTTCACGCTTGAACACTTCTAGCTTCTTGCACGGGTTGGTTGTACCTGCAAAGGGGCACAGCACAGGGATTGCAGATGACTGCAGATGATTCACAAGAATATGATCAGGGCGTTTTTCTGCTGTTTTATAGGAACTCTTTACAAAGCTCCTAACGTTTTTCCATTTGGCAACTTAAAAGCATAGTTTTCTTACACTGTGCTGAAAAGCTCCTCTGGCATTTGTGAAGGAGATGAACCTAATGTTCCCAGACTAAAGCTAGGTTACTGAGACCTTAGCCTTGTGTATTCCTCAGAGAGGAGAATCAGAGGTCTACCTGAATGGTAGCGGCTTTCCTGACTACATTTGAGGTGTTTCTAGATCTGCAACAAAGTTGATGAGGAGTACTTGGGGATGAAAGCACCATGTGCCCTGGAGCCTGTGGCACTTAGCAGTCTTTATGGCAGCACATTATCCTTATTGTCTGCATCACACACCTGCTAGAAAGGGCTCACCTGCCCTTTCTGGGTCCACACACAGGTGTCTGTATCCTGCTGTCAACCTGGCTTGTCTTTGGGTCCTTCTGAAGTAAAAGGGGGTGATATCTTCTTCAGAACTTCTCACTGAGATTGTTAATGTTTTGTAGCTTTTTGTACTGTTTTCCCATCTCCCTCTATTTCCCACCGTATCAGGGTTACTCACCCCCCTCTGCTTCCTTCTGTCAGTGCTCCATATGTTCTCTTACTCCACAAGAAAAGGCTCAGCATAGTCTCCATTCTCTCCACTCCCCAAGCTCTGTCTTTAGTCAGTAGAGAGTGACAGACCTAGCAGAAGCTGAGGAGCCAGAAAGGTGGGTAGCAGGACCCTGTTGTCTCTGTAACAGTTGCAAAAACCTCCGTACAACTCTATATTCTTGAACAGATACAGGGGCCCTTTACTGCAAGCCTTGGAAGAACAAATTGACAGATACCTGAGTTGGAAATGAACTGCCCCTGCAAAGAGGCTGGTTACAGTGTTAAAGGAGAGGGAAATTCAGAGTCATTAAATAGGAAAGGATCAACTCATCACATGCTGTAGAGTTTTTAAGCAAACACAGCAGGAGAATAGAGTAACTGTGCCTTCCCTTCCCCCACACAAATAACTGGAGTCCTTATTTCAGCCAGTGCCACACAGCACACAGCTACATGACTCATTTTCGATTTACAAGGTTTCTTGGTTTTTACTGTGACAAAATTCAGTGCCTGTAAAACTCTTGACTTTTTATTATTACCTTCAGAAAATGGCACACCTCTTCATTTTCCTGTTGGTGGCCTCAGACTGAGAACTTTCTTTCCTAGGACATGTTGTAGGACTTACGGGATGGTCAAGCAATCTCCAGATTGCCCAGTCTGTGCAGACCATGAACTTTAACAGTGCAGATACAATGGATATATTTTACTATATCAACTTTTTGTGTCCTACCACTGTTAGAAAGGCAAGGAGTGCTTGTTCTAATGCTGTCCTGCATACTTCTGCAAACCATCCCTGTCCTCGACATATTCTCTTGCCTTAGGCTTTCTCAAGTGGTGGTGGAGTACTCGTCCTTTGCTTCTGGTTGATCCTCATCTGACCAACAGTTTTCTGTCCTTCAGCTCTGATGTGGCTCTACCTTTCCCTAAACTGCAGGTGACCTTGGTTTAGTGTTTATATAGGGCCCCTTTCTGCCTCAACCCATTCATACTCTGGGGAATCGGATTTTCTTCACAGCATCTGAAGTCCACGCTGTTCTTCACACTTGGCCTGAGACTGTTCGGGGAAGAGCAGCTCTTTCTGCCCTGCACTTGCCATCCAGCCGATGGCTCCCTTCTGAAGTGCCTGGGAGGGGGAAGCTGGCCCTAGTCATGGCACAGGGGCTGCTAGTGTGGAGTCTGTCTGTGTGAGACCGCACCTGATTATAAGCACTCACCTGATAGAAAACTTCAGTACACCTACCTGGTACTGGAGTCAGACAAGTAATTCTCAGGTTTTCAATTTGTACAATGAAAATCATCACCTTTGGTGTCCCAAGGAGCTTAAGCTTGAAGCTTTATAATTTTAAGGGGCTACTATTCAATTTGTAGCAGGTTTGGGTGAAACCAGATGTTGGGGTCATCCAAGACTGGGAATCCAGCTCTGCAGTCCTTACCCAAAGAAGACTCTCCCTGGCTGCCCTAGCTGGCATTTTCTGATGGCCTACCTGTGCCTTCTACTCTCTAGATGTGAGAACATTTTCAAATAAATTAGTGGTTTGTTGTTTGTTTTTTTTAGTTTGGTATTGTGGCAAGCTAACCGTAGTGCAGGGAAACTGTATTATCCCAAAGGAAAAAAGTCACTTTCATCTTTCAGTACACACCTCATTGTGGAAAACAACTGAATAAAAAAAAAAAAAAAAAAAGGGTTATTTTTTTCCCAGATCATTCTGTGCCCAATTTGCATCATGGCCTATGAACTCTTCTATTCTGGCACAATTGAGGAGGCAAGAGCTGTAAAATGGACTGGGAAGAAACAGCAAGAGGTAGAGGTGCAGGAACTTCTTAATCCATGTAATTGCCAAGCCAGTATATTATGTGAGCACCCCCTAAATTCTGTAGTTTGGTGGCCTCTTCAGATGTGTCTGATCACACTGCGAGACAGCAGAGAGATACAGAAACTGGTTTTAAGAGATTTTAAGCAAGCAAGAGTTGCAGAGGGTGACTGAACTGTAGATTTCAATCAGTAATCCCCAGGAACATGAAGGCCATTAGCTTTGGGGATTTCACCATAGTGTCACTGCAGAGGATTTATTCTGTTGAACACCAGCAATACATGCAGGTGGAGAAAACTTGGGTTTTACCCTTTACCCTGTCAGTGACCTAAAGCCAAGATAGCCAGGGATGGGACACAGGTGCTACTCTAACAGAAGTGTTGACACTGGCCTTACTTTAATTTAATAAAGGGGATCCTTTTCTGTGACAGATAGTTAAAAAGAAAAACCTCAGGGAAACCCAAGTAGCTGAGGGTCATTTTGAGTGCAGTCGTCTGCTCAAGTGCAGCAGAATAACCAGCTGTTGCTTCTGCCTGGCATTTTAGAGAAAGACTCTCTGGAGATGGAAGAACAAAGACTGTATACATACATATTTATGTAAGGGGGAGCAGAGAAGCCCCTGTCAAGGGAACAAGCCTCTTTTACCCCAGCAGAAGTTACTGCACTATGGTGTGTGACACAGCAGCCCATGGAAAAGCTGCTCAGCGTAAGTACTGCCAGTACTATTTGCTGTCTGCAGTAGGGTCCCCCAGCTCAGGCAGTCAGTGGGCTTCCCTCCATGGGGGCAGACTCAGTGCAAGGGAGAGGGTGGCTGTGGTGAAGTGTGTATGTGTTGTGAGTGGGTATATGTTTCCTTCTTCTCCTCTAAAATAAAATTCACACTATTAACTTCAGTATGAGCAGTCTTCCCAGCACCAGCAACATCCACTAGCTTTTTCTTCCCCCTCTCTCCCTGCCTCCCTTATTCACTGTTTTCCCTTCAGAGTCTATACCCCCATTAACAAAGGAATAAAAATTCATCACCGCAGCTGTCTCACTGCTGCTCACTGCTCCATGCTTAATATTCAAGCTGGGAAGCCGGTGATTTTAACTTAGAAACAGGAGAAGAATGACTTACACTGCAGGTTTGGTAAAGCTTCTCTGCCTGTGTTCCTCTCCTCCTGCTATGTGCCTGAAAACTGTCTCAGATTTCACAGTGGTAATTTCTGCTCCTAATAACAATTCCTGAAGGGCTCAGCTCCTGAAGTTGTTGCCAAGTCGTCAAACACCCATGGGAGATCTGGCTGAGATTTAGTCCAATGGGTGAAAGGGAGACAGGGGAAAATGATTATGGAAGTGACATCCTGAGTGTGAGAACTGGGGTAATTTTAATTTTCTTCCCATCAAATCATACTTTTCTTTCCTGTAGAGGCTGTCTCTGGCACTGTCTTGTTTTACTGAGGTTTTTGGTGCCCAAATGGCATTGAAACTGGGAACATAGGGCAGAAAATTTGCATCAAGACTCAACATCACACCTTGGTTCAGCCACATAAATACTATTACACTTATGTGGTGTTTTCTCTGCAGCAGATGAGTCCCAAGCTATACCAGTGGGCAGGAAGATGGTATTGCAGCTGTGTCCACCATGGGATCTGGATTGGATCCCTAGGTCAGCCACAGCTTAGTTACCTTCAAACAGGGATTACATTCCTGTGTGTCACAGGGCATTGAACATAAGCTCTTGTAATAATTTTTTGTTGCTAATGTAATGATTTTTTGTTAGAAACTCTGAGGAGGAGAAGCATTTAAGCTGTGACTTAAATATACTCAAGGAGTCCCTTAGACTGGGTAGAGGAGTACATGCTAGGATGTTACTAGCGTGGTGGTGTGAGCAAAGCTGTGTTTGCTCTGCAGGGCAAAAGGAACATGGCAGCCATGACACAGATCACAGGGATCCCACTCTGGAGTCACTTGGTCCGGAGCAAATGAAGCTGGGGCAGTGGGGGGTTGTATCTTCTAAAATAATGAAAAAAACTTAGGGGTGGGGGGGGATCAGTGAAGACCTACATTAGTATCTCCCACTGGTGCCCTGCAGCTTTTAATTAACCAGGTCCAATTATTCAGCCTATATCCATTTGAATAGTGGATAACACTGGAAGGAATTCACTTTCAATGGGATTTATGGCCCCCTTCCCTTAAGTCATTTTCAGATAAGAGATTATAAATGTTATGAAGTCTGCACAGATCAGTGTGATCCAAGCAGCAGTAGTTCATTGCTGTTAATGCTCTGATGTATTTATTCAGGGAACAAACTGGAAATCAGGAGGGGAGGAAACAAGTCTTTTAATTTGCAGGAAAACAATCATTTATAATTATTTTGCCTTTAATTCAAAGAACAAACACAGCTGTTGTTTGAGGCTCTTAATCTGATTACTGAAGTGCTAGCCTTTCAGTCCACAGTGAGCCAAGGGGACAGGCACTGCCCTGAGCCAACAGAGAGCAGTTCTCCTTTGGAAAGGAGACTCAGGTGAGGAAAGGGCTGGACTTGTTTCCAGGTTGTGATTTCATGTGCTTCAGCTTGTTTCAAATGTGCTACTTTCCACCTTCTATTTAATGTATTCCCTGCTTGGCTCACACACCCGAGGTGAACTGGGAATCAGTTGACTGTAAGTTTGTGTGGCTGGAGGACTATTTCTGATGTGCTGGGAAAGTTCCCAAAGTCTTTTCTCACCTTGTCTCCACCTTCTGCCTCCTCTGTCAACTGCCAAAACATCACACTTGCTAGTGACAGCAAAGGAGCCGAGGCAGTGTCCCATCTTACACAGTTGACAGCAGTGTCTGGAAGCTCCAGGCAGGCTCAGGACCCCATCATGTAGGACCTGTAAGAACCGCCCTGCTCATGGGAAACCTTACACTATTCAGAGACAAGGCACTCTGGAGCAAACACTGCTGTCCCACCTTGCCCCAAATCTCCTCTTGCATCCTGTCCTCCTTGCAGGGATGAGTGTAGGAACAGGAACTGAGGTACTGGGGCAGCACTTTCTGGCTCTAAGAAACACAAGAGCTACTGAAGAATCATTTAAAAACTGTGGCTGCTCTTCTGAAATGGGGTGGCATTATATTCCTTTTTATTCTCCTAATGGAAACATTAGTAGCTGATCAGTTCAAATGAACTTCAATGTATAATCTACTAATGTAGTTATATCCCATGGCAGCTGTCAGTTTGGAAAGGATGGAAATACCCTGGCTTTCATCCGTCTGTCTAGGGAAGTTCACTGGGATTCAGATATTTTCTACTATCCCCCATCCTCTGTAGCAGACAAAGCGGAACAAATGTCCTTGAGTGCTGGTGATAACTTGCAAGGAACAGAGGTGATGAGCAGAAAATAGCATGATGAAAAGAGACTATAGGGGACGAATAACAGCATATGTCCTATTTTGCTGCAGGGGCCTTCTATTTAAAGCAAACTCTAGGGTTTGGATGTAGTATTGTTCTACCTATGCAACTGTTTTTTTTCCCTCTGTGCTTAGTCTTCTACAGCAGAGATCTCTCAGATTTGAGTCTCTCTGTAATTAGAAAGAACAGCTTAAATCCTGACTTCAAACGAGAAGCCACCAATCTGCTGTGTAAACAGAGAGCTTGAGTGAGCTCCTGGGAGGGTTTTTAAAATGTGTTCTCCTAAACCCCTGGGGGGCAGGAGCCAGATAGTGGTGGGGATGAAGCTCCTCTTTGCTGCCAAGCAATCACACACACTGGGGACGTTAAGGGAGCGCAAGGAGGAAGCTGCCCAGTGCAGCTGCACAGCATGTAGGTACTTAGTTTAAGAGCATGGCTGTACCTTCTTCAATGCCAGATCTCTGCTCTCCTGCAGCCTCCCAAGGCTGCAATACACGCATCAGGAAGGGAGCCCAAATGATTTTCTGTCTAGGCAGTTGAACTGCATAGTCCATGGTGCTGGCCTCTGTCAGCTGCAGGGGAGGAGGAGGAGGTTTGGAAAATAACTGGTACAGCATCAACTCTGCTCGGACAAAGTTTCCTCATTACCATTTTTTGAGTAAATTCGAGCTGTCAAGTGACATCTCAGGTGTTTGAGATACATAGTGCTTCATACTGAACTGGCACTGGGCTCCTTCCAGCTGGGCCTGCCTTCCTGCAGAGCCACAGTCCGAGTGGGTTGAGCATGATGCATCTGGATCCTGAAACAGCTTCACAGCACAGACTGCAGGCTTTCCCCCAGCTGCTGCGAACAGAAGTAACACTGTGTGCTGTCTTTGTATGGATAGTGAGAACAGACTAAAGATGTAGGCTGAGGTGTTAAAGTCTACCAGACCTTTTGCAAGGATAAAGGAAATCTATGGAGGAAATCTACTGTTCCTCACTACCTGCCTTATCTGTGCTAATTGTTTTCAAGGGGATTTTAATGTTGCTATAAACAGGAATCTCTGGAATTCCCTGATAAGCACATACAGCTGACTTGCTCTGGAAATTGCCAGTACAGCAAGTATAGCGGAGGTGCCGCTTAGTTTACAAGAGCTCATGAAGACTTCATCAAGCCGAGAACAAAAGAGATCAATTCCTGCTGGCCCTAACTCTCAGCAAAGACCAAGAAAGCTCCTGACAGCATAAGAATTGATCAGGCAGTGTATAACTGTGTAAAGGCACATTTATCCCCACTTGTGCTGTCTTATTCTGGCTTAAATTGTTCATGAAGAGCCAGACTTAGCATTGCAAACCCATCTGTACAGACTTCTTTACTTACTTTTAAACATAGCCACTCTGAAAATACAGTAGAGAATACTGTAAAATTCTCTACTGTAAAGTAGAGAATAAAGAAAATACACTCTGAAAAAAAAGTAGACCTAGAGAAGTAAATTTTGCCTGCCTTAAGTCTTTGGTTGCAAAGCTGTCTGACACTGCCCCTAGTAACTGTGCAAGCGGTGACCAGGGATAAGTTCAGCCCTCATTGTCGGGGGAAGAGCCTGCAGGCACCCTGCCAGGGCTCTCAGCCCTGCCCTGCCATACCAGCAGGTTGCTGATTCTTCTGACTCCTCTGCCTGTCCAGCACTCTCAGAACCCATGTTCTTTGTTAAATCTGCACAGGCTGTTTTGCAACACGGACCCAAAGCTTTGGAGCTCGTGGGAACAGGATGGGGTGTTTCTTTAATATAGGAGGGAAGCAAATCTTTGGCTAGTGATAGAGGCTGGGAAGGACTCTCTTTTTGCTTCTCAGGGTCAGCATGGTAAGAAGCTGGCTAGATACTTGCCCCCTCTGTCTTCTTCCATTATTCTTTCATGCTGCAGCCAGCTCTCCATCTGGTTATTCTGTTATGTGGCTTGGAGGCTCTACCAAAGGCTCTACCAAACTTTTCTCTGCAGGCATGAATGCCAGTTCTCCAAAGAGCAAGCAAAAGACCCTCACAGCTTCCCATCCTTTGTGGAATGAATGGCAACAGAGGCAGTCAGCAGCACAATGAGACAAGTTTCCCACTTCCCTGAAGCCTCCTATTCATGGTAAGGACATGCAGGCCCAAATCAGTCTTCTTGTCTTGGTCTAAATCCTGACAACTCTTATGCAACATTTTGGGCAGCTGGCAAAAAGTCATGTGCGCTGTAGGAGCTACTTCTGGAAAGGCTTTGTAGGAGCTAGCCCTGCTCTGTGGGACTGGATGAAATCTGAAACGCAGAAAGCCTGTGATGAAGGCAGCCACAGGTTGCCAAGCAGTTCTCACAGACCTTGCTGTGGCACTCCTGGGCTCTGCCTGCATGCTGGTGTGGCCGCCACTGAAACCAGAAGTGGAGATGTGGAAAATCAGGCACAAGTTTGTTTGAACTACACATTTCCAGTCATTCTGGAAAGGAATTCTCATACCTAGACTGCTGACTGTCAGTATACCCTGTATAAACCATGTATACACAGTTAGAAATGAAATGCAATATCCTAGGGGTGGGATAAGTATCTAAAGGTGTACAACACTCAGTCATCTCATGGGCTGTGCAGGTGGAAATGCACAAGTGATACCAGAGAAGAAAGTTGTGACTGTTCTTTTGGAGAAAAATCCCCCAGAAACTGCAAAGATTAACAATACAAGCGATGAGATTTGACTTGCATTGAAGAAGTCTGGTTACCCTAAAGAAGACTTATGCCAAACAAAAGCTAAGTGTTTGGTGCAAATCAGCGTACTCTGTTTAGGTTATCTGGCCTACAATGATTTAGTGGAAGAAGGACCTGAGAAGCTTTTACGCTAAAAGAGATCCAGTGTGATAGCAGACAGCAAATTGAATATCATGTGTGACTACAGTGTATTACAGTAGCAAAACGAAGTAGCTAATGAGATTCTTTTCTGTGTGTGGAAAGGCATCAAATCACAGGTGAGGGAGGCACTGGTTCCTCACAATGCTTGATGAGATCCCAAGCAAAATATACTGCATTCAGTTCTGGGCTGTATCACAGCAAAAAGGTATAGATAAATGTGGGATGGTTCAGGGAGAGGCACCAAGATGTAAGGTAGGATTGGAGAGGCTGATTGGTGAGGAAAGAAAATAAATAAATAAATGCAACATAGATAACAAGGAGCCTGAGAAAACAAGATTACATGTGCCTGTGTGCTTGCTGGGTGTGAGTTCCACAAAGGAGGGGAATAATTTAAGTGGCTATAACAGGCTATAACCAGGAATAATGAGATAAAATTATAAAACAGGATTGACAGTCATTTCCCCCAGGGCGGGGTACCACACAGACAAGCCTCCTCTGGGGAGAGGGGGAGGGAAGTGCTTTTGCATGTCCTCCCCAGCTGGAGAACACATCCTTGGCCCGGATCCCTTCCATGGTAATGGGTCCAAGTAACTGCTGCACTAAGGTCTGGGGTTTCCCTGCTCTGTTTTTTACCTCTCTGTTGCGATAGATATTGATAGCCTTGCCCAGCGCACTTCCCTTCCTCCCCTTCTCCATGCTCCTCTTGGATCCTTAGCGTACAAGTTCAGGCTGTGCTGGGAAGGGTCTTGCTTCTGCTGATCTCTCTCCCTCTATTAAGAAGCATTGGTGCTGGGAAAGGGTAGCATTGGAGGGGAATGTGGGTAGGTGACTGCCATTAGCAGTCTGTTGGGAGAAAGTTGCCAGCAGTAGGGAAATAATGGTGTGTTGTGCATGTGATCCTTTGCCCTTTTGGCTGATGAAGGAGCCTCAATCAGCCCTGCCCCTCTGGGTAGGGGATGGGAGTGCACACTAGGCCCTCTGTTAATAGCTGGGAAGAAATTCAAGTAGTCAGCACCACCTCCAACACAGGCAGCCCCTCAGTCAGTGAAATAAGGCGAGAGTTTCTCAACTGTAATGAGCTTGTTTTTCCATGAGATTGCTGTAATAAGCTGTAATGAACAAAGAGCTGCAGGATACAGAGTGAGTGGGTGATAGAATGGCAGATGAAACTCCGTGTTGATAAACGTAGAAGTAATGTGGGGAAAAACAGTGATAAGTGGATGTGTATGTACGTTAGCTATTACCACCCAGAAGGGAGATCTGGAGCCATCCTGGGGAGGAAAACTGTGCAGCATCAGTCACACTGGAGGCGGGGGGAGGGAATGGTTGGGAAAGGAACTGGCAGCAAAACAGAAAACATCATTATACTGCTGCATAAATCCATGGTGCATATGTGTCTTGAAAGCTGCCTGCAGTCTTGGTCCCCCAGAGAGGATGTAGTGGAATGAGAAAAAGTGTGGCAGTACTGCCAGGAGTCCTGCAGTGTGACAGGGGGCTCTGGCTAGGAATGAGGGGCAGGGACAGAGCTGAGAGCAGCCACAGGATGAAATTTTAAAGAGTTGTGGGTCAGAAGTGACAAGCATAGAAGCGACAGGTATGAAATTACTCTCTTACGAAGGGAGAATAACCAGGCTCTTCAGCTTGGAAAGGTGACAGATGCAGGGGTTATGCTAGAGATCCATCAAGTCACAATGTGCATGGAGATGTAAGGAATGATCATTCACCATTTATCAGCGCATGGGAGCTAGGGGGCAGGAAACAAAGTTATTTGGCAAAAGTTTTAAAGGAAAGTAAAAAGAATTGCTTTTTCATCAATACACGGCCAAACCTGGAACTCATTGCCAGAGGATGCAAGTCAGTGACATGATTATAGATGTGTTCAAAGGGTTTGGAAAGCTCATGGAAGTAAAGTCTAAAAAGCGATGCTAAACTCAGAGATGCAGATGCAACCTCCAGTTCAGGAAGTTTCTATGCTCCAGACTGTAGGAAATTGGGAGAATCTCCACCCTGTTCTCCTGTGTTTTGCTCTAAGCCACCACATTGGCTACTGTCAGATAGAATGCAGAATAAGATGGACTTTAAGTCCAAGGCAGGTATGGCAGAGGCTGTGTTACAGGTCTAGCTGTGGCTAAATCAGTGCAGACTCCACATGCTCCAGGAAGCAAGGCCACACTTAGCAATTAATGTACTCATTCTTGTGACTGATGCTCTTTCATCACAGTTTTACTCCAGGGAAGCGTTCGCTGTTCAGGAGCATGAGAGATTAATTCCTAACAAAGAATTTTCCAACCATTTCCATTAGGGGAGCAGCCACAAGAAGACAGACCTTTGTTCTGCATCACTGACTGCTTTAGGTCATCCCCAGAGACAGACTTAAAGCAAAACCTCTTGAACCTTCTTGAACTTTAAGGAAACTCATTCCTGGATTTTCCATCTGGCTCAAAAGCTCTGCAACGGGCTGAGATTCAAATACCTCTGAACTGAGGGGAAGTCTGGAGCCAGATCCACAGCTGTAGCTCGAGGCCATCCTGAGCTTTTCATGTCAGGTTTCTTTGTGAGTGCCGGCTCCATTCTGCACAGGGCAGATGGGCCACAGGCCATGTGGCAGATAGAGCAAGAGGAATTCCTCTCACACACCACTCACACAGAAAATTTACCTCCAGGTAAACTACGTTAAGAAGGCTTCATTATATCGGACAGCTGTTTACTCTGCTGAAGAGTGTGAGGAGGCCTTTTCTGCTTTTCCAGGACTTTCATCTGCTGTCTCTTTCAGGAAGAGTAGGTGTAATAAGATTTAAAGCTCTGCCATGTAATTGTCATGAAGTTTATATCCCATGATTCCTGTTTGTGAGCAGAAATAAATTAAGCACCTGGGTAAGCCCTCTCTCTCTCCTCTTCTCCTGAGCACCCAGTGCGATGAGAAAACTGCCGAGAAACAACCACAATTAACGATGGGGTCACATTTAGTTCAGCACCATCGGCTGGTTAATTGGCTGATTCCATTACAGTTCTCCTTATCTGCGTGCCAACATAGCTTCTAACAAGCTGCTTGCTGGGTAATTAATCCTGTCTAGGGTTTAGATCCTGAAGCTGGGTCTGCTTTAAGGGACTATGCCATTACGAAGTGCTTCCTCTGCTAGCCAGGGCTGCTTCACTCAGAGCTCCTCCTTGCAGAGCCTGGCTGTGGGTCTGGCTGGCAGACAGGACACATGGAGACATTGCTTTCCTGGTGGTTTTCCTTGGTTTTGTGAAAATAATCCAGACCCTGTATTAGTTTTTCCTTGTGTTTGATGCTGCTTGACAGATCAGTAGTGAGGCAGTGCCTTGAGAAGTTAACTGTCCCCACTTCCTGCAAATGCAGATCATTTTAATGAACAAAACCATAACAAGATGTAATGATCTCTGCTAAAAAATGGAAATAAGTTTAGAAAGTAACCAAACAGAGATCTGATCAACACAAAGAGCGAGCAAGAGGAAAATTAAGATGGAGAATCATTTCCCAGCTGTACACTGGTTTGATGGTAAGAGCCAGGCTTGAGGGTTCATGCACAGGGAAGATCAGACACTAGCAGAGTCAGCAAACAAGCAGCTGTCAGGGTCTGCCACTTCTGTCGCTGTCGTGCCTCCTGCCACAGGCTACCCAGGTGAATTTTTGGGGCGAGGTGTACCCTTGTTCGTCCTGGTGAATGGACAAGACAGAAGTGCAGATTTTATCTGCTCTGATCTAAAAAGTCCTTTCAGGTTTCTCGTGTAAGCTGTAACTGAGGAAGCATTCACCTCAGCCTTCCCCAAGCTGTGATGTGCTGGGGTGTGTGCCAGCCCGCCAACAGTAGATATGTACAAGGTGATTAAGGTAAGAAAATTAAACTTGGAGGTGAATGATTGGACACATTCATTTGTGTAGTCTCTATCTACTTATTTCTCATGTAAATACTTCTAAAAATGAATGCATGGAAAGTAGGTCACTTTGGAATAACATCCTCGGAAGCAGGGATGTTGGAGATGCACATGGAGAAGGCATAACGCCAGGATTAGCAGGGACACAGCAGGGATGTAGGCAATTGGATGCTTTGAGCTGTGGGGAAAGGGGAGAGGTGCTTGTATTTTTACCATCCATTCTCATTCTACTCTCATTTTTGGAGGAGATTGGCTACCTCCAGCTTTTCTCATGGAAAACTTTCCTGTATCAGGTGGTCTCAGTCCTTGCTTTAACTTGTATCAGTCAGGTGTGAAAGTAGCCCAGCAGTTGTTAACGAAGTCACCCGAATGGTATTTACTTCTGAAAGCTGGAAGAGAAAGGACATGGTCTCAGAGAGAGCAAGGTCAAAATGAAATAAGACTTAATAGATGAATCGAGGTATTCCTCAGAGGCCATTTGCACCTTGGCCAGTGCAGGAACACCATGCTTTTCATGAGCTCAGAGACTTCTGCGTGAGTTCTCCCGGCTGAGATGGGTTTTGCTTCAGTTAATGGCCTGATAGACTTGAAGTGTGCAGGGCAGGTATGAGCTCTGAAGCAGACTTCAGAGCAGAAAGAAAAGACATCTACCTCCTAGCCAAACAGGGCACGAAAGGCTTTGTTGGCTGGGTTGCTTGGACCATCAGGAGATAGTGGGGACCTGACACAACTTCATAATTGTGAAGGTCTGTTGTGGTGTACATCCATGCACAAAAATCCTCGTTATCAATCATTTCATAAATCAAATTTGGACATTGGTGTGCAAACTTGTCTTCACCTATCAATTCAGGCAGGTGAAACAAACACACAAGAGGCATGTGATAAAAGAAAGACATTGCTGATGAGAAGGGACTGATTTAAAAATTGGTGCCCCTGGATGAGCTGGGTAAGGCTTTGTGGCTTGAAATTGAGCAACTTTGCTGAGGAGGGGAGATCAGCATGGTGAAGACAGATTTGCCGAAAGGACAGAAAGGGAGCTAGGGAGCAGGAAGGGGAAGGCACTGAACTGGGCGTGGGGTCAGCAGTTGAAGACCTGAAGAGGAAAGACAGATGGAAAGGAGAGGTGGAAGATGTGACATTTGTCATGAAGCAGAGGAAGGCAACTTTACCAGTGAGGTTTGTGTGAACTAGAAAGTGGGGAGAGATGAGATTATACGGCAGTAGTGAAAAGAGGAAGCGGACATGCCAGTTCAGTTCATTCTGCTCACAGTCAGTAGCTGAAGAATGCTTATTCCTTAAGAGCATAAGCCATCCTCAACTAAGAGAACAACAGGGTTATGAAGGAAAGAGGATGCCTTCAGGCACTTGTGGCCAAGAGAAGTAGTGCCTACTGCTCTATGTACTTTCCTCCTGTGGGGCTACTGGGAGGCAGGACAGTTGATCAAAGAGTTAGATAGTTTTTTCTCTTTGATTACTGGTGTCAGAAAGGAAAGGTGTTAGGAATTTCATAGCCCCTGCACTGCTAGAGTAGGTTATCATTTTGTTTCTGGTTCCTAACAAGCAGGACTGCTGGAACGTGGCGCGCTGTCTGCCCTTGAAATGTGTGCCCATTTGACAAATCTCCTTTTGGCCTGGAGAGCTGCTCCTCTGCTTTCCTGTCCTGCTGCAGTTTAGCTAACTAGCTCTTGGCATACCTGCTCCTTTTGGGGACAGAGAGCTCTGAACACCCCCAGCTCTCTGATGCGGCCCAACCTTGCAGCAAGGAGGGGCAGTTCCAGAAGAACTTTGCCAGGTTGCTGCTACCTTCCTCTTTTGCTGGCTAACAGTGCCCGCACACTGATTTTCACCAGCATTAGTGCATTAGGGTGGTTCTTGCATTTCTGGCTGTACAGCTATGACACTTTGCAGTTTCAGTTATGGCTGCATTGGGGATATTCCCATTTCATACAACTTTGGAGCTCAGAATTTGTCAGGGTTGAACAGTTTTGAAGCAAATTATCTGAGGAAGGCAAGAGGCACTCCAATATGTTAAAGAACAGACTGGTACTATTGATGTATTTGGTGCCACATTTTCAAACTGCTGCCTGCTGGGACCCACATCCATCTGTCTTTTGTTTTTTCTTCCTCCAGAAGCATGTACTAAATACCATCTGATTTACTTAGAAAGAATGAAACAACCACTGTTCAGGGGAAAATCTAATGCAATTCAGGTCATCCTAACTTCAATGGATAAGACACCTGAAGACTTTGATATTATTACTGAGACTATTAGAATTGGTGATGCTTTAAATACAGCATTTAGAACCTTGGGAAGTTGTTCAACCTGAGTGGGAATAGGGTTGATGCAGAAAAATCCTGAGAGTTTCAAGACTGAAGTTAGAAAGTTTATTTTTGTTGTTGTTAAAAGCAGGCTGCCTTTACAAAGGTATCAGTAAGAAATCATGTTGGTTTTCCTGCATGGTACAACTGCATTACCTACAAGCATCTTGAACGTCAAATGCAATCTGTCAAAATCTACACTCCTGGTGTTCTGCCAGAAGGGAATATACATATATCCTATATTTTTTTTTCCTTCAGGAGCCCAGTGTTAGCCAATGCAATTTTCCTTGAGAGGCAAGAATTTGAAAGGGTTAGGCCCACGTATTTCTGATACCATCGTGGAAATTAGCATTTCTAACAGACCAGTGCTCAATCTATTATTTGTATTTGTAAAAGCATTGTGGCTCCTGTTTGGTTATTGGGGTTTTGTTGTTTGTTTTCTAGTAAACTTAGCTAACATGCAGGTTCTGTTGATCTGCTTATGCTGTGGAAAGTCTGAATTCTGTGGTGTTGCCTGGACATTATAAATAATGTGCACACATTTTAACCAGGTACTGTGCTGCCTTGTTGCTGTCAGAGAAGTCCCTGACTATATCAATAGGACCATTTGTGTGCAGCACATAAGTCCTGTCAGCAGGAAGATGTATCACACCTCTTCTGATTCACTTTTTCCGTAGGTTTGCTCTGTGCATCCCTTCTGAGACAGTCTACGTATGCTGTTTATGGATGTGAATTTTTGCTACCAAACCAGTAATGCTATCACTAGTCCTACTTAGATGTGCTGATACTAATAAACCTCATATTTTGGTAGAAACATACTATTTTCCTCCAATAAGGAAGGTTTTGTCAAAAAAAAGGTGCTTTTTAACAGTTTTCATGCAAGGAAGGAGAAAGGGATGGAAGAGGGGAGAGATGTGCTGCTTTAGCTACACATCTAGTTGGTCTAGTTAAAGTAGCACCATTTTTTGTGTGTAGACAAGAGCTTAGGAAATGTGCAGGTCTTAGTCTAAGGGACAAGACTTTAAAGCAGTCATTGAAGTCTAGTGTCAGTTTTCAAGGCTGAAGAATATTATTTTATTTAGGCTTCCAGACCAGCCTTGCTCCAGGAATGCACTTAGGCTGTTTTTAAAGCAAACATGAAATCAATAGCCTGGTGTTCTCCTCTGCTATTTCTTGCCAGAACCTAAGGACCACACATGGGTTTTCCCTCCTCTTCGCCACACTGCCAGGCATGCTCTTGGATAACGGCGGGCAGCTCTTGTGGATGAATGCGGAGAGGTTTCAAATGGCCAAACACACATCGGACATCTGGGCAGTTTTTGCTGCAAAGTATTTTCCGTCAGGCTTCCCTCCAGATATTGCTGTGAAAGGACTGGCTTACACCACCCTGTCACAGATTTTATCCAGGCTCAGACTTCAGTGGGAGTTTTATCTGAGTAAAGCTCAAATAGGAGCCTGTCAGCTTACCTCACCATTTATAATGTTCCTGGTGGAACCGAGGGCTGCGGTTTTCATTTTGTCCTTGGTGAATAGCAGCCCAGAGAGCAACAGGGCACTGTGCCTTCCTGCATATCACCCCAGTGGTGGGCCTCAGCTCACCCCTTGCCTGGACCCTTGCTAGGTGCAAGAAAATAACTTACTTGCCTCCACCCTGTGCTGGTAACAGGGGCTTCACCTAGAGTAGCAGATTCAAAAGCTTGTCCAAGAAGGACTGACTTGCAGCTCCCCACTGCACCCACTCCTACCTCCAAGCAGCTGCCATCCTCGTAAGGTAAGCAGGAACCTCTGGCCAGCTACTGATTTCTCTTGAACCAGTGGCCCAGAGATGAATGGTCTTTCAGCTTTCAGCAGCTCCCTCGAGCCAGGCTAGCTCCTCTTCTCCTGCAGGGCTTGAAGTTGAACCATGTGGTACCAAGGCAGGTCTCCAGTTAAAAAAGAAGACACACATTAGCAAGGAGGAGAGAAGCATGCTGAAATTGGAAGTGACCATTTTGTGTTTGATGTTATTCAGAGGAGCCTGTTCTTCATTTAGGACATTAATAGTTGTAACAGAAGCTGTAATATTTCAACAACAGTGGTGATTAGGAGCAAAGAGGCAGCTAATCTCCATCTAAAAAGAGCTAACTAGCCCGTCCTTTAGCCCCCACTGCACTGTCACATTTAAATACCATGAATATTCACTGCTTGGCACCCAGCTGGCAGCTGAGCTGTTTTGACACAAAAACCTTCAAACTCAAAGAGTTTTTAATCAGCCTGCAAGAGAGAAGAAGAAAGTGAGAGAAGGAAATAGGAACAGAGAAAATGAATCAGTGAGTTCAACAGAGAGGCAGGTACCTGAATCCGGTTAACCCCATCCCTTCTCTGCAGCCACAAGTGCTGCTTCTGCAGCTCTGCATCCCTCTCCCAGGCTGCAGGGGATGGAGAAGGGGCACCCTATTCCTCCTGGGCACCACATTCCTCCTAGGTGCTCCACCCTGGCCTGGACCCCCATATCCTCAGGCATCATATTATTCCTGCCTGCCCATTCTCCCTGGATGCCCTGTTCCCTCCAGCTGCCCCATCCTACCCCGATGCTCCTTGCTCAGAGAGCACCCCATCCCACTTTCCTACCCATACTTAGAATGCATCCCCTCCTGCTGCCTTTGCTTGTTTCCTGGTGCAGGGCTTTTTACTCTCACCCTTAGCTGTGTTTGTGACTGGTTACCAACATGCTTCTATTACAGGCAGCACAGTGTCACTCACAACACGTAATGTGCTTTAGAGCAGCCAGTCTTTGCCTGCAGAGTTTTCATCTCAGAAAGAGGTTCATCAGTGTTAACAGCTGCCATCTCCAATATCCTTATTGGTGTCTCAGAGTTGCCTACAGCCCACAGAAACCCCTTTGCTTCAGTTTTTGCAGCTAGGATTAACCATGCAGTTGCAAACACAGAAAATCTTGCTTTCTCCTGGATGAAAGGACCCCACAATCATCTGAAGGCCCAGGTTTCATCACCACTACAGATCTGGGCACTGATGGATCACCCAGCACTCCCCGTTTAACCTGAATCAGTTCTATACACACAACTACATTTCTGTCAAACTAGCTTGAGCACACAACACAGAGTTTATGCAACTTTATGCTGTTATGCCAGCTTTGGGCTGGTTGTGGTGGACAGTTTATACCTTATCTGGTGGGAAAGTAGGGTGGCATAGGCAGACTGCACCCAGTCTACTGCAACGCCTTGCTACGTAAAACTGACTTGTCTAAATTTTCTAAATGTGTTTAACTTGGTGAAGTGAGTTTATGCTGGATCCATGCTTCGTGTCATATGGCTGTGGCATTTTTGATCTAATACTGGGAACCACAAAGTCAGATTTATTTTATAATCAAACGGCAGCCTGAGCTTGAATGTTTGTGGCCCAGACTGCAGACCTCAATCACACGTGGGGAATCTATACATGCCCCTCAGCTGGCTGCATGTTCAGAGCACAGTGGGGACTTTTCTAACCTACTGTGTCTTCAGTGAGTCTGTTGTGCACTTAAACTACACATAAAGTTGTCTCATCTGCCTTCAGGGTCCTTAAAACTGAGATGCACCTCAAAAGCCAGTGTCCTGGTTCCCTTAAGGAAAACCCATGGAGAAGTGAAAGTACTAAGACTAATTTAGGCAGATTATTATGGCCATTGCAAAGGCTACTGGTATCCAGGAGGGTGTTGTGGTGACCTACAGAGACAGGCCAGTGCTGAGGGGAGGGATTGTAGATGGAAACAACAAGGCAGTTGCTGGAAACGCAGGCCAGTGAGAAAAATGAGCAACTAGCACTGGAGGAGCAAAGTGGGTAGCTGCATCCTATTAGCAGTGGAACAGAAACTCTGGGTGGTGAATAAAAAAGAGCAGGGTTAGAGGGGAGCCTGAAGGCCCTGCTACATGGTGTGATGGAAAGGGTGCCACAGTGGAGGGACTGAGAGAAAGCAATGTGGTGGCGATGCTGTGTGAGTCAGATCTGCACTACTCTGATCTATCTGGACTGAAGGTGGAATGTTACGGATGTCAGGGAAAGACCACAAAGAGAAATTAATGTAACCAAGATGGGAGATGAGAGTTTGGGAGCAGGTTTTTCTTGTGTGGGTTCCCCAAATCTGAAGCTAGTGTAAGATTTATTAGGAGTTACTGAAGCTGTGGTGACTTTTACCAAATACAGTCTGGGACTCCTTTGGAAGGAAGAAGTAGAAAGATTTGGGTTCCACATTTCATTAGTGCTCTCAAGATCCTCTGATGCTGCCCAGACTCAGAGATCTCACCCAGCACTTTAAAATGTACAAGCATGCACACAATAGCCAAATGTGCTTTATAATCTATTCCCAGGCAGCAGCCAAACTGGGTTTTGCATAGATTGGTACTTACTCTATTCAAGTTGATAATTATTTTGAATAGAATACTCCCCATGAAGCATGCCTGGAACAGCATCAAACCCTATGGGCTGTGAGAGGCACATCCATCAGCTGTACTCTGGGGTGTATTCTGGAAAGGCTCACAGCTGGATAGGAGGATCCATTTTCCTATATACTTAAATGAGAAAATAGCATGCGCTTTTCTTCAGTCTCTTCTCGCCAACATCTGGCCACTACTTACAATGAATTTGCACAGTTGCTAGAAACTATATCTGGGAATGCTTCCTTCGCCTGTGGAAAAATGTGGGAATCTAATATAGTACAAAACCAAGGTGTTCTAGCTAATACGTGTCTCAAAGATCCTGAGGACTTGGATTTGGAATGTTTTAGAGGAGGTGGGTTGGAATGTTTTAGAGGAGGTGGGTCAAAAGTGTTTTACTTGACATTCATCTACAGTTTTCTGTTGCCTGACTCCATCATATTTGCATATAGTTAACACATTCTGTATTAGGTAAGGAAATTCCAGGCTGAGCAGCAGGTAGCAGAGGTGTGGAACTGGCAGCACTCACTTACCTGAGTCCACCTTCTCCCCAGTCTGTTGTGAGGGGAGCATGGTGCTGCTGTGGTAGTGCTTTGGGGTTGTGGGGCTCAGATTAGACATAAAACAGAAGTTGTGGCCATCTGTGGTCATTAACATTCCATTACACCTTTTGGTACTGAAGCAGTTGGTGCTACATCTAGTCCACTTGCAATACAAGGCAGACAAGCCTTGTGCAGCCCAGCAAGAGGCTGCCTTGTGAGGTTTGCCAGTTGTGTTTTCAGATTGTGGTGGAGCATGGGACAGAATCCCATGCTGCCTGCCCAGAAATAGCTAATCCCAGAGCTGGGAAGCAGAGTAGCCGCACCCTTGTGACCAGAAAACATGCTGAGAAGGAAAGACTTAAGTATGGAGTGTGCAACATACTAACAAGACAGCTTCATTGTTTCTGCAACAGGATTTACTCTCACACGGTGGTGCTCGGTGCTGGCACATATATAGACAAGCCTTAGAACAGTTTGGGTTGGAAGGGACCTTTAAAGGTCATCTAGTGCAACCACAAGATCCAACTGAGGATCCTTGCAGCAAGCTGCACTGGGAGATGTAGCCTGACACTCCAAGGCAATTCTGTGAAATAGGAAGGGTCTCAAGCTCTTGTTGTAAATTGGATCCCTTTTCTCTGCAGAAATCTAAACAAGGGGTGAAAGTAATGGCCCTACAGAAAATGAAGTCTAAACCACCATGCAGAGGGGCAGAAAAGGGCGGTGGTGGTTCCACAGCCTTTACGGACTGATAGCCTACAGACCCCATCCTTGGCACTTGCTCATCCTTGACTCGCCCTGCTGTGCAATGACCCAGAGCAGGAACCAGCCCAGCTGAAAAATAAACTTTTGTTTTTCCTTGGGTTGTTTTTTATCTGGATCAGTTCTCTGGTCTCATTTGCTATATGCAACACAGACAGCGTGCTGGCATAGCTGGTGGTGCAGAGTACAGGTAAGGAAGCAATGGGGAGTGGGAGGGGAGCAGAATTACTTAAACTGATGTAAACAGCCCTGTGGTCAAAAATGCAACCAGAGCCTGATACCAGAGCCTGCCCGCAGTGCTTTCCTTGGTGTCAGGGCTGGCCTGCGGTTTGCACAGAAGTGGGAAGGGGACAAATGCCTCTCTTAAAGAAGCTGCAGAAATTCTTGAGTAATCAGAGCAAATCATCTGAAACTGCTGCTACTGGGACTCCGCAGCTGATGCATAAGAGTTCTGGAACCTTGTAAAACTTACTGGTGCAGCATCCTGATACCAAAAAGCAACAGTGCCACTTTATGTCTTGGTTCCTTCCTGTCTATCCTAACTCTCTTGCAGAATCATTTCTTCTCTGTCCTTCTCTGGGGGAGGAAAAACATCTGGCAATTCTCTTTGCTCCTTCCTTGGCACATCCTGTGTGCCAGGGAGGTTGCTCAGCACCCCTGGTATTGCCCTCTGTTAGGAAGGCCTTGTGTCTGCACCCCAAGGGAAGAGCTGCTTGGTCTGGCATCAGTGGTGGAACCCCACAGCACTGTCCTGTGCCAGTCACTGCCCAGAGAGCAAGCACAGCCACCCTGGATGCTGCACACCCTTTCTGTCAATGGCTGCTGTATTTTATCTCTCTGTGCTGCTGCTTCCCAGGCAGCATGTGATCCTCTGCGGTATGCTCTGGCTTCTATAGGGAATGGGCTGATGCTATAAAATGGTCTTTTTATGGAACTTCTTGGCAACGCAGAAAACTTTCCCATTGCCAGGGTGTTCTTTTTATTCAACAATTTGTTCCCAGAAAGCAACACATTTAACCAGATCTTCTCTATTAAGGGGCTTCAGCTGCATTTGGTTTTTTTCTGAGCTTATTCGGTGTGCTGCAAACTGCAAAACAGTGTCTTACAATAGATTTGTCTGAGGGAACTGAAGTGTGTACTGCTGTGATTCTGCCTGCTGTGGGAGCTCCTTGAAAGCCAGATGTCACATTCAAAGAGTAATCTGTGTTTACAAACACATGGCCACACACACCCACTGCTTTCAGCAGCCAGCAAACTAAAATTCAAATCCTGCAGTTTTGCTTCTCTACCCACCTGCCCCTCACCCAGCCAGAGCAAGAGAAGACAGTTTCCAGAACTTGCATGGGATCGTCTCTTTTATTTAGATGGGGGGAAAAAAATATTACTGTTTGTGGAAGGCTGAATTTAACTTCCCAACTGGGGCCTCTTATATGTAAGTTTTTGCAGACAGAAAAACACCAACTGCTAGCAAGATAATCCAGTTTCCCTTCTCTCGCACTCTGAGGAAGACTGTCTTTCCCCCCACGCCATGCTGGGTTTCAGTCTCGCAGACATTTTCCCGACCACTACACCCCCCCATCCCCCCACCCCCACTCCGGCAAGATCCATATCAAAGCTTCAGCCCCACAGGGTTCATTAGGAGGCATTTATTTCTGCATATTCCGGAGGGGGGGGGGGGATGGGGTGGGGCACAGAGGAGGCAGATAACTTGATTCACAATGCAAATAGGTTGCCCTTACTTTCAACCCTTCCTTCAAACCAGAAAACATTAAAAAACCCATAAGTTCTTCTAAAAGAATAAATACATTAATTCTGCTGGATGTTACATTGCTGGTGCCTCCAGAAAAGTGCCCTAGCACCATTTGATGGGAAAAGTCTGTGAAATCTATTAACTCTGCTCTTGCCCTTGCTCCCTGAAATGCTGTTAAAAGTTCAGTTGAGTGGGCTGAACCCATATTAGAGCGCTTGGTTCATTTAAGAAAGATTCTTAGCAGGTAGTTTTGCACAACAGGGCTAAGATGCTTCAAGGAATGAGGGTAAGTCAACTCAATTCTCTGCAAATTTGAAGCAGTAGTCTGTGATTTACTAATGGGGAGCAGTGAGTTATTAAGCTCATCACAACACAGCATCCTGCTCCCTTAGTCCAGAGGGAGCCAGCTATTAATAAATCAGAAACCAGTGCTAAGCTACAGGGATAAAAGGATCTACATTAATATGAAAATATTAATATCTGGAAAAGCAGATTATAATCTAAATGGGTTAGAATGAGATAGCACCATTGTTTAGAAGACATGGCTTGCTTCAAATCTCATTAGAACTGTAATCATACTCGCAATGGAAGATATCTTCAGACCCTTGAAATCGCTTTGGATGCTTGGTAAATGCGTGATCATGCAGGGGGGTTCAAAGGCCTGCCCAAGGCTTGCCTTTCCTCTGTGTCAGCTGGAGGATCTGCCTGAAGGAAGCAGAGACCCCAAGTACCACCAAAGGGGATGATGTGGCTGTTGCTTCTGAAGGGTGTGCAGCTCGTGGAAGCACTGCACCTGTCACTGGAATGGGCATTGCCCAGAGACACCCATGACTGGGCACGAGCTTCTCTGCTCCACTTCCCTCCAAAACTTTGTCCAGAAGCACAGGAGAGGCGCAGGTGGAAATCTGTGAGATGAGGCTATGTTCTCCCTCCCTCACTCGTGCAAACTGAAGGGAACTCCGCATAGCGGTGCCTGCTGTGAAGGGGCAGAGCAAGAGGGGTCATATTCAGGGGCTGTTTCCTCCCAGGCCAGGTCCCCAGAGCAACCCCTTCAGGGACATCTCCTCCGCAGTTGCCTCAGGTGCTGTCTGGCAGGGAGCATCCAAGCCCTCATTGCTCACAGCACGCTTCCCTCCAGGCCTGGCCATTTTGTCCTCCCTTGTACCAAACTGAGCAGAATCTGCCCCTGGTGGGGCTGCGGTGCAGCCTGGCGCTTACAGGCAGCTCCCTGAAAACACGGGGATGGCTAGTGACCTAGTCTGCCTTCATTCCTCACACCCAGATGGTAACAGGCCCTTCTCTGCTGCCTGTGCAGCTGCTTTCCTGGGTTTCTCTCTCTCACCCTCAGAGTTCATGGTTCTCAGGTTGCCTCCTCACTCAGCCCCTAAGGCAGCTCCATCATTCTGCTCCCAGGAGCCTCAAACATGGTCCCAGGCTTGGGGCCTCACATCTGTCTCCAAGCTTGTCTCCTGGCTCTTTCTGCGCCTGATCTACAGTGGGATGGTCAGCATCCCTGCTCCCAGCTCCCAGGTCTCTTGCAGACATTCTTTCAACTGGATTAAATCCTTCGTGTCTGCATCCAGCTGAATGGCTTGTGAGAGGGTTTTGTATAAAATAGACATCTGGTCATGTGAGAAACCTTCAGCACCTACCCAGCAAAGCAGGGTGCAGTTTGTCTTGCAGCTTTTCACCAACTGTAGGAGGCAGGTTCGTGCAGTTTAGCCCACAGCTCACCAGCATCAGCACGGTGACTACTTTCTTGCCTAGGAGACCCGTGCAACAGCATTGTGTTTTAGCTCACAAGAATTGTTGCCAGATTTCATCGTGAGGATAGTAGGCCTTAACGGTACTGTCACATGGTGATAAACTCAAAAGGCCAGTTCAGTAGTGTAAAATCTTTTCATCCTTTCTATTTTAAATCCAGTCAAAATGTCAAATGGCCTGAGATTTCATTAGAAGAGAAGGTTCTGCAAAGAAAATGCAACAACCGTTCTTGATAAGAAGGTCAAAGCCAAGGTCAGACTGTTGCTCAGAGCTGTTATTTTACTTTGGCACCTGTGGCACTTCCAGCCTTAGTCACCAAAACGAACTTTCCAGCACATCCTTCAGGGAAGTGCCCAGTCAGGCCAGTGGTCTAGCTCATGCTTGCTTCATCACAGACGTCTATCAAAAATAGAGACATTACAAATAAATTTTAGCCCAACTGCCTAGGGGAGGCTGGTGAGTAGAGTTTCATCTACTTAAGATAGGAAGGACCTTTCATAATGCATGGGTTTGATTTTCACAAATATTGAGACTATTCTTTGCATTAATGATAGAATGGATTAAACGTGCCCTGTTTTCCTACATAATACCCCTCTCGAGTTTCACTGGGACCAAAGCAGATCTGGCATTTAAACTAAAGAAATCCCTGTTTGGAGTGTGGGAGTCTCTGGAGAGGCCACAGTTCTGCATTGCAGCTGTGAAGTATGGCATCTCCTCTGTTGCTTATCAGAGATCTATGCTTCTCCTGGGAAAATTTTGCCCAAAGGATTCAGCCCTTGCCAAATTTTCAACTGGATTTTGTTTGTTTATTTTAAATTTCTTTTTAAACATCTGAAACCAACAAACTTAAAAAATGCTCTAAATCTATCAACTTGAGTTAATCCCTTAAAATAAAATAATAAAAAAGAATAATTCCTCTAGGCTGCCAACTTCTGTTTCTAAAACTTAGTCCAAAATGGATTTAAATGACTGAAATTCTAAACCCTGTAAAAATGGCGTTTAATTGAAAAGAATTGATGTTTTTCTTTTCTCCCGTGTTATTACACCTGTTCATAGCATCTGATTAATCTGAATTTTAAAGTGGTTCATATCAAACATACATGTGTATGTAAAATGCTGCTCTTCTGACCTTTGTGCTCACTTTGCAGTGACAGGGAATGCAGATATCTGAGGAGTGAGTCACCCAGAGCCAGCTCTGCCTCATCTCCTCCCCAGTCAGTCCTCCAGGAAAGCATTCCCCACGTCTATGCTCTCCTCCTTCTTCATGTCTATACTCATTTATCATGCAAAAAAATCAGGGCAGGGATGGAGCCAGATATTTTAGGTCCAGAACAGCTTCTAATTTTTTCCAAGGTTTCTACTGTGCTGAAAGGCAGAATTTTGATATGAAGCTACATGGACCCTGGAGGTGGTGTCTGGCTACAAATGCAGCTACATCTCTCTCAGCTTCAGGGGTGCTCCAAGCAAGTGGGTGGGCTGGGCTCCATAAATAGCGTGTACTAATCCATACTCCAGTTTATAGAAAGGGATCGTAGAAAACACACAGCCACAATCTATTCAGGGAATTTGTTAATATTAGAACCTTAGGGAGCAGCTCTGCTTACTTTATATACATGTTTGTTGGAAATATCAGTTCAATAAACAATTTTCTCAGCCCAAGTATCTTAGCAGTGCAGGCATTACAGATGAGGATGATGTTACAGGCTTTTAAAGTCCTAAGGCAGGGTCATTCTCCCCAGTACAGAGGTATAGGTCCACAGTTTTTTCTCATATCAGCACAATACATAGACATCCATAGCACATGAAATGCTTGAGCATCAGCAATCATAATGAAGGCCCCAAAGTGAAACTTAAAAAAAGTACACTTTCCAAGGACCTCCAGTCCTCTGGATAAGACTCATATTGAACTCTAGCGATGTTAGATGGAGATCTTCCGGTATCTTGCAGCAATAAGTATGTTTTTCCTGGAAGTAGCTTCAACTGCATATTCTGAATGAAATCTTTGCTTTGGAGAGAGCTGATGGTCAAATATCTGTAGGTATTGGTCCCTTGTCACCATCTGCCATCCTGCTGAATGATGGTAACATATAGAGTTGTCTGACCTGGTGTGTGGCCAGGACTGGAGAATCCCAAGTTTCTGCCTGTTTCCAGTGGCTTTGCAGGCAATATGGTATTCACCGAGGAGGAAGGTGAACAACTCTCTAACATAAAGTGGATTCTAATGTTTGTATCTGAAGCTGTTGCAGAGTATACAATGGCTATTGTCTTTGAAGAGCTTTGCTGTCTCATTACCCTGGAAAAAACGTTGGGATATTAAATGGAGAACAATAAATCCCACTATCAGCAAATAACCTGCTAGGAAATAAATAAAGTAAGAGAGTTACACTTATCCTAGCAGGTATGGCTTGTTGATACAATCTTACATTCAGAGGTTATTGCATTTAAAGAGCTTTTCTGGAACTATTCAGAGAATATGTGATTTGGTAAATAGGTGGAATATGATTTAGCTTTAAAAGAGCTGGCTCTGAAATAGTACATATCTCTAAAAAATATATTTCATCTTATGACCAGCTGGATGAAGGTCTTGCCAGGACACAGCAGCATCATGTTACTGTACACCGTGAAGACAATGCTAAATTCAGATGCAGGCTCCAGCTAAAATACAGGGTGTTGTGATGTGCTGTTTGGGGCCAGCTTGCTGTAGAAGAAAGCAAAATTCAGGGCTGGATCCCAGCTCAGGAGTCCTTATTCTCCTGCTGCTGAGAGCACTAGTTTTGCCCTACTTGTTTGACTAGGAATGAATGGGACTGGTTTGGATTTCTTCCAGACCAGCTGTACTTTGCCTCATTATAAACTTTACCATAAACGATCCTTTCCCCTGCCTTATCTCCCTGTCTCCTTCAAGGGCAACACTGGAGTGCAAGAGGGATGCTTTTGCTGGGAGCTGTTGTGAGCTGAGAGAACAGGCAAAAATGACCCTTTCTCCTGCTTGGTGTTTCAAACAGCTTCCACCGGCGTGTATTGAGGGGGTGTATTGAGAGTGTGAGAGAAAACACTGAAAAGGGAGGAGAGGCACAAAAAAGGAAGGGTAAAAAAAGTACAGCAAGGAAGCTAGAGACAAACTTCAAGTTATGGATTATTTCTCACCCAGGCTCTAATTAGGAAGCCTCTTATGGGACTGTGAAACTGTCAGGCTGCCAAATGTCAGCGTGTTTATCGGGGATCAGGTGATTCTCCCATCTCAAGTGGCTACAGTTTGGTGCCATGATCCTCCTGGGTCCTTCCAGTGTGTGTGACTCACACTCAGCACTGGCACCTCTGGGGGCTTTGACACGCAGTGGAAGGCTTTTTCTTCTCCCTTAAGAATTCAAAAAAAACCCTTTTCCTGGGATTTGGCCTTTTCATTCTGTTTCTGCACGGAGAGGGTTAACCATAGGGTGCAGAGCCACTTCTCAGTATGTGACTCAGATTCCCAGGGAAATCCCCAGCTTATCTGATGGAGCCTGTTAGTCTGCTAATTGAATAAGCTCCTATTAAAAGTGCAATGTTTTTTAATGACTGCTAACAAAGGGCCAGATTCTGATCTGATCTGATCTGATCTTTTCGCTTGGGATCATTTCTGCTGATGGCCCGGCCCTGCCCCTGATTGCAGCCGCGCAGGGTGGGAGGGAGGCAGCTGCCTCCCCAGCTCCGCCGGCCTCCACCGAGCCCGGCCTCGCTCAGGAGTGCGGAGCTGAAACCAAAGCGCTGGCTCTAGGGCTTCCCTGGTGCAAGTGAGCTACCAGCTGTGCGCTGCAACTTCAGTTGTAATAAGCCAAGACTTCATGAAGTGTAATAGGCAGGAAGCTTTTAATGGGGATCTTTAGGAAGAGGGAGAAGGCTGCAGGGCAGCCAGCGAAGGAAAGTTATTTGTTGGGAGACTACCAAGGACTCCACGTAACATAATTGCTGCGAATATCTAATATGCGATCCAAGCCCTGCTCAGAGTAATTAACTTTCCCAGTGTTGAAATCAGGTTGATTTGTTGATTCTACATATAAGATGTTGTCTATGTCTGCATAGGAAAAATGCTGTGTGTGCCTTTGCATATGCACAATCAAACCTTGACTTTAATTAAAATTATGTGCATTATATCTGTATCTCTTGTTCTCTATGGGAATTGACTTTGGGAAGGTATTTGCCTAATAGGAAATGAAAAAAAATGTGGTTAGCATTTAAAATGAACTTAGTTGGGTTCCAGGGCACTTCCAAAGGAAAGTGTAACAGCTCTGATTTCAGCCAGGCCCTGGCTGCCCCGGGACTGGGTTGAGCTCTCTCACATGACCCTGTGACCACATTTGCCTTCCATGTCTCACCTGAAACTCCCAGTGGGTTCCCCAAGCCTATGTGACATCAGAGCCATGAAAAGTTTCCTAATAGGATTATAAGGAGACTGGTTTTTTGAGACTGTTTTTTTGTTTTTCCTTGCTAGCCAGGAATGAGATCTGGCCACTTTCACCCTCACATGTCTCCACATCTACTCAGTTCCTTCTTGTGTGCCTTTTGTTTTTCTCCTAGGAAGGTTTCTATTAAAATGCAGGAGCTTCTTCTAGAAGGTCCCACATATGTATCCACACTGACACTGAGCCACTGCTTTAAAAGTTTCATAAGCAATCCATAAGTGGTGTTTTTTCCCCACAATAACAATAGCAAAGTGTCAAAAATGTCAAGCTCCTGTTATCTAAGGCAGAGTCTAAAATCCATTTCTCAGCCTGTCTTCTATTCCCCACTCCCAAGTTGTCAGATGCTGTGACATGCCTCCATCACGCCACAACTAGCAGTCCCAACAAACAGAAAATGATTTCCAACTGGCAAACACGCTGTTTACTTTCCAGAAAAATTGCACTTTCCCATCTGACAGCTGATCAAGGGATCTCCTGCTGCTGTCAGCATGAAGAAGTGTTTAAACACAGGGATGGAAGTTTAAACATTTTCTCATTATCACAGAATAAAAAAAAATTAAAAAATAATAAAAAAATAAAGGCATTGAGACTCTCTGGCCACCTGCTGTGCCAGTAATGAAGCGGTGTCACATGACCAGCCGGCAAGGACTTTTATCTCTGCCCCAATATCATTACTGAAGTGACACCTGTCACATGACCCGCATAAGGGCTTTCATCTGGGCTCCCCAAATGCGGTTCTGGCTCATGAGGGGGATTTTCCTGGTGCTTTTTCCCCCCCTTTAAAGAGCATTGCCCACTTGCACCATTACAGACAAGTATTTTGCAAGTATTAAAGCCCTCAGATTTTTTCTTGGGGATATGTAATTTAGCCAAAAAACTTGCTCTGGGCTGAAGTAAAATGAGTCTTGGCCTGGGAAAGAAGTTATTTCATTTACTTCAAGATGTTTTCAAAGCAAATATTTAAGTCTGCTGTTAAACCCTCTTTACATAAAAGAGGACGTTAAACAATTTGTCCAAAATCTCAGAGTTGTTTTTGATTTTTTATTAGGTGGTGAGAAGAAACAGTTTGATGACCCTCGAGCACAATGATCTCCATTTACATGCATTTCATAAACTCTCACCTGCTTTACCAACACATCCTACCTTGCCAAGAGCAAGTCTTTTCTGGAAAAAAGGAAAGGTCAGTCCTGCACCTTTCTGCCAATGTCTGGGATTTTTTTGTGAGGTCTTCAAGAGCAAACACCTACATTTGAGATGTGTCCACATACGTGATAGCAGTACTGAGCACTTACTCACCAGGACACATTCGGTTATTACCTCAAACCAGAACATCAAACATCCAGATGTGACAGGGGATGACCACCCACACAAACTAGATGGGAACAGGCTGGAAACAAGAGAGTCTGAACTTCAGGGCTTTTTCCTGCTCCTCCTTTCCCACTCCATACTCAGCCATGCATGAAGTCTGGTACTTCTCTGACCCCTTCATAATCCCATTCAGCTCACTAAAGCAATGAAAAAATAACTCAGCAAGAGTTACTAGTTTTCCACCTGTTTAGTGAGTTAAGAGGTTAGAGAAGTGGCAGAGAGCAAAAGAGAGAAAGACTGTGAAGCCTGAGGCTGGGAAGGAAACAGGGGAAGCACTGTTGGGTGGCACTAACTTGGTACATGAATTCAGATGTGTTTCTTGTTACCTACCCTTCCTGATGCATTACAACACTACATCCATTTTCCCTGAGAGCTGTTGCCCCTGAGGTTGTGCAGGCCAAGGGATGGAAAATACTGAGATCAGTACTCCTGATGTAAATAGTATGCCTGTTAGTTTGGGAGAGGAGTGGTTCTGGGGCAATTTGTCTCTCTGATCTGGCATATTTAAAGCATTGGGCCTCCTATGTTGAGTTAATGAGCAGAAGAGTGCTGGGCTGCAGCACATACTTCTGCCAGGGTCTTCCTAGCTTTCTGTCCCTCTAGATACAGAGCTAGAAGGTGTCATTTGACCCTTTGGCAATTCAGCATAAGAGCTTCGGCCATTTCGGGGTAGCAGCTATGTAAAAGAGCAAAGCCATTCTCTCTGCTGCTCCAGGACAGAAGAAATTTACAACTGATATTCTGGATAGATACCACGAAGAAACTGATTCAGTTCCCATCCTTAGATCCCTCACTGCCCATGCATAACAAATCATTTCGTTTAACATATCTTGAGCATTTAGTGTCTCTCAACTAGGAGCAGACATCCAGCCATAACCATCCCATGGCAGGCATTAGAGATCCTGCTTCTTCACTGCTCCTAGTCCAGCCATCTCCAAGAGTGCAAAAGGAATGTAGAACACCCCTATCCCAACCTGGGCATCATTTACAGCTGCTCTGAACATGCATATGACAATGCAGCATAACTCAGAAGTGAAAAGCTATCTTCTACCTATGCAGCCATCCATCCACTTTAGAAAAGCTGCTTATTTGTACCAGTTCTTAGAAGCTTTTGCAATGCAACAGCCAGGCCAGTGCCAGTGTGCTTAAGAACTATTGTTTTACTTTTAAAAAGGTTCCAAATGCCCTTCTCTGCGCAAATAAACCTACACATGGGAAGCTGACACAGGGATACACACCTATGTAGAACTCTATAGGATACTGTAGTCTCATCTTGCTTATACTGCTGTGAGGTTACTGTAATAATATTCCAGGTTTATTGCAGAGCAAAGGAAAGACAGAAGGTCCCAATACTGAGATAAATTTCTGTCCAGTATTGCAAAGGGAGGTGAGGCATTTGCAGTCATGAGAGTGGCTGGTGTCTGGGAGATCTAGGTCCATGCAATCTAGATGTGGAAAGGCTCTTAGGACATAGCTTGCCTTTTCATCAAGAGGGAGAACTTGAAGGATTGTCATATAACACAATACCTCTTGTCTTCTTAACTGAGCAGTACCTGTGGATAGTCTGTGTGCTCTTTTATGTAGCTAATCTATATGTTCCTGCAATTATATCTATAGCAAGGGCGAAGGGGAACATAAACAGTTGTATTGCCTCCTGCCCAGATCTGCAGTGTTTGGTTAGCAAACAGTGGATCAGGGTGGAGCTGGAGATTTAGCTCCCTTACACTAAAATGCCACCTTCCAGCTCTTTCTATGGCTGTCACCCATCTCTCTGGTGTTTTCCCATAGCTCCATGACTGGTTTTGTTCCAATGCCCCAATGCTCTGAATAATTCTTGCTCAGAGAAGTCCTCCCGTTCATGCCAGTGACACTACTCAGATGCATAGGAAGTATTCAAGAAGGTTTGCATGATTGCATCTTAATGATTTGTCTTTGTCTTCCTTTTCTTCCCAGATCTGCTGTGAGGTTACAGCAAGGCTTCTGGCTTTTGGTGTCCCAGAGCTGAGAAAAAGCATCCCAGACTACTGAAACCAAATGGACTAGTACTTGAACACAGGTAAGTTACTTGCTTTCCCAATTCTTCCAGGAAGAATTCTATGAGAAATTTCACAGTAACTGTAGTTGGGAAGGAGCACTCTGATTTCCCCATGTATCCTGATCAGCACTCACCTCATATTAGCTTTCCTTCTCATAGTCTGTCAGCAGCCCTGAGATCAAGGAGATTAAAACACCCTGGTAACTCATTAATGAGCCAGGACTCTCTGCAACAGCTGGACTAAAAATGGCCCATCTTTGGCTGCATCTTAATTTTCTGCCACCATCTCCATCAACACCTGCACATGTTTGGTACCCAGTACAAGAAGACCCCTGAATTCAGCTCTAAGCAACCAGTCTGCAATGCACATGTCTAATGCTCTGCTGGTGTGGAACCAGTATGCTGGTAATCCTGTTAGTAATGGCAGAAGCTCCCTCTAGGAAATTATAACAAATAGTCTTAAACAATTCCTTTTGTTGACAACTTTATCCAAGAAACCATCTTCCCTGGAGACTTCACTCAACTTTTGACTAATCCCTTCCTTCCCTCAGGAGCTCTTTTGTTAAAGGAGATTGTAGGCAAACCCCAGGAATGACAGGTCTCTGTAAGCCTTGGATCAGCCTCTACATTCTTTCAATTGTCAGTCCCCATCTGTCCTGTTTGTACATCAATCTTCTGGTCCAGGGATCTCTCTATTAAGTGACACATGGCTGAGTTTATTCTGCAAGTCCAGTGTCCAGACTGTGCTGTTACGTCTTCGTTGCCAAATCAATCTTTCTGACATTGCTTTCTGAAAAACAAAAGGCAGGACATCTGCACATTTTCTTTCTCTTCTACTGAAAGGTGATTTTAAAAAATACACCCCCTGCCCTGACCAGACTCTACTCTCAAATATTTGGCTTCCTTTTGTCAATATCAAGGGTTATTTCAAAGGTCCTTGGTGTAATGGAGGTAGAATCTGTTCCCATTGCAAAGGAATTCTGTTAGGATAAAAATCCATGGCCCAAGTCCTGAATCAAAAGGAAAAAGAAATCCTTGTTACAAATATTCTGCAGGGCTAGTGACTCTTTGCTTGTTAACAGTTGATTTAAAACAAGCTCAAATCTTCCTGTAGATTCAACTACACTTAGGTAGTACAGTAGCACATACGTGCAGTATTTATCTGCATTTTGAAAGGCAGAATGAGAATGGAAGCAGATTCCAATGATCCATACATTCCTCCTCAGCAGGTAGAGGGAAAGAGGTGGAGTAGGGTAGAAAATGGATGGAGTGTTGGCATGCTGGGATACATGCCTGGCACTATGTCTTCCCTTCCTGAAATGAGGAGAACAGAGAGGAGACTGTGATGTTGTTTTGTCCCTTGCTGCATTGCTCAGGGCCCATGGATTCATGACTGAGCCTGGTATGTTTAGCTTTTTGGCTTTTTCTGTTTTTGTAACTTAACTCAGGTTGGCCAATGAAGGAAGGCTGGCCAGTTTCATTATGTTCCCAGGAAATTCCATTCTCTCATGTGCCAGCGTGAGGCTGTTGTGCTTTAGATGCCTATCTACCTCTGGTTAGATTTGCAAAAGCATACAGAACCCCCTGCTTTCCATCCGTAGCCTATTAAAATGACAAAAAAATTATTGTTTCACTTATAATCTTGCTTGCATGTCTGAATCCAGATGAGTTTTTTAAAAAGAGAATTAATAATATGAACACCATCTCTTACAGAATGTGTTTAACTTGAGTTGACAGCTAAGCTTGTTTAGTATGTTTTGTAAGCAGATTAAAAAGGACACAATCACTTTGAGGCCAAGTTAATACAAAAAAAATGTTTAAGAATATCTACCATTTTCATGATTTCACTATTTTAAATTATGTGTTTGTGAAATACTCCCAAAATCAGTTAAAACTGGCCAAATCCAAGTTTGTTGAACATTGAAGCATGAGTGCCCTCCTCAAGTGAGTTGTCCCAGAAGCTTTAGTGGAACTGACAGCCAGCTTTTTGGACAGGATTAGTTCCTTTCTGATCACAGAAAGGGAACAGTCTGCACTTAGCTGAGCAGGTGAGTGAGGAATGTATTCAGGCTGCCTCCAAACCCCAATCTGCTCAGAGGGCTGGCAGTGTCAGGTCCTTCTTGAAAGGACTTGAGGCTGTCCTGTCTGCCTGCTGTTGTCTACATGATGAGGGCAGATGGGGTAAAGAGAGGCTGTGAGACCAGGCTCTGAGTGCTGGGACCTGATGCTATAGCAGGTACGTGCCATCTACATCCATTTGGAAGCACAGACGGGTAGCTGAAGTTTGCCCTGCTATCACAGCTAGGTTGCCTCTTAGCTTGGCAGACAATAAGACAGGCAAACTAATTTGGCCTCAAGACCCATTTCCAGGTCTGCCCAGCAAGCACAGACCCAGCTGGTGACACAGACTGGACACATGCTGTTAACAAATGCACAAAGTAAACAGAGACAGGATATAATAAAAGGGTATTTTCTGATAATGTCTTTCAGCAACAGTGATTCTGAGCGATCTTTTGGTCTTCTGTAACAAAAAGGAGATGAAAAATGTTGATGCTGAAGCATCATTTTGAGGTGTCATACTTAAATAGTGACTAATTAAAACCTAGAGTGTTACTAGCCAAGGAGATTTTGCCTAGCTCTGCTCAGGTTCTATTGTGTGTGAAATCAAAACAACTAAGCTATAAAATGTGAACTTGGTAGACAAGGACAAACAAAGCAATTTGGTCAGTTTAAGCAATGGGGAAATGAAGCAATATTTTGACTGGGGAGGCATCAGAGGAAAGGGCATTGCGGCGAGACGTGGGAATATGATGAAGAAAACCCAAACCTCCCAAGATACCACTGAGCATTGTGCATTGGGAGCCATTGGCTTTCTGATCTCTTCTCTCTGAATGTGAGATTTCTCACTTTGTCCTCAGCCTGGGATGTGGTCATCCAGCCCTGGGTATCAGTTCTGTTCTCCCACCTTCAATACACAAAGGAATTAATGCGCTAAGGAGGGTGGCAGCAGCTTTGACAGTGGGCATTATGAGCTTACTCAAGAATTAGTCGATCATCCCTGCTTTCTATCAAAACTTGCTTGAACCTCCTGTGAGACGGCCTTTTTGGTAAGAAGCAAACAGGTCACAGCTTGCAGGTTGCAGTCACACTTGTGGAACTGTGAACACTGATTGTCCTGTGGAAAAGTCACATTAAAGAAAAAGCTACAAAATGGTCCTTTTCCTCTCTGTGCTACTTCCCTAATGCTCTCCTGTGACATTAGCCACAATATAAACTAATTCAGGATCTTATTTCTCATAGCTCCATTCCTTCTAATTATTTTTTGGAAAATGATTTCTTTAATCTAGGCACCCTTCTCCGGAAATCTCATCTATGGTTTCTTTTCTTTTTTCTTTTTCTTTTTCTTGGAGTAACCAGTAAAATACTATTTGGTAGAACAGTGGTAGGAATGCAATCCGCTAATCAAAAGGATTCAAATGGATCTACACACTGCCAAGCTCTCTCCTTCCCACCCAGCGGAGGGGGAAAAAAAGAAAAAGAAAAAAGAGATAGGGCGAAGGCATGGAGCTTCTCTCCTTCAGCAATCTCACAAATGCAAAACCTTCCACTCCAGTGACTCCTCATTAACTTACCAAATCTGACAGTCTAATTATCGTAGCAGCTTCATGCTTAGAATAAATAAATACTAAAGTGGGTGTTTAAAGAAATTGAGCAGTGAAATCCAGTCATCTAGACAGTCAATAGAGAGTTTATTTTAAATTTTTATATTCTTATGTATTTATATCATTTTAGGAAAGATAATGAGATAGTTGTCTTTCAGGCTAATTGAGTTCCTAGGCTCATGGTTGCTTGCTGTCACAATATCAAACTTAGCTTTAACTTTTGTGCCTTAGAAATCTGATCACTACATCCCCATTTGCTCTTTTCTGCTGATAACTGGGTGAAGGAGAAGTATACCTGAGGATGGGAAATGACTACATGGGAGTTCCAGTCAGGATGTCTTTCACAGCAAACAAGACAAATTTTCTCAGATTTGCATTTAAGAGTGTTAAAGGGAAAATGGAAGTTAAGGAAACCTCAGATATAACTTGCAATTAGACAAAATACAGAAAAATGTCTGCTGACCTCTGATGCAATAGCATCTGACTCCATGAAGGGTATTAACAGCACTCCCCTCCAAGAGCACTTCATCTCCGTGAACAATAAGACCTTTATAGAGATTCTCTGGCCTGAGATCAATAGGAGTCAGAACATTTGATCCATGTCTGTAGGACTTTGTTTCCCTAAGTCATGTGGGCCAAACTTTGTGCCAGTTGTGTTTTTGCAAGGGCATGAGCTGGGGAGTGAACAAAGGGAACCTTCCTTCTTTTCCCATCTCCCCCTTCGCCCTGTGCTCCTACGCAAGGCCCAGCACCTGCCAGCACGGTGTCTGCTCCAGGCCAGTACCTGGGGAAGAGTTTAAGCGGGGCAGCGTTTCCAGAGGCCTGTGCCCTTGGCACGCATCTGCTGTGATGTTGAAATGGCTCTTTCCTGGGGTGGTGTCTTAATGACAGAATACAAAACCTCAGTGTTCTGTCAGTATTTACAGAAGCAGACCTTCCACCAGTATGGACATCAGGCTGGGTGGAGTGAGGGTTGTTTTTCCTGAGTTAAGTGAAGATTTGCTTATCATCTCACAGAAAAGAGTGCTTCTGGGTCAGGAGTGACAGCTGATGTGCTGCTTAACACTGAGTTTGGTTTATTCCCTTATTAAGACACATAACAAACCAGATTCATACACCTGGTGGGAACTTCACTTTCTAGGTGTCTGTATCCCATTTGCAGTGAAGGATATCCACTTGCTACATACAGAGGTGGTGGAACACAGAGTTAAAAAAAGCTTGACTATATAAACCTTTTAGCTATGTAGGAGAACCTGGGGAAACCAGCCAACCCAAACAAGATGTCCATGAAAGCCAGCTCTTTTTTATACATGCCCTGTGGTAACATCTACCAGTGCTGGCTAATCCCAACAGTGATGGGATTTTTGGTAGGCAGTGGCTTGCAGCCTTAACCTCCTCACTGCGTATGCTTGTTTTGCATTAGTTTAGATGCAATAGGCATTAAAATGACAGTGCTCTGTCAATATCAAGCTTGCCTCCTCCTCCTTGTCTCTGAAAAGATATAGTGGGCTGTTTTAAGAGAAACAGTACAGCGTCATCACCATCTGGCACACTGGTTTTGAGTCGCTGGGAGGAGGTAACGACCAGAGACCAACTGTACCCAAAACAAGCAGGTCCGTTCTAGTCAAAGCCAGGATCACATCCACACAACATGCAGTCTTCCTCACAGAGCACAAATTGGACTTGATGACTAACTGCTATGCCGGTGGTATGCCCGGGGTCGAATATCTCCTGAATTGTGAGAAAGGTCTACACTGAGCCTGGACATCAGTCCGGTGGGGATAGGGTCTGAGGTGCCAGCTCAGGCCTCCCCGGCCCATATGCCTCAGTTGTTTGGCCAAAGTTCTTGTTGAGTATGTTTTCTTGGTGGTGCACTGGTGCTAACCCCAAATCCCACTGCTCACCCGCCCTGCTTGCGAGCCTACTCTAAAGGATTTGAGGGCAAAAGAGAGGGAAAACAAACCAAATCTATAACTAAGAATAATAAGCTGCAATTGTTACTGTGTCTGACCTGTCTGACAGCAGAGTGAGATACCTTCTCAGAAGGCTCTTTGCACTTCAGGACTGACACTGAATTGAGAGCACAGCTCATGCTTTCTTGATTCGAGAATCTCATCTTTCTTCCTGAAGTGGTTAATTGGACAAAAAACATTCTGTTTTAGCAGGTGCCAAAGGGTTAGACTGAAGTTTTATCAGAGCTGCTGTAGTGCAGGGCTGCATTGCACAAAGATAATAATCTCAGCATTGTCTTAGCCCAGAAAAAGGGCAGCAAATGCTCCAATTTTACAAAAGGCCGTCACCGTAACCCCTGAGTCTACTAGCCACAGTGGAGGGGAGCTGAAGAATTCCCCGCTCCTCTCCTCCGTTGCTATATCCAGAGCTGCTGGTGGCATGTGTAGAATTAAGGCACCAGGATGATGGGTGGGGTTTGAATATGGGCTTTAGCAGCCCCTTCTAGAACTAGAGGCACATGAGCGAGCAGCCGTAGGAGAGGCCCATCTGTGGACCAGCCGCACTCAGGGGACAGACAGCCTTCCTCTCTTACAGCATGGGCTGTTCTATTTTTTCTAGCACTTTCCATCCAGATGAGCGTAAGCAACAGCAGCCTGTTCCCCTCTGAAGAAGCAGATCGCCAGGAAGGAAAGAACCCCGTGCTCCCTCTCCCTCTCCCCAGGGGCAGCACCCAGCCTCTAGCCATTAGCATTCCCCTCAGTAATCAGAAACATGCTGTTTGGGGGGGTACTTATCTTCCAAACACTGATTTCTCCAATTATTTTTTCCCAGGAACTGGCCTTTGGAAAACATCCTCTAGCTTCCAGCTTGTCATAGCAACTTATAAAAAGGACAGTTACAGATACAATTATTTCATAAAAGTAGAATATAATTTCTTGCAGGAGCCTTTTATTTTTTCAAATGTTGTTTCCCCTCTTACTCTCTCACACACCTTGGGATCAAGCCCCTCCTCCTTTCACCTTTCATCTCCAGTTCATTCTTTGCCCTTCTGCACTAACTTTCTCCTTCAGATGATGAGGACTAATAGCCAGCATCCCCCAGAACAAAGTAGGAACAAAATATATTTAAAATCTGCAGTGTGTTATCATAGCAATGAGAATTTTCAAACAGTTAAATTCCAAAATAGTGTAGTGCCGAAGTGACACAAGTGAACAAATATCTTATGTGATTATGGCAATAGGGATGGCTACATGGGGAATTATTCAGAATTGCCTAATTTTTACAGGCTTAATGAGTCACTCATGAATACGGTCTTGCATGATCATACTGTACTTGTTTCAGCCCTGTGCAGTTTGATTCTGTTCCCAGCACATTTGGTGTTACGATAACACCATGCAGCTTCCTGTCCAAAAGGTACTTCTCACTGCAATATGGGGGATAATAAATACGGGATGGTGCATAAACCCAGGTGAAATGAAACTATACCCTCTGTGGCAGCAAATTGGAGAGATTGACACATTATGCCAATCTGTTTTCTCATTCCTTCTATTTCTCCTCACTCTCTCCCTTTTTCTCACACTGTCTGTCTCTGTACCTGTTTTTTTCCACACTCTCTCTCTCTCTGTCTTGGCACTGACACTTTCATCTTCTCCCTTGGGGATTGGAGATGTCACTGCGGGAAGTGCTTGTCCGCCTCTCCGGCAGCAGCAGAGCCCTGTGGCTTTGACAAACCTCATTTAATTGGGAGGAAGCCAGGAGGGTTTGAAAGAACTGAAACATCCACGAAACTCCTTTTATCAGGCATAATTTAAACTCTGCATGGAAAAAACCCTATATGTATAAAGAAAAGTCAACTTCCCTCCTGCTGTGCATGCTCCCCTCCTCCCCCCCCGGCACAGGCAGGCTCCTGCGAGATTCCATCTTTTCATTTTTCTAAAAGTGTCAAAGTAGATTTGTGCTCTGTGGCTGGGTGAACAGAAAAGGAATGCAGATGTCTCTCACTCATGCACATACACACACAGAGCACCTTCTGAAGGGCAGCGGTTTGGGAGAGATGCTAGCTGGCTGCTCCTTCGCTTGGGATGTGTCGCAGGAGACAGAAATTAGGTTTTCAAATAGCTTGACAACACAGTCCAGGAAGGCTTCTTAATTGTCCCAGTCTTAAAAAACCCCACCAAACTAACTAGTGTAGTGGGTGCCCAGGAAGCAGCGGGGAATGTGAGGGCTTTCTGGCCTGTTGCCCAATAGGAGGGAGCTTTTCCTAGTGAGGAACAGAACCTGTAGCTTGAGAGACCCTTGTGTTTATTGTCAGCTCAGGGCAGAAGAGGCAGATCTGTGTGTACGCAGCTGTGTGCTTAAAAGAAGGGAGCAAGGAAAGAAGAAAATACAGCAAGTAAAACTGAGGGAGAACTGGTGCGACAGGGTACAAGGAACAGCTGTTGTCTCTGAACATCAAAAGGGAGCAGGAGGAGCGGTCCAAGGGAATTGGGGCTAGCACACCATGCTGAGCAGCTGGGAATTCAGGACATCAGGAGGGATGAGCATGCGAGTTACGCTGAACACACAGTGTAAGCCAACCCAAGGGAAAGCTTGGGGCCCCTGGAGTTACAGAATGGGGGAGAAACGACCTGTCAGAGCATATACACCTCCTCTTTGTAAATGCGCCATAGCAGCAGCCCGTCCAGGTCTCCTTCTAGTATTAACACTGTGATCAAGTGGAATAAAACAGAAAAACAAGCTGTCAAATTTGCAGTGGGATGTAAACTTCGCAGCATATGGGTTTGGGGAGGTAGGGCAGGAAGAAAAGAGAGAGACATGTGGGTGAATGGCAGAGACTTCCAAAGTACAGAAGAAACTCATAATAAATAGCATGCGAAGTAGTTCTTTCTTGGTGAAATGAAATCAAGAGTTAACTTTCCAGCAGGAACCTCATAGAGCTGAGGAGGCAGAGGGCTAAAGAAGCCATGAAGAAGCACATATTGTGCAGAAATCCAGCCTCTGGGGAAGGCTGTAAGCATCCTGGAGGCCAAATCAGCCACTGCTGGCACCCTGCTCAACCTAGGAAAACATGAGAAAAAATAGCATAGGTGATGAGCACAAGACAGAAAGCTGGAACCAGAACTTCACCCAGCTCTTTTCAGAGCTTGAGGCAGAGATAGCTGGAGGGACACAGGGGACCTGGATAAACCCACCCCAGCTATATAGCTTTCCAGGACATTTGCTTTTCCATGTGAGTTTGATTATGCTGGAGTATATGCTTCCAGGATTTCAGCTCTAACTCATGTTTTCAGAGGAATTTTGAAAATAAATTTTTATTTTGTAAAAAGAGTGTTGTAAGTAAAAGGGAAAATGCTGCTGGAGAGACTATGTTTTACATGTTGTAACTGGAATATCAGAGGCTGGTATTACCAGTTTACAGTGATAATGCAAGTACACAAAATAACCTGACTGGCCCACTGAGCCAACCAAAGGTCAAAACTAAAAAACTAAAGAAATTACCATTTCTCCTTTTCCTACCCTAGTACCAGTAGTGCAACTGGTTGTAAAATGAGTTGGGGATTCATGGAGATGAATCTGTTTCTCAGGATGAGTGCTTACATGTAATACGCACATGCTCTGTGCCCAGCAAATACCAGTGCCAAGTGGCTGCTTTCTAGAGGAGCACACAGCTGGGGACAAGGAAGTGGAAGAGAGAAAACAAACCAACAGGGAAACAAATAAAAATAGTCGTTTAGTTTTACAGCTTTTACTTTGTTTGTTTGTTCTGATGATGTTGCAGCATCAGGAGGCTCATTGGAGCAGGGCCTGTTGTGCTTCCTCCCTTGGCCCCCACCAGTGCTTCCCCTCCAAGTGACATCAGGTGCCGGAATCCCCCTGCCCTTGCCCTCCCCCTCCCTACAAAGCACATTTGACATACTGACATGTTTTTTTTTTACGAGATAAAATATATTAACAAAAAACAAAAGAAAAAAAACAAACAAAAAAAAAAGCAGAGAAAGAGATATCCTGAGAAACAGATTTATAAAAGGTATCTGGCCTCACTGTGGTAGGTAACTTCTGAATTCTCACCTCCACCAAAATGGCTTGAGCCCCTTCCGCCTTGGGGAGCAGGGACAGGTTAGGGAGCCAGAGCATCCAGCTTGAGGCTGCTTGCTAGAGCTGCACCACAGGCTGCCCCTGCCATGGCAGGATTGTACTGGGGGCTCTGCCCCTTTTGGTCCCTGCTGCCGCAGGCTCCCACACTGGGCAGCAGCAACATGATTCAGTGCTTCTCACCATGGCTCAGGCTTCCTGGTGGCGGCCATACTCTGTGCAGAGCTCCCCTTTGATTCTTAATTGGCCAAAGAGATTCATGGCTGAGTGGTCTGTATGCAGCAGCTCTTTCCTTCTCAAGAACCAAGCATGCCAAGGCAGCTGCTGAGCCGTACCAGCATAAGGACTGTGTAGCGCAGAGTTGGTGCTGACCCACATGCAGCCCAGAGCTCTGCCACAGGGGCACTGGGGCCAGCCTGTTGGTTATAAGGCTGTGATGGGGCCTGTCAAGGGATTATGGCCAAAAAGCAGAAGTGCAACACAGAAGCATTGGAAGGAATATAGTTATTTCTTTGTTCAGGCTGAGAGAGGATTTGTTCTGTTCCAGGACCCGTTATCAGGGTTTAGGACATGCTGAGCTTTGTGTGTCTGAAGATGTGTGTGACAACAGCTGGCATTTCAGCAACCTGTGCTTTCCTGAAAACTTGTCTGGGAAACCCAGTTCTGAAGGGCAGCACCCTTCACTCTGAGCAGGGCTGGATCCCAAGCAATGAGCTGAACAGATCATAAACAGCAGCAGAGAAAAATGTGGTTACGTCCTCAAAGCCTATTTGATTCTTGATCTGTGCATGAACACAGTCCTCAGGACAAATCCTGTCTAGCAATTTCCTACCTATCTAAAAAGTCTGTTGTGTGCCACAAAATCAGTAGGGGGGAGGGGGTTTAGATTTTAATGACTCTCTGAACTAGGTTAGGGCACTTTGCCTGATTATAAATTTATTTCACTGATACATATATACATTATGTATATGTGTGTGTACATATACTTGAAAAATCCTTCCTTCTGTTAGCACACTAGGGAGTGATTGGGTGGTGTTGGTGTGTCTGGTCAAGCCGAGGTATGTAACCATGGCCCTAGTGTCATAGCTTTTGACCACTGAGGAATGTGATTTTCCCCCTTCTAACTAATCACAAGATTATTTCATTGTCTTGTGAAAATGCTGTCCTAGCATGTCCTCCTTACTGCTGTTGAGCAACATTCCTACAGTCTGTTTCCAGAAACAAAAATTGGTACAGTGCAAAGTCTGTCTTCAGTCTGGGCAAGGGGGCCTGGGAAAGTACGACCTTCTGAACTGAACTGTGTCCTGCAGAAAGCTGCTCATAATGTCATTGAATCACTGCTTATCTGAGAATAATCACTACTCCTCTGAGAATAATAAACCCACTATGTGCCTACCTCCACTGCAATCTCTTGAAATCAGTTGCTTAACTGACGTTAGATCTGCTTGTTACTACAGAGCCACCCTGCTCTTCCTGAGCTTGCCAGAAGAGCTCATTTCAAGTTAAATCATTACATAAAGAAACAAATAAACCCAGAGGCGATTTTGACATTGCTGTTATAGGTAGCTTACCTGTCACAGATGACTCGGAGACTCTGAGGTCTCCTGGAAGCAACCAGTTCTAGAAAGTGTAATATGCAATCACAGGTTTAAATGAAAATCAAGCCAAAACCCATTCTTTGAGTCCTTGCAAAAAACGAGTACTCAGAATTTCAAAGGGCCCTATAGAGTCTGTCATCTTAGTATTTATAAATATACGTTATTCCTATAGGATTTGAGTACCAGCATTGGTGTTAATAAGGCTGTTCCAGTTCTGTAACCTTTTCCTGTCATACATCTGTGAATATAGGCCTTGGGCCTCCTGTTACAGTGCAAGTCTTAGCTTTGACTTCAATAAAAGCAGTGTCAGTCCCTAAAGCCTTCACATGAAGAAATCAGAAAGATGTTTGTGGGCCTGAATCCCCAGCAATTGTCTTGCCTTACCAGGGGGCTGCTGAGCTTCATGTATTGCCCTGTGGGCACCTGGGGCTTTTCTGCATGGATCTGGCAGAAAGACTGGGGATGGAGCAAAGGTGCTTGGGTCCTACTCTCTTCTTGCCCACTGCTCTTGCTGTCAATCCCTCACTAAGTTTGTTATCAAGTTAAACATTTTCACTCAGGCTTTGTACTTACCAGACTGGAACTTTGCAGAGTTTGCAGTTTTGGGAAGGGTGTGGTGGTGTTGCCATTTTTCAAGTACACATTTCTGAACATTGTGGAAAATGTAGACGAATACATTCCTCAAATGTTTTCTTACAAAGCATGAACTTTCTCAGGCTTAGATATGAATGAACAGCTTAAGCCTGGAAAATTTCCCTGTAGAGCTGATCAACAGAGACATTTTCTTGCATCAGAAAGGCTGTAATTTCTACCCAGTTACATTTTCCTGCGCACCATCTCAGACAGCAGAGACAAACGGTGCTCTAGCCATGGGAAGGAGAGCGGGAAGGATGGTGTCAACCTCTCTCCTAGCCCAGCCTGGACAAGCATTCCCCATGGCAGCCAGACCACCAGGAGGCAAGCGGCACTGGTCTGTTGCCAGTAGACTCTAAGCTCAGCTGGGGCTTGTGCTGCACTGCCCGAGAGCATCTGCCCTCCCTGCCTGCCTGGAAGCACCAGTCACATCATTCAGGGACAGAAGCTGCTGGCTGCAGGCAAAGCAGGAGTCCCCTCTGCCTTCACCTGAGTAGCCAGTTCCAGAGTGCCAGGCCCAGGGGCTCCGTCACTCCGTCTGACAATGCACGGACAATGTGAAAAGGTGCAAATGACTGAACTTTTCAGCATTTAACCTTTCCAGCAACAATTTTTTACCATTAAGCTAGGCAAGCAGGTCGTTAAACCTGTCTATCACAGGGTAAGTAACAGTTCACAGCTGAAGTGTTCCTTTACAACCAAATACTAAGGTAATCACTAAAGCAGTAAATGGCAATATAACTGGGATGGGACTCATAACTGTTCAGGTGCCAGAGCACTGGACTTATCGGCAATACATAGAAGTTATGTATTAGTGACTTGAATAGCCCCTTCCCAAATCAGTCACTGAGATTAACTCTGGCAGAACATTCCTCTTGGATCACTAGTAACATTTTCTCTGGATCCTCTTTCCTTCATTTTACCCCCTCGACTGTAATAAAAGTGTAGAAATAAATTGCCCATATTGAGTAAAGATGTAAATTTTCCAGGCAGAATAGAAGATAAGCAATTTTAAAAATGGTTTGGAAAGTCATAAGATTTTTTTCTATGAGGTAGAAATTTTTACCTCTTCACAGGGCTGGCCAAAAACTTTCAGATGTTGTTTCTGCCAGAAAACTTTGATTTGTGAGATTGAAACATTCCGTGACAATATATCAATTTCCGTTAATGTTTAATAAAAATGTCAAGATGACTTAAATATTGTACTTTACTGAAATCTTTTAACATTAATATTCTTTAATGAGTTTAACATAAAAGTTAAAAAATGCATGATCAGTTGATAACAGCAGGGAAAAATATTTCAGTGATATCTAAGTAAAATGTCACTTTTTGTGGAGTGCGCTTTCAGGATTAACATTCCAAAGAGGACATAGGATTTTCTTAACATTTACAGATAGAAATAGCAGCTTGCTTACTGGGAACTGGGAGGAATACCTGAATTATAGTTTTTGCTGTCTCAACCAAGCCTCTTGACTTAAATTTATCACTTACATAACATGGGGATTAATAATTATCTACAAGGGGTAGTGTAAGAGCCAGTGACCCAGCTACTGCTGTCCCTGTCCAAACACATCTCTCAGTGGAGAATTCTGCTTGAGTGAGGACTGCCAAACTTGCCACTTTGAGTATACAGAGCTTTGATTATAAATGGAAGATATGGGTAAGAAAACAGTGTGTCTCTGCTCAAGGATTTAATGCAGTTAACTAATCCACTTTAAATCAGTTCAGATTAATCTCCTGACTGACCCCATATAGACAAACCCTTAGCGAGTGCTGAGGCCCCATTGTGTCGAGCATGGTAAGAACAGAGCAGTAAATATTTTCCTTACTGTAAGATTAAGACCAATCTAAAATTGTAAAACAATGTAAAGAGCTACTCCTTAAAGGTAAGAGATAAGAAATATTTGGCTATCATTCCAAAAAGTGAATGAACTACTGATTTAATTGTCTTACAATGATGATACAGACATAAAATGATGGGATTGTGTAGGGCTGATTGGCTTTTTTAACAATACAAGTAGATCTGAAAGGTTGCACTTGGGTTTGTTATTTTCTGCCGGTATGCGAGGCAGTGTGTGCTAATGAGGAAATACCTTTCTATATGAAAACCCAGGTGGAAGTGGCTAATGAACTGATAATGAGGCAAGCAAGCCAGAGGACAAAAGTTAAACTTTCCTAATTGATGAAGAGAGAGAAAGAGGATGCCAAGTGCTGCTGGATGAAGGTGCTGGGGTTGCAGGCTCACAGAGAAAATTTCTCTCATTAGTGAAATCTCTGTGGCTGCATGACAGAAGCAGAGCTCTTGTCTGTGTGGCAGGCTGAGAACTGCAGCCCGTGCCCAGTGCCAAACAGATAGGAAGTTTCCCTACAGCCTGGCCAGCATATATTGTGCATTAGTTGCAGTGTTGCTCTTCCGTTTGGGATCAAAGCCACATGCGGTTTATTATGACAAGAAAAATTTCATCGTTTTAGAATTCAGTTTCCAACCATCCCATTTGTTAAATGAAGCATCAGCATAAGAAGTGAGATAAAAAAAAAAAAAAAAAAGCACTCGGCGTGCAGACTTCATCTGCAGTCTCCAAAATGTCATTTAAGTTTGTGTTTCAGAGCCTGCTGCTTGTTGCCTCCATCTGCTGGTGACGTTGTGGGAACGCAACACATACTAGAAATGAGCAGAAGTTGACTGTGGAAAGCTCCTAAATCTCATTCAGCACAGCAAAGCCTGCAGATATGTGAAAAAGTAGGCTTAATTTAAAAGTCATTGCTGCATCTGAAACAGCCCAGTGTAAAACTTGTGTCTGCTATAGTGAGACTACGTGGCATAGGAAACTTCCTTAGTCACCCTGTGCGATAAATCAAGGAGTAAAGCTAACCCATAGCGAGTTCATCATGTTATAAACAAATAAGCACTGTTCCCCATTGTTTGGAATCCGAATTTCAGAAAAAGGAAAGAAAAACTAACTCAGTACTTTGGGCGCTCCAGTATTCCCAGTTTGGCAAAAGCACTAGCTTAATGTCATGGGCTGTGATTCCTAATCCTTTCCTGCCCTTGACCCCAGCTGTCTAGATTCAAACTTGTAACCATTAATGGGGCTGGATCAAAACACTGGCCTTCTGGTGTCACCAATGGTGTTTAGAGGGGATTTAAACTCCCTGCTTTTCAGCGCAGTGAAATGAACACAGCAGTACATTAATGCAAGGATTTGAGCTCACACAGCATGAGAGCTTTCAAAAATAGTGTTAACAGAGCTACAACTGCCTCTTTCAGGGGAAGCAAAATGAGGGGAACAGAACAAATGAGCAAACATAGGGCAAAGCCTTGCTGCTATGGGCAGGGCTCCTAAGCCCGGGTAGCCAGGGAGAGGGCCCGTGAGTGCGCTGAGGCATGGGGCAGGAGCTCTCCCAGCCTCTCATGTTCTGCAGGATCTGGTTCTCAAGCCATGGCTGTGGTAAAACCATGCTTCCATGCCCCACAGCTGCATCTAATTCTCTATACCAAGTGTGTCTCCTGCAGAGAGGGGGCGAGATGACAAGCTGTAGGGTTGGCCATGGAAGCGTTGCTCACCCATCCTTCCCGTTCACCTGGGATCAGGCACAGGTTGAGATTCTGGCAAACTGTAGGCAATGGGCATGAGGCCCATTTCTGAACTTCTTTGTGCAAGAAGGCACAGGGGCATAGGGTGGTCAAATACTCCTTTGCATGTTTCATCCCTTGCCAGGTGCCCACAGAGGGGGCAGGAGAGCTGCTCTTCCTCCAGCTGCTCTGTGTGTGCCTGGCTCACAGACCCCACAGCCCATGCTGTATCTCCTCTTCAGGCTCTGCAGCTGGATGTGCTCAAGCCCACAGTAGTGACAGGAAAACATCTAAAGGTTTCCAGCTTTCATTTCAAAGATTCCTACTAACCCACCTGGCCCAGGAACCCTTCCAGTAACAACCTCAGTCTGGGGCTGAGCCTACACTGCTGAATCCAGTGGGAGTTTTGCCATCAACTTCAATGAGAATAGGATCACACCTCAGTGCTTTGTTTTGCCCGTGTTCGTTCCTTGCCTCGGGCAGGAACCTGTTTGTTTGTTCGCTGCCTGCACTCCCTGCAAACATCAATAGGACTAGCTAAAAGCATTCAAGCCATCAGATTTGGGGAAGTGCTCCAAAGTTTGTTTGCTTATCTGAACCATCCCAGGCACTCAGATTCACACAACTGGGCTGAAAATAACCTCAAGAGAGAAGCATTTCTCTCAGGCAGACTCCACAGCTTCCACTCGGGCTGAGCGTGTCCTGAGGGGTGAAACAACACTTGTGCTTCAGGGAAGAGAGGGGAGATGCACAGGAGCATGTGAATGGCAAATATCTTTAAACAAAGAGACTAATTTGCCTTCTTACCAGCAACCCTATCCAAAACTGATTTGATTTAGTTCATGACTAGGGCAAATAGTCCCACCTTTATATCACTAACTTTCTTCTATCCAGACTGGTTTGTATAATCCAGGTGTGAGCCAAGTGCTTGGTTCCAGTATGTTGCTGGAGCAGCTTGAAGGCCCTTAGGCAGGCTCTGAGGAGGGGAAAGGGATGTTGCATCTCAAGCTGGCACAGCTACTGCCCCAAACACTGGCTCAGCACCCTTCTCCCATATGTTTGCTAGCATGGTGGAATGTTCCCACAGGAAGGTGTCCTCTAATTCCTGCATTTCTGTCTCCTCCAGCCGCAAAAGGCACCAGCATCACAGGATCACAGCATGGCACAGGTCAATTCTGCCCCACTAGAGTCCATTAGGGAAAATCTATGAAGCCTGAAAGCAACTCAGAGTTGAAAACCGCTTATGATGACTAGACTGGTCTTTACTGGAACTATTTCCATGCTGCCTAAGTGCCTGTCCTCTCCCTCCCAGCCCTGCCACTGGCATCCTCCCCAGCAGCAGGAGACAACACGGCTGCTCAGACAAACTAGAGCTAAGCAGGAGCCAGTGCTCAGGCAGTTCTGGGCACTCACACATCCTCTTTTGTCTGAGCTAGTGTCTTTGCTAGCGTCTTTGCTAGCATAGCCTTAACACTTGCACTTTTAGATTGTCACTCTATATAGCATCAGGATACCTATCATAATTGCTGAGAGTTTTTGGCCTTGTATGAGCAGATGACTGGCATAAAAAAATTCTTTGTGATCAGTTTGTCCCATACACGAGCATTGTCCCATACACTTCCTCCCAGACTACCATTCCAAACTTGTAGACTACCCAGCCAAGCCTTCAACAACTTAGAGAGGAAAGTGCTTCCTCCAGCTGTCTGCTCTGTGCTTGCTCCCTATCCAAATTAAACTTGCTGTGGACTGCGACACATTCCCATTTCACGCTGGTTTGATTAATGTGTCTCAGCTAATTGTGTGAAGGATTCCAGTCCTTTAGACTGAGACCAGGTTATTGTTCAGCCAATCGTGGCTACCATGTGAAAATGGGGGCTGTTTAGTGTTCATGCACCAGAATCAAAGGAGGGGCATCTTGGATTGGGTCACAGAGCAACACCCACTTCTTTGAAAAGATGTTACTATGCTCTACTAAACCTGTAAACCTCTTGCTCAAAGCACGTCTTCTCCCTCCTCCTCTCCCCCCTGCTCTTTTCCCCCCTTCCAGATAGACAGGCTCCCCCCCCCCCCCCCCCCCCCCCCCCTCTCTTAGGGTACAAGTGAGAGAGAATGGCTAGACTGTAGATGGGTGGAATTCACATTCTAGGGTTTTTAATATTTCACTTTTATATTTATCTTACAGAATGATCCTGCTGAGAGGCTGAGAATCCGTGCTCATCATTTCCCCCTCACTGACACTTGAATATATTTTCCCAAGAGAAAACATTAAACAAAAAGAGAAAGAGAGAAATGGGGAGAGAGAGGGAGAGGGAGAGTGACTGAGCTGGCTTTTCAAAGCATACTTCTCAACCTGCCCACATCAAAATAAGAGACAACTGGCCCTTTGAAGTCCAGGACACAGACTTCTCTACCAGCCCATGTGGAAATAAAAGAAGCCAGCTTTATAAATCACACAGATTTCTCACCTTGCCCACATAAAAATCAGGGACAGTGACCTTTCAAACTGAGGTTTAAAGGTCCCCAAACCAATCTCCATAAAAATAAGGAGGGTTCAGATAAACTGTGTCTCTAGGTACCTGTCAGCTTTTCCAGTCTAAACCAGGGGATGTTGGTCCTTTGCACAGAGGAGTGGAGACTAACTACATTGTCAGCACTTGCAGCAATGAAATCTTCCATCAGCCTAACATACCCAGCACTCAGTGTGCTACGCATGTACCTTTGCTTCTATACTAGGCCAATCCCAGTGTTGTTGTAGGTCCTACAATACCACTATCATTAGGTAGTTCAAGGGATTTAGTAACACTGAAGCACAGGATTTTTCATAATGAGAATTACTGACCCCAAAATTGAGCGGCTAGTGGCTTAGAGAAAAAGTTGGCATTCTTGTGAGTAAAATCCTACCAGGGTTATAGTTGGGAAGCCTGGAAAGTCCTAGCCGGGTGTCCTCAGTTAGGACGCCCAATAACTGTGAAAAATAAGAAAGAGAGTGAGAAGAGCAATATCCTCCTTCTGCCAGTCCTCTGCCTTGGTATGAAGCTGGGGGAACTGGTCTCAATGGAGAGAGACTGGGCTTTACTGTAGACCGGCACAGATTCACACTGCCCTGGCTGGTGCTGGATTTACCACTGTGCGTAAAGCACACTGACGTTTTAGCACTTGATTTTCTAGCAGAAAGGGTCCTGCTGAGACTGAATGTTGCTGCTGCTGGGAACATCAGTGGAAGTGTATGCAGCTTCACTGCCAGGTGCCACTCCTGCATGTGTTTGCCAGTGCAGGGGTCACATTGTTAAGCCCCTTTCACTGCTGAAGGTGTCCTCCTGCGCCAGAGTAACTGGGGACTTATTCTGCCCACTTGTGCTGGCAGCAGCCGATACACTCAGCAGCAGCAGAGGCTGTGAGCTGTGACAGAAAACCCTGCTGTTCTGAGGTGAAAAAGAAAAGCTGGCAGACAGGTCTACTGGTGGGTGCTAGAAAGCAGTTCAGTGTGTCATCCTCAAAGGTCCAGGGCTTCAGCAGTGTCTTTGGCTGTGAAGTTATTGTGAATTCTGGGCTTCAGAAGTAGGTCCTCACTGAGCAAAGTCTGGGCCAGTAAAACGTCCTCCAACCTCATTTTAGTTGCTGAAATGTGTGAGATCAAGCATATCTGGATTTCTGTGCCACTTGCGGTTGTGGATGTCTAGTGTTATTATTAGTTACCCCGAGCAAAGTGCCTTGTGCCTATTGATATGGATGAGTTGTGCTAAAGAGGTAAAGCCACATATTTAAGAAGAGTTCACAGCACGTGATATGATACTGCTAACTTCAAGCATTCAAAGCTTATCATCCAGGCAACACCCAAAATAATCAGATTTCCTTAAAAAACGGTGACTTTTTAACATGAAAAATGTCAGGGTTTTTTATTCGCTTTTTCTCCAACATTAGATTTGTCTCATATTAATTACATTTTGCATATGATAGACATCCTTAAAATAAACGCTGAGATATATGATATGGGGAACTTGGCTCCAAAGAAATTTGTGATAAAATTGCAAGAAATCAGGAATTAGTAAAAACATACATTAAAGAAGGAAGAAATATAAAGCCTTGTTGTTGTAGTTGTAGCTGGTAGCTGATTGCTTTTCTCACAGTTGGGAAACAGCTGTGAGGGCAATTACAGCTACCTGGAGAAGACCGCTACAAGCAAGGACTGTATCTCATGGCTGGCACATATTAGCATGGTGATCTGTGGGAGGAGGCAAGCTAGGGTAGTTTGCTGTGCCCTGTGTTTCCAGACTGCTCATGGATTCAGCCTGCCACAGCACAGACTAAGGGACAGGGCCCCTGTCTCTGCTCACCTGTAAAATCAGTCTTGGAAGCTGCCCCAAATCAGCCTTGGAAGCTTGAAAGCTCCCCAAAGAGAAGGTGTCTTGCAGCATTCAGCCATGTGAGGATGTTGGAAGGAGGCTCACGCTATTTTGACAGTTCTGGATGAGGATGCATCCTTGACTGGTGTGTGTATCACATAAATAGGGCAGGTCTGCCCAAAGCAAGCTGTCCACAGGAAAGAGAGAGCTGGAATCTGAACCTGACTCCAGAGTTTGCTGTCTTTTTCTACCCTGTTAGCTTTCCAGGAACCCATAGCAAAGCCCCTATTTTAGAGATTTATTCTGCATTGAAAACCCAGGGGTGTGTTCTGAAGTGCCATCCCTGCCCATCTGGGCCCTCATTCTTCAAAGTTTCTTGTGAGCCATGGGACATCAGTCTTAAAAGCATCAGAGGGAGCTGGGAAAGTTCAGTACATAGTAAAATCATACTGTCCAGGGTCAGCTCAGCGCTCTGGCTCTCCTTGGTGAAGAATTTAAGAAAAAAGGTATTTGTGCATGCTTGTAGTTTGCTATGTAAGGTTTTCAGTAAATGCGTAAAGTTTGCCGAGTTTAGGTGTGAAAGCATTTAGAGCACCAGTCACTGAATGCTATATGAATATGGATTTATATTTATATTTTCTGAGTCTTTTCTTCAGACAAGATGCTATGTTTGAGTTTCCAAGATAATAGGGCAGTGATTTCCCCCCGCCCCCCACATAATACTTCCATAACTAGCACTGTCGGCCTAAGTAGCTCTTTCCTCTTTGTCCCCTTCCCATTTGGTCCTGCTACTGTTTGTGCAGCCTGATGATGAACTGGGTAAATAAACTGTTCTCATTTAGAGTAACCCAGGGAGAAAACCAAGTTATAGGTTCCCCAATTCATGTAGCCCCACATGTGAGAGATGACACAGGAGCAGGAATGAGAAGCCAGGGATAGAGATGGGGGATAAAGGCTACTTAAGGTGGTACTTGCCTGTAGGAGAAATGTTGGTAAAATGACAGTCAGTCCGTCCTGATGATTCAACAGGACAAACACATCTCGCAGAATGAGGATTTTCCAGCCATATAGCTATATGGTGTTTGAACCAACAGTCCTACGTGGAGATAAGCATGCTGGGTGATAAAGTCTCATGCACACAAATGCAGAAAGTCTCTAAACTAGTGCAGGGTGCCTCTATTATTAGTACATGAAAGGAGCTGGCTATTAGAAAACGGTAGGAATCCCCGTTCTGAACCTCACACTTGGCAAAATACCTCAAGTTAGGCATCGAAAGCCTCTAAGGAGCTTTGAAATCTTGGCCTAACAGAGCCTCATTCCAGGCTGTATAATAACATAAAACCTTCTGTGAAAGGCACTAATTATTTCATGGCTCTTAAAGCTTCCTCATGATTTTTAAATAAGGGGTTTTTTTTTCCTTCTATAGCACAAATCCTATTAATCATGGTATTAGTTATAATACTAGAGAAATGACGATGGGGCTATAACCCTCCAACTGCAAAACCACAGGAAATGTATCCAGAGATTTCAGAGCCGTGAGTGGAAGGATACCCTTCATTCGCACTCTAGGAAACTGGGCCCTGCCCTGGCTTTGAACCCTGTTAATTGGCCAAATATGGATTTTATTTTTTTTTTCTCTTCTCAATAATTCTTTTTTTCACTCTCTAAGAAGAAATCCAGCACAATTAAATGGACTGAACTCAAGACTAAGAACTGGACCCACTTGTCTGACTTATCACATTCTAGCTAAAAGCAGAGAGGAAACCCTACCAGGCAGGAGTGTTTCTGGATGAGGGAATTAAGAAGGAAAAAATCTGACCGAACAGACTTGAAGCTATGAAGTCCTTTGTCCTGACTTTCCACATGTCAGTTTCCTGTACTTTCTCCTTTGAAAACCACCTTTGGGAAACACTATGCAGGAGAGTGAATCCCTGGGAGGAGATGTGAAGGGGCAGACGCCTACAGCAAAACCCAACAGGAATCTATAGGTTGACCTTCCTGTCAAGTCAGTAACAGGGTCAGCAACAAGCAGTCAGGAAAGTACAGGATCCACTAGTGCTGGTAACTGCCTTAATTCTACCAAGCCACACTAAGGACGTGTCTCTGTGTTTCAGCTTCCCCAGCAGGAAAAATGGCTTAAGAGGCTCCTGAATATGTCTGCCCTCACTCACTGCTGCCTTTATAAAGTAATTTCACACTTTCCGTTATGCCAAAGCAGTCTCTAGGGCTGCACCATAAACTGGATGATACAAAATGTTCCAAGTTAAAATGAAGAAGAATCTCTGAAAAACCTCAGGGCCTTGCCACTTTCAAGGTAGTTCAAGAGCAGTATTAGAGCTCCTTTGTGAGAATATGGTGTGCTGTATCCTATAGTAAGTAAAGGATTTAACAAGAGGAATAGAATTTGCAGTACCTGCACACCTTTTATGCCTTCTTCAATTTGATGTCACTTTAATTGGCTTTAAATTTTTGATGAGATGACAAACATCAAAGGAAAGTAATTTGATTTACTCCTGTGTCTGTGAGAAAGTTGCCACATATAAAATGGGTTACAAAGTCTGCTATGAACTTGGCAGATTGGACCAAATTATTTCTGCTATTCACAGGACTTACACTTGGGACTTCAAAATTAAGTAGAGGGCTGGAGCAACAGATTCTTTTTCTCTCCCTGAAATGGCGTATTTTACTCACCACCCAGATCTTCACCAACTGTTCATAAGCACCAGACGTTCCCACAAATATGAGCTGGCCCTGGATCATTTCAAAAATATACATCCTGCACTCCTGAAAGAAACCCAAAGTATTAAGTCATTCACGTACATGACATATAGAATACGTTTGTTGGGATGGACAGAGAGAGGAAGAGAGATAATTGCTGGAATGGAAACTTAGAAGTCCTGATTTATAAATGCAGAAATCCTGATGTCAGCGGTAAACCCTGTATATATTGCAGCTCAAGTCTGAAAACTACCAGCATGATACGTAGGTATTATATACCTACCTCATATCAGGACATGGGGTGTCTGTATATATGTAGATGAATACAGGATTCAGCAAACACTAATATTCCTCTACAGTATGATGGTAGGCAGGATGTAGTATCATAAAAAACCCTACTGATTGTGGGAAGTCAGGAAGGTTTCCTTTGGGAAGGGCCATCGTACACCCTTGGTTTGGTAGCACTGTTCTAAGCACTTGCAGCTGTCCCTTATCGCAAGTTGTATGTAGTATCAGTAATCTCATCCAAGTCCTACAGATTGGAACACTTGAATGAGAAAGGTGACAAGTCAAATAGGATGGGAGCAGGACCAGAGATAGCTCACATTCACATCCCTCCAGTATTTTAGAAAAAAACAGAGCAAAGAACATACAAGTCTGTTCCCATCTCCTTTTTCTCATCAGCACCATCCACTAAAAAAAAAGCCCCACTCTTCACCAGCAAGACAGATGGTGCCCACTAAGCACCATCTTTTTTTCCAGCACCAAACAATTTGTTCCAGGTCTCTTTCAATTTATGCTGTTACAAACCCATCTAAAAAGATGGTCGTGGCCGAAGCCTGTGGACTATTTGGTTGTTTTCTGTGAGGAAAAAGGTGCAAAATTGGAGTGGTAACCGTAGAAAAGATAAACAGGGAACTACTACACACTATATTGACTTGAAGGGTACGTTAGATGCAGAAAGAACCCAGAGGCACTAACCACTAGAGCAGTTTTTCCTTCAGAAGCAGTTAGCTTTTCACTGGAAAACTGGAGGCAAGATTTCATTAGCATAAAGAGCTCAGTGATAACATGAAGTTAAAGTATTCTTATTTTTATGCCATCCCTTGCTCTGCACTTGCGCCAAAGCAAACCAGACAGCTTAAAAAAACCCCCACTAAACCCTGCAAAAAGTGCTTAATTTTATTAAGGTGGATTAGTCCTCCTGACAAAAATAATGAGATAGTTGTGGTCAGGGTAGACTTACCTATTTGCAAGTATTTCCATCTCTTCTTGTATGGTGTAAAACTGCTCATTTAGTATTTCTTTTTCCTCCAAACCTCTCTTAGGTTTCCCACCTTTTCACTAAGCCCCATCCCAAGTTTTCAAGTTTTGGTTATAGCAAATTTGAGTCCTTTAAGCTTTGTCTAACAGGCTCTGAAAGTATTATTTTCACTTGCTGAGCAACAACTGGTAATCTCTTCTGGTCATCTGTACTGCTGTGTTATACCTTGCACCTTGTTTTTGCAATACCGTAGATGCTTTTCCTACCTGGCTGTGGTCAGTTGAAAGCCTGACATGCAGCTCATCTGCAGTATCCATTTTGGTCATCCTTGCACAACAGGTGATGCCAAACCTGTTTGCAGATCCACATCTAACGCTCTTTTCACAAACATCTCTGCTGCACTTTCCCTTAGTTTCCTGTACCCTAACCTTGGGTTTTGTAAGTTTAGCTCCTTGTTTGTCTAATATGCTCTTACAGAGTCCAGGCATCATGAAACTTCACCCAAAGCTTTTGTAACATAGATTTTTTGTGTTTCATAGCACTACCACATCACTAGATATTATTTTGGAGCCCACAGATTGATTCTACTGAGACCAGTGTCATACCAATGCTCTTGTTTTCACAGCTGATGTACCCAGTGGCTCACCCTATTTTGCAACCACAGGGGCTGCTGTAATCCACTGATTCCATTGCACAAGTTTAACTGTGTATGGTCAAAGCAATTTAGGTTCTCTTGAGCTGTGGGGAGAAGAGAATCAGCTCTATATGTTTTTGGAGCAAATGATCCTGACATTCACCTGCAGTTTGGGTTCTGATACCCTAGCTAGAAATGCTAGGATTAGACTGCCAACAGCAGAAACTTTTTTCCTAGATTCAGCTAGCATTTCCTAAGGATTACTCATGAGCAAGGAGTTCAAAAATTCAAGTCTAATGAAGCAGCCTTTTCAGCAATAGGGAAGCTGTCAGTTTGAGGAGAGGAATGACTGGTGGGTTGTTACAAGTGCACCTTCTGGTAGAGCTCTCTTTTGAATTCCTGGTTTATTCCCATTATCTCTGGAAGCCTTTAAACCCCAGCGCCTCTAATAAAGACAAATCAGTCAGAGCAACCACAACTGCCAGAAAGGAAGGGCCTTTTGTTTCCTGTAGTGAGACCTGGCTGACCAGCTGCCTTTAATGGCTGCTTGATACTGTATTGATAGATTAGTGGCAATTATCACTGTTTCTATCTCTGTTTCCAGATGAAATATGCTTTTCTTTAAAAAAAAAAAAAGTCCAGAAGTAGCAGCTAGAACAACTGACTGGACACCCCCCTCTTTTCCCACGTATTTTTGTCTATGTGTTAAAGCAGGACTTTGGAAGCTAGTACTAGTCATCATATTAGCCTTTCAGTAGAGGCTTTAACTTTTCCTTCTGAGATATGGGATTTACAGTTACTGCTCTGACAGCATTATGAGGATCCTTCTGTTAATGAGGATGATTCAAAACCATCTACTTTTAAATATTTCTAAAGATTTCGAGCTATTGTTGGTTTGTTTTTCCCCTTTTCCTTCTTACCCCTCTGATTTAATTCCTGAGGTCCTCTTATTCCTTCCAGTCTACATGTTTCTCAAAGGGACTCGGCCCCATATAGAAGCCATGAGAAGAGCTAGGGCAGGAGGGGTCTCTCAGGAAAAGGCCTAGACATGATGTTTCACCATGTGCCAGATATGCACATGAATCAAGACAGTGACTGCTAAAGTAATAGGAGAGGTATAACTAATTACAGGGGTATTTACTGACCATAAACAGAGCCGGCTCAGACAGCACGGTTGCATCTGCCTACAATCCCTGGGGCAGGTTTGAACACTGCACTTACTCCTCAGTCTGCAGTGCTGCATCACACAGTAGAGAGACAATTTCATCAGGATTACGATCTAAGATATCTCTGCAGCATCCCAGAGTTCCCTCTCCACAGTTTTTCTGGCATTGGGAGATTGCAATTTTATATTTAACCAGAAATATATCCTTTCTCTTGTTCTTCACCTGTACAGTGAAGCCCTTAGCCTGTATCTCCCAGTTTGGCATAACAGGGCAACGTGAACCAGACTGGGGAGAAGGCTGTAGCGGGCCTGGCAGGCCCACGTTAAATGACTGCATGGGAACTCCTATTCAACATGAATCTGTCTGGGAAGATTTTTATTTTTTTTAATAGAAGATTAGACAAGGAAAGCCTGACTGAAAAGAAGAAATTACTTAAGGCACTCATGATGTTAGCAGCTACTAGTGCAGCACGTGCATAAAGCACTTGGTGTTTTTTTTTTAAAAAAAGTCATTCTGATATGCAGTGTGATCTCCCTGAAACATTAAGTCTCCCTGAAATCCCTTAATTGAATCTTGTAAAGTCCTGAAGAGATAGTGAGGGAGAAAGAGAGAAAAAAGATACAGAGAGATTAAAGCAGCTTTTCTAGTTAGTCCAAGAGCAAGAGTCTCCTTCTATATCTCTTTCTTCATCTATTCAAGGCCTCATTCACTTCCCATGTGCCTCCCACTGACAGTATTGCTGCTCAAGCACACTATGCATGAATTGCCATAATGTTTTATTTTGTTATAATTGGTTTCTTTAAACCAATGGCTTTAACACCCACTGTCTCATGCCATTACCAAGGGCATTCTGACCTGCCTTCATGTAAATTGCAGCATCCAAAAGACACAGGGGTTTTTTTCCCTTTCTTCCCAATAGACAAGTAACATCTGTGTGAATTCACATTATTTCCTAATAGACAAAAATTGAACTTAAATGCAGTGTACATCAAGATAATAAATGGCTCTTGTTAGAGGAAGTTCCTGAATAGAGCTTACTGAAGTACTCTCTATTCTCTCAGCATGACATCTTTCTTTAGGGAAACACTTTGAATGTTGTTATTATAAGGAGGTGTTATAACAAAGATGCCTATAGTGTGAATGTAGTGCAGTGGGACTGGGAGTACTGTGCTGTGCGAGCTGGTCAGAGTGCCGGATGGGATCTTTGTATACCACTCCTGTGTTGCTATTCATTATACTAGAGCAGAGTTACGTAGTGGGCATGTTGGTTTTGCACAGCCAGAAATAGCAGGCTTTCTGTGCATAGCCAGGGCTTTGGACAGGGCTCAGCTATCAGGAAAAAACAAACAGGCTTATACCAGCATCTGCCTAATACAAACCCTCCAATCTGCTAGGCAGGCATCATCTTCAAACTCAGCAGACATTCCTGAGAGACTGTCTGGAGGGGAGAGGTGACAGGTAGTGGGGAGAGAAGACAGGACTGTTTAGATTGGCTTAGCAGCTGGAAGCCATTAGAATTTAGCAAGGTCTTCCTCCTTGGAGAAATCTTAAAGCAATTAAATTAGCAGCAGGCCTACGGAGGTGAACAAACTAAAAACTGCCTTTTCCCTGAACAGCCCTCCAGACTTAGGCCATCACAGCCTCCGATAAGCCACGTATCTCTGGAGGGGTATACAGCCTGAGAAGGCTTGGAGCTTTGCTGTTTGCAAACTTAGCCCTCTTCCTGCAGCCTCCTGCACTCCCACCCTTTCCCAGTACAACAGTTAAGAAAAGTCCCGGTGTGACAGGCACAGGCAGAAATAACTGGTTTGAAGAAAGGGTGAAGCAGCAATACAATCTAGTGATGTAAAATTGCCCAGAACGAGGGTGTTGTCCTGCAACTCCATGAGCTGCGTGTTATCCGTAAGTCTGGACGCTGTTGGTGGCAGTGGGCTCAGGCTGGCGCAGAAGGCAGATGAACCCTAGGGCCCAGCTACACATCAAGACCAGCCCAAAAGGACCAGTGGGACCCCTGTGAAGCCCTCATCCTCTCCTGCTTTCTGCCTGCTCTCAGACACCCCTATCCCTTCAGCTCGGCAAACGTGTGCCTTGTTTCCTGTGATTCCCAGCCACATTAAGATTATGGGATAGAGCTTGTAAGGTAACAAGACTTTAACAGAACACAGCCTTTCTCCTGTATGAAATGCAGAGTACATCTGAGATAGGTTCTTTGAGAAGAAGGACAAAGTATCACAGAAATAATGAAAATCTCAGACACCTTTCTACCTCCAGACCCATTCAGAAACCCTTTAATGCCATGTTTTGTCATCGAGGCCAAAGTTAATTGTTGGTGCAGTTGTGGATCCATTGTTTCTTCACAAAGCCATTGCTGTAGAGAGCTACTGCTGACTCTGCTGACCACATAGACACAAAACAGTATGTGCATTAAGTGAAGGTGTTCGTTGCAAGACCTGAAAATGCTTCATAAATGTTACCAAATGAGATGTACACATCTCATAAAAATTATCAGATGAGGCTTATATAAATCCATAGATGAGATGTAGTGGCATCATTCCCAAAAACTTCTATGAACCCAGTGGCAAAACAAAACAAAACAGAACAAAACTCCCCACTGCTCACCCATTTTCTGCTCACAGGTGTTAATGTTTACAGTGACTTAATTTAATCACATAAAGATGATTTTTCCCAATGGACCCCAGATGCTTTGAAATTGGTCAGTACCAGTACTATCTAGATCAGAAGAATAGTCTGTAGCACCAAGCAACACGTCAGGAGGACAGCACCAGAGAGGAGTACATCTGTCTGGGGATGGACTTGGTATGAGCAAGGCCTGCAAATAAAAAAGATTGCTGTATTAGGACAGTCCTTCTATCTGTATAGTGCATAGATGATAGTAATTTGAAACAGGACATTATTTACTCTTCAATCTTTAAACACAAGCATCCCAATACAGTTTACAAGCAATTGACAAAGAAAGTGTGTCTGGAATATCGCTGGGGCAGATCAGATAAAACAATATTGTGTTTTGCAGGGCTTTACCATTTGTGACTGAAGCAGCCATCCCAAACTAATGCCAAAAAAGCCTTTTGTTTCAGCACATTATGTGTACTCTACATGTTACATTTTCTGAACATAGAGGGGTTGATTATCAATTCTCTGGAACCAGTTTTATGTAGCAGTAATTGCTCTGACTTAAATGAGGTTGCTCCCTGCACGTATCACTATAAATGCAAGAAAGGCTGGACTGACCACAGAAATAGTTTCCTGAAGTTCAGTAAGAGGTTATGCTTCTGTGCCTTAATTGGCTGTGGATACAGATCTATATGCATGCTAAAGCTTTGGTCTGAGCAGATATATTAGCAGTATCCAAACTGTGACTCACCAAAGTCAGCTAATTTGAGCTCACCAAGGCAACTGATGAGCAAGTTCTGGGGTTTCAGATCACGGTGAAGAATGTGTTGTTGGTGGACGTAAGCCAGGGCATGCAAAAACTGTAACATGAAGAGCTAGAAAAAGCCAACAAAAACCTGAAATGATTTCGTGTGACTTTGCATTGATACATTAGCTCTGAACTTAAGGAGAACTCCTGGAACCACACAGAGACCAAGCAAGTAAGAAAACAGTAAAAATCTCCAAAATTAGTAGAGCTGGCTGAGGAAGAGAAAACTGTGGTGCGGTATTACTGCCCTGCAGCTTTCTGAAGGTTTTTGGGTAGAATATTTGGCCGTGAGGGCAGTTATAGCACAGTCCCTCAGTGCACATTTTGGAAATTTAACTTGTCTTTAGAAATGGACTAGTGATTGCAGGAACAAGTTCAACATGCCAAAACACAGCTCCAGCTCTCAGAACAGCAGATATTCTGATTTTAGTGTTCAAGGCAAAGATGTACAGCAAGCAAAATGAAGGTTTAAGGAGCTGGAAGTTTTGCCCATTTGAGCCAGCTACACCAGCAGAGGGAGATCTACACCACCTCTTCCCAGGATAAACTGGACCAGTGAACTGATTTCCTTGACAGTCTGAATTGTTATCTTCAAGCTGGGAGAAAACACAAGGACCTGATTTGAACAGATATAGCAAGTAAAATATGATGAATGAAGCAAGCAAGCAAGAAAGCAGGAGAACAAGCAAGAAAGCCAGGAAGAAAGAAAAATCTAACTCCCACTACCATGGCAGTGTAAATAAGCCTGGGGTAAAACAAGCTGGGCTGAGACAAGGTATGAAGGTGGACAGTGGATAGAAACGAAATACAGCAAAAGTAATTGGACTTCACCAGAAAAAATATTTTTTTTTACCAGAAGTTCAATGAAAGAGGAGGAAAAACAGTGACACCCATAGGTCATTTCTGTACCAGAAAAGTGTCCCTGTAATATTCTGCATACTCGCATCATGTTAGATAGGAACCACTCAAGAGAAAAAAACAATAAAATTTGCCAGCAAAAATGAAGCAAGCTAGATAACCCCCCCTAAAGGAGCAGTAAATCATTTTGCAGTTTATTTCCTGCTGACAATGAGGATTGCAGACAGGAAAGCAGTACAGCTGGCTAGTGTTTATTCACAGAAATGCCAGTGAGTACGTTACAGCCGTGTACTCCATGTGCTTTACAAGCCCGCCTGGTAGCAGGACCCTCGAGATCTGTGCCAAAACTACAACACTGCATCTTGGATGCATCTGAGCTCTGAGGATGTTTAAAATCTGAGGCCCCAAGAAACTTCATTAAAATTGGTGTTGCTTAACAACTATCTGGAAAAAGATGTGAACAAGGTGGCAACATTTGAAGATGACAGAAGTATTTAGATTAGCTGTGATAAGAAGTGACAGTGAGGAACTTCAGAGAGATCTGACAAAGTCAGATGAATAGGCAGTTTGATAAGATACAAAGTTATTGTTGACAGCTGTAACATGAATTAACTGAAGCTGCTCGGGAAAAGGACCCAGGCATTCACTGAGGACATTCGCACTGAAACCTTAAGTCAGCGTGCAGCAACAATCCTGAAAGTTGATTAAATGTGAAGATGCATACAAAGGAGAGTAGGAGACTACTATAACATTAGTCTATAAAGTAAGGATACATCTTCTGCTGTGCTCAAGTCCAGTCAACCAATCCCAAAAAGCTGTGGTAGAAACAAAAGATATTTCAATGACTGTAAATATTAAGATAGTTCCAGATGAGGAGAAAGTGAGATTTGAGAGTTTTTAATTAGAGAGATGAATAATATATTCTAATGATAAGAGGATACAGATTTGTGCTGAGACATTTTCTTGCCACAAGATGTCATCGTTCACAAAAGCTGAATATCTTCTTGCAGGCTGAGGACATGGGAAGAGGGACTAACTGAAAAAAGGCTTTGGAGATTGAGAGTGAGGTTGTTAAATCTTTGTCAAAGGCAGATTTTCTCCCAATTTTTTGTCATATATGGAATAAATAAATATTAGTAAGTAATTTATAGTGACCATACATGGTGGAAAATAACACTTCCTCATGCTTTAAGGGATACTAGTCTTCTAATGAACTTACCATAACGCTGCACAAATGAAGCCCTCCAGGATGCTGGCCCATGTACTGTGCTAGATCTGTGCACTAAATAAAAGAGAACTTGAGGCAAAAATGCTTCTACCAAGAATGCCTCTTCTCTAAGTAGAAAAAATATGCAAGCACTACAAAGATGCCTCTTTCACCTCGGCAAACATCTGATCTGATGCTGCACACGAGGATATGCTTAAGTGCTGGGTCAGATCACGGACCTGGCTAACCTGTTATCTCATCCTAGCAGTTTATGACCTGAAGCTGACCATTAACAGAATCCATACTTGTGCCAGCATTAGTCATAAAGCTGTTGCAAGAAGACATTGACTGTATATTTTCCTTATAATTTGGTTGATAGCTATCAGCAAAAGCAACAGAAGTAACAAGACTCATGCAGAGAACTTTTTGTTGGCATCCTCCCCTCTCCATGAAAGCAACCTGCAGCTTGGTCATGGTGAGCCAGTGGGATCAGCCAAATCTGACCCCAGCTGGGATGTGAGCTTGTATCATTACTCCCTATCCTTGCTGTGGCTCACGAACAGTGCTTTTATTGTGTTGTCAGGGCAGAAATGGAGGAAAATAGTGTCTGCCACCCTAGCAGAGGCAAGATGTGGAATAATTTTTGCATACAGCTGTGGCATATACAGAAAGAAAAGAGTAAGGCTGTGTGGCTGGAAAGGAGGAGATCAAGAAGGAAAATCAATCACTGCACTAAAGAATTACAACTTGTTTCTTTACAGATGTCTCATAATGCAGTAAATTCATTACGCAGCCACTTCCCCATACTTCCCAGTACCAGCTCCACAGGAAGCTAGAAAAACATCAACTCACCATGTATTCCAAGACAAATGTTAGTGTCTCCTTGGTCTGGACAATGTAATGAAGAAGTACTATGCTGGCATGTTTCAAATGATTGAGCAGAGAAGCTGGAGAAACACAAAAGGAAGATCAACTTAACCACTGCTGGAAGTGGAAGGAGAGAGTGCACACAGCAAGGCAGTGAAAATAAAAAACTGAGGAGAAATACTCCAGACTTGGCAGTTCTGTAAGAAGCGGCAGCTACTGAGTCTGGAGGAGGTTGGAAAGGCTCCTTAGAGAAGCGAGCATCAGTGCTCCAGGCTTGGCAGGAACGTGTCCTTCTCTCTGAGGTGGGATCTTGCCTCTGTCAGAAATAGCAGTTCACGGTTCCCAGCTGACAGCTTCTCAGCTGAGGAGAAATAATTTCTTCAAGGCAAATGCCAAGAGACAGGGGCTGGGAGCTCCCAGAGCCAGAATGCCGCAGCCCCCAGCCTGTCACTGAGCTTCTCATCCTTCTCCCATCCACCTCCTGACATATGCCCTCAGCAGGGCCCCTTAGGAGAAACTGGGGTGTGTGGGGGGTGTGGGGGTGTGGGGGGGTGGGTGTGTGTGTGCATGCTGAGGAAGGAGCTGAGTTTCTGTCAGCTTCCAGCTTCACAATATCAAGGTGTAAAAATCTGTCAAAAGAAATTATAGATGCTAGCTGAATTCTGAATTTAGCTCTGTACTTTTAGCTTGGAGAAAGCATATTAGTTACTTTCTCTGGTTTAAAACTGAAAGAGCAGAGATCATGAATTTACTGAGTGAACCGTAACTTCTTTGTATTTATACAACTTTGGCACATTTATTCTTTTGGCTTAACCATCTAAAAGCATCACTGCAACTGTGGTCCTGGTCTTTAGGTGCTGATATGCCTTCACCGAGTCTCAGCACATCTAGGCTGTGGTGATGGAGGGGGCAGTACATGGAAGAGCCTCTGCCTCTGTGTAGACCACAGAGCACCACAGACTGATGCTAAGACAAAAGCTACAGCCTTCTGAGCCTTTCAGCCTTGCGCTGGGCCTCTCATGATAGAGCAGGCTCCAGCTGACACACCCATGAAGGCAGCTTCTCAGCAGAAAGTCTCAGAGATAGTCTTTGTGGGGGAAGAGCAAGCACAGCTTCATCATTTGCTACCTTAGGTTTGAGACAATAGTTGCCGCAGCTCTGTACAGAGGAGGGATATGAGGATATGGAATATCCCAGCTCCACCTGTGGACCCCTGGCACTGCTGAAGAATCTGACCCAGCTGTTATGCTGAAACTGTGCACAGAGAGAAGCCCCAAAGCTCAAGAAAAACAGAGGTCCCTGACTCCAGATTTTAGTTCAGTTTTTGACATAGCAGGATAGCCTCGGAGATGCTCCAGAATCACCTTTTCCTGCTGATTAAAACCAAATTAGTTTACTGTCAGACCACACAGTGCTACAAATTCTATTCATATAAGGCACGGGCATACAATCTTGTTTCTGCTGAATTAGCTGAAGCATACAATACAGAGCTTGGGCTGGCCATGGGAGGCCAAATGAGTTTTGGTCCTGGATAAAAGCTGCTTTCTGTTTTTCCAACAATTTGCAAAAGATATTTGAAAAGTTTCATGCTGGCAAAGCAAATTTATACTGGATTAGCACTTTGCCTTTTGTGACCATAACAATTTTACCTGGTTCTAAAAGCCCTACAGCGAGATACAGTGTATTACACAGCTGTGGCCTAAGCATATGTCAATACTGAGACAGCTGAGCATTAAAGGATGCCTGATTCAGCATCCCAACTACTGGGAACAGCACAGATTGTAAATTAGTTCTTGCACAGAGCTTGGTGCTGCTGCTGCTATGCTGCCTCTAGTACTGCTAGTCCATTTAACTACCACCAGTATGTTTCCAGTGCATGGCAGTATGAACCTCAAACATGATCTACATTGTACCTAATTGCCTACAAAACCAGTAAAGATACTCTGGCTAGATCCCATTTGCTAACCTGGCTCTGTGATACCTCAAAAAGCCCATACAACCAAGAGCTGTTGCTCCAGAGGAGCAGTACAGAGGGTCCACAGTAATATGGAGAATTCGGCCCCTGTGCCTGAATCAGGCCTCTGGGAACTGCTGCTCACTTGGTTGCTTCTACAACCCCCTGCTGGGGTGTCAGGTGCTGCAGCCAGAACTGAGCTTTAAACACATTTTGTCTCTGTGGGGTTTCCTGGGGTGAAGCAGCTTTGTCAGGGGGGTGCCATTCCTCCAGGGTAGCAAAGAATGCACCACCTTAATAAATCTTGTGCTTTGTTTGCGCTACTGACTTACACTGTAAATTTGAGGTGTCAGATGCTGCAAAGCTCACCACTACACAAAAGATCTATTTAAAGTAGACGCTTCATAGGGTCACTGTTGTTTGCTCCCATAATGAACAAAGTTAAGGCTCTCAGCCTGCCCAGTAGAGCATGTTAAAGGGGTGCTACTGATCTTTAGAGCATCATTAGTTCTGTGTAGATAAAGCTTTTAAGGCTTATTTTACTGGTGGGCTACAAATGTAAACACAGAGCAAAAGCATCACAGCAAATAAGTGTACAGGAATCTGCAACACAAGTCATTTTGTAAATAGGCATATTTTGGTACCTCTCTGCTTTCACCCAGAATTGGACTAAGGACTTTGTAAACTTTCTTATCTTAATTACACTGCTACAAAACCTGGAGTGGGTCCACTGACCTCTCGTTATTCTGAGTTGACTGGTATGAGAGTTCTTCTATGCTAGGGCTGCTCTGTGAAAGCTGGCACATCTGTTCCCTGACTCTCCATCCCCACAGTGACAAGATCAACCCTAGCTTTGAACTGCAGTAAGAATAAAACCCCAACAAAGTATGTGTGACCTCTTACATTGATAGCTCTCACTAATACTGGACTGGCACAAAGGTTGCATATTTCTGTGCACGGAAGAAACCAGATTATGATCCTCTTGGGGTTGTAGAGCAGATAAAAATAGAAGTCTTAATCAACCAGGCAGTTTGTGAACTTGGTCTGCAGGGACATGTAAATACATTCAGCCAAAATCAAGCACTTAAACAAAAGCATTTCTTTCTCAAAGAAATTGAGAAAGCTGCAGACATTTTGCCCAGAGTTCTACAAAGTTGACTGATAGAAAGAATTTTTCACTGGGCTGCTATGATAGATGTTATTAAACACCAGTTTTATTGAAAGCATTTCTCTTCAGGCTGGGATCTGTAATGCTCCAGGTATCAGCCAGGAAAGTGGCACCATTTGTGATAACAGCAAGCAGACACACTGGTTCAAAGGGCACATAGAGTCCACAACTGTCCAATGCAACAGCAGCAAAACCTGTCCAGTGCTAGTGTATAGAAATGGGAGTGAGAAAGTGACTACGGAGCAGGCAGCAGGCAGGAGGTGTAAGTGGGCCGCTACACTGCTAGAAAGGACATGCTCTGGCTACAGCCGGCACTTTCCTTATCCCAAGCTCGGATGAATACGTTACAAGGGATTATATCGGCCAGCAGGTTCCCCCTCTGTCCATTGCATGCTCAGCCTGCCCAGGACAAAGACCTCCTTCATGACGGGATAAGGAAACTGAGTTTTAGGAGAAGGACAGCTGGCACATCAAGTAGGCAAAAAAGGACTTAAGAAGACATCACATGGAGCTTTTTGAGGTTAAAAAAAATGCTCTCCAAGAATGATGTCCCTCACTCTTCACTGATGTTTGAAGAATCTCTTTTTGTCTTACCTTCCCAAATGGTTGTAAAGGGCATTCCCTCCTCTGCCTCCAGCCTGACCACTTTCAATACCACCAACTGGCCGTTGGTCCTATCAGGGCAGAGTGGAAGGTCACATGAAGCTCCTCAGTGCTCAGCATGACATTAACAGTCTTCCGGGTTGCTCAACACTTACTCAAGCAAAATTTCTATGGCTTCTCTCTGACCCCGGTCAAGCTCAGAAAGGAATTACAAACCCATCTCCATCTTGTCTTCATTATCAGCGAAACAGGAGCCAGCCTGCCTGGCTAGAGTAGCACAGTCCTGCTGATCATATTGCTAGAGTGTGGCTTTGGGCAGTGTTCCCACCCAGCCCTCTCACAGCTTTCCTGCCCCTGTGTGATGGCAGCATGGCCTCATCCCCAATTTTTCCATCACGCAGGGATCCCTCATTTCAAGGAAAACCCTCGCTCCCTCCCTGGTAGAGCCAGACAACCTCCCAGTGTGCTGCTGAGGAGCAATGTCTTTGTGGAGCCTACATGGCTGTGGTGGAGGAGTGCCCTGGAAAATTGGGATTGGGCTCTGTAAATAACCTGATTAAAGACAAAGCTGGAGTTTTGATTTGCCTTTATCTCCCATAAGAGGTGTTTTCAGCAGGCACTGGGAAGGCAAGAATGGCACCCGTGGTCCTTGCTCACCTGCTGATCCCCTTGTACACAGTTGCACAGGATCCTTCACACAGCTGCTCCACATGTACCTAAGATGTGGCAGCACCAAACAGGATGCCTTGTTTCTGCTTCACAAAGAAACTAGAATGTGTTTTAGATTGCTGGATAGAACAAGAAACTACTAGCATGTCATTCAGTAATTAAATACTGATTCATGGCTGGAATAATCATTGGATGAAATAAATATCTCCTGTCTGGCTCTATGGATGCCGCACACTCACCCATTTGAACCTCTCCGCACCATCCTGCCCCTGGAAAGGATCAATGTAACTCCAGGGCCTCTGTGTCCTGCACCTCCAGCTCTGGAAGGTGTAGAGCTGCAGGGGCTGCAGTGAGGGTAGAGGAAGGGGTGCTCTGGTTACATCCAACAGCTGGCGCAGGAAAAGGTGGCAAACTATATCGCTGGCAAACCACCACTTTACTGATGTGATTCTTTCCTTTCTCCTTGATTGCACTGGCTTTGAGCACTTCACATCATTTTCATCTCCCCCCCACCAGTCACAGATCTTGAGTACAGTTTCACAGCTCCGTCTGTAAGGGGAGCAACTGTCTCTATGTTCCTGTCTTGGTAAATGGTAGCGCTCACTCTGAGATCACACAAAGATAAAACTGCCTTAACTGCAGAGGATGCTTCTACCATTATAATTTGAAATACATGTTAATTCTCTCTTACCCTTGATTTATTGTTCTCTAGACAGCAACCTTTTAGGGCAGGGACTAAAAACCAAATGCAGGAGTGAAATTTCAGGAAGTTTAAATTTATGCCTTCTCCTCCTTAAACACACCCCCAACTCGCTTCCTCACCACTATATAATTTACACAGCTTGTTAATTTGGCCCATACTGCATAACGGTGCCATAAACTATACAACTATAAAACCAGTAGTAATGGCTGACAGGCAGGCTGCAAGCTCCTTCTGAGCAGCTCCATTGGATGGATGCCTGCATTATCATTTGACTCAAATGTAACAGGATTTGTAATCTATGGCATGCTGCCTTCTCCAGAACTGTAGGTTGTTGGCTCCCTCCCTGTTTTACAATCCTTCATTGGCATGGAGCCGGAGTGCAGTCTTCTCGTTCATCACATCAAACACATTTATTGTCATTTAAGGCACGGAGTCCTCTTGCAGTAGCTTCACAAGCCTGAAGCTGCAAAGTTTGATGCTGTCTGGTTAGAAGCAAATGTGAATGTTTTGCACTGCCAAAACAAGCGGAAGAACCCAGGCTTAACCCATCTCAATGCAGAAGTATCACAGTATGATATTAAATGCCTCTGCTGTAGATGCCACTTCCATGTGCCCAAGGTCTTGGATATGTCAGGAGCCCCTTCTCTCTGAACAGCAGCTGCAGCATCCTGGTCTGACAGCACTTACACACAGCATGTCTCCCATGTTGTCCTTTTTCAATTAACATGTATCTCGGTTTTTTGTCCTTTGCTCTTCTTCATCCCTCCATCTGTAGTAACAGTTTGTATGACTCACATGAGGTCCCTGCTTCAAGGAGTCTTGTGATTTCTGCAGTTTTTCTTTGAAAGTCCAACATGCAATGATCCAAATTCACCCCTGGAGTAGCTTCGTTGATCTCAGTTCATTTGGCACATGACCTCCAAAAACAGCCAACGTTTTTTCATACCTAAAGTTAAAGAATTAAGCAATAAATCCAGATTTTCTGCTCATACAAATGTATTCCAGTTAAGCAACTCTCAGTGTAATATGTCAGGTAATGAAGTGACAGGTTTGGTACAGGAACAGACCTTGACTTCCCTCCATGTCTTGCAACGCAGTTACTACACCAGGCTTTAGGCTTCAGCCGTTAGGCTTCAAGTTCAGCTATCTGAGCAGTGTGGCTGAGCTGTGCTTTCTGCAGGAGCTGTACGTTGACTGTCCTTGCTGTGGTATTTATGTTCTTAGCCATGATGTGGTGGCCATGTCAGCATGGGGAGCTTCTGTCCCTGTTGGATCACTTGTCTAAGGGATGCAATGAGTTGTAGCTGATAGAAAATAGTCTTGTCCACATGTTAAAATAGCCAGAGGAAACTGATTAATCCAGCCCAAAATAGGTTGCATCAATTATGTACTAAGCAGGCAATGCACAGTGGACTTACAGTGGAATTGTACAGATGAAAGTCCCCTTTTTTCAGTCCCTCATGAGTAGGACTCGCTGTGCAGCTTCCTAGGACTAACACCCAACCCACACCGAGAAAATGCAGGCAAGGGTGGAGGGAGCAGGCATCATACTGTGGAATTCTTATGCTGACCCCTTACATCCCTCAGTTTTCACTTGAATGCATGATGTGAAATCTTCCCTTTGCTTCATTGTTCTGGTGTCTAAGAATAACGCTCTTTCCTTGAGCAGAAGGGGTTTTTTTAAGCCAAAATGTCCTGGGAATGCAGGAACAATTTCTGTGTCTCACTGCAACCAAACTACCCAGCCTCTGCATGGCAAGAAGAAGCTAACATACCTGGAAGGCTTGATTTCTTTCACATTATTTTCCTTTGCACTTCCCAGTTAGCCATAATTTACTAAACAGCTATCATCATGGACTTCAGTCTGCTATTTCTTTTCCATGTATTCTTTGAGCCGTGACAATTCAGCAGTAATGTGGATGTGCTGTCCAGGCATGAGAAAGGTTGTCTAGACACGACATACTCAGCAATAAACTGGTTACGCAAGCATCATTCGCACATCTGTGCAAAGTTGCTTATTCTGGAAAATATTTTGTATTGTTATGACCATATTTACACAAATGGACTTTAAAGATATGTTTAAGCATAAATAATACTTGCATTTTAAAGGAACGGGAAGATAAATGCACAAAAAGTAGACAATAACCAAATCCACGTATCGATTCATACGAAGAGTGTTCATTTTAATGTTAGGTACGTTTTGTGTCAGGTAGTAGGGGGGAATTGCTCTCTTACAAGGAAAAGTCAGTTGTGCTGGTTAGCAAGAGCTGGAAAATGAAGCAAGCATGGCAATTGGTTCTAGGTATTGAAAAAAATTATGGAATACTAGTTCTGGTTAGCAGAGGAAACTAATAAAAATGTTCAATAGTTTTCCTTAGAAAATGTGAGAGTTTATAAAGGAGAGCCTGTACCTGTTTTCAGAACAGTTGTTTTTAAAGAAAAGGTTCAGGTGATCTAAGAAATAGCCTACCAGGTGCTGACATAACATGAAAGGCAACACCTTACTGAACTTGTAGAAGCGCATACCTGTGGTATGTATATACCCATATAGGCGTGTGTATAGTGTACATATAGACATATAGGTGTGTATATGTAGTGTACATATACACATATAGGTTTATGACTTTTAAACATATTCTGCAAAACCTACGCGTGGATAAAATCATACATGGGGTGTGCGTGCAGTTAGTACTCACACCTCTGCGCACCTGGGAGACCCCTGCGGGAAGGCCGGGCTTTGCTCAGAGGCTCCATGCGGGGGGGCGGCCGGCCAGGGAACCCCCCTAGCTGCTGATCAGCTTCCTGGGGCGGGTCGCAGCTTTGCTCTTTAGTTGCGCCTCTAATACTTTTCAATGCACGTTCAGTTCAGGTGCCTTGCCCGCACGCTCGGTGCCGGTGCCGAGGCCGTAACAGCGGCGCCGCACAGCCAGCCAGCCAGCCCCCCCGCACCCCGCCACCTCCCGCCTGCTGGCCCTCCAGGCCGGGGGAGGGGAGGCCGGGCCGGCCCCCCGCAGGCCGCTCTCTGCCCGGTTTGTCCCGGACAGGGACCCGTCGGCGCCGCCGCCACCGCCCGCCCCCCGGCCGCGGCCTCGCCGCCCGCCGTCCGTGCGCACGCGCGCGGGGGGACGCTGGGCCCCGCCCCCTGCGCGGCGGAGGCCCCGCCCCGCGCCCCCGCGTGAGTCGGCTGCGCTGCGCCCCGGGAGCGGGCGGCGGGGCCGGCGGGCAGGGAGAACGCGGCGCGGGTGAGGCGGCGGCGGCGGCGGCGGCGGGGCGGGAGGGGAGGTGGGGGTAGCGCGCCGTGCCGCGGGGAGGAGCGGGGCCCGCGTCACGTGGGGCGCCGGCCGGTGCGGTGCGGGCGGCGCTCCTCCCGCGGCCCCGCGCTGCCGTTGGTCACCCGCGCGCTCCCTCGCCCCACCGACGGCGCCTCAGGGCCGGCCGCCCCGCCTGGGCGTCCCTCCGCGCCGCTGCCCGGGGACCGGCCGGGCCGCAGGGCAACAGGTGGGGCGAGCTGCGGGGGCGAGGGGCGGCGAGGGCGATGGCTGCCCTCCCCTGAGGGCAGGCGGGGGCCTGGCTGGCCGGGGGGCCGCGGGCCGGCCCCGCGCCTCGCACACCTGCGCCTCAGGGCAGGGCCGGTGCTGCTGTGCGGCGCTGGGGGCCGGGGCAGGCCCCTTCGCAGCCGGGCGGGAGGGGGCCCCGGGGAAGCTGGCGGAGAGGCTACGGCACGGCTCTGGCTGGAGGTGCGGGCTGTCCAGCTCCTTTCGCCTCGGAGGGGCTGGTAGAGCAATGATGTTGAGATTTATTTCTGTAGCTTCCTAAAGGACTCCTCCCTTTGGATGGGAAGAGGCTACCTAAACTTTGAATAGTGCGCCCTTTATCTTCTCCCACTTTTCTTTCAAAATCCTTTCTCTTTGCATAACTTGGTTACTCAGGAGCAAATGCAGTTTCAACTTTTGGAGTCTGTTACGTGATAGTCTGGCGTGGCCGCAGTATCGCGTACCGGTGGCATAGCGTGCTGTCACTCTTGCAGACCTCTTCAGCGCAAAACGTTTTGGTGAGGCCCTGGAGAGCAGCTAGCATAGTCGTAGGTGTTGGAAGCTGATCGCTGCTCTTGTAGTGCAGCAACTTATAAAAAACAGCTATACTTACCATCTTTCAGTTTCTGTGGAGTTAACCGTTTTCAGAAGGGAAAGCACCTGAACATGAGCAAAATTAGGAAGGTGTTATTTCAAAAGAAAAAGAGGAGGAAGGGACATTCAGAAATTTTTGAGCCTCGTAAGAGTTTGGTAAATTCTAAATGATTAATTGCGTGCTACAGCAGTTTTCAGCTGTGTTCTTTTAGCTGATACTAGGTCCTCTCTTTGTGGTTTGTTTTGGTTTGTTTTGTTTTTCCCCAACTGCTTTACTGCTATACCTTGTTTGCTACCATCTCTCATTCACTGGATCTGGCATCAAAACCTTGAGCCGTTTTCCAAAGGGATCGCTGCTTTTACTAGCAAGTTTTGTTTTGCTCTGAGCAGTTGTTAATCTCACAACATTAAAAATAGTGGTTGTACCCACTCGGTGCTCACCAAAACACAAGGGCTTCTTCAACTGGTAACACATTTTATGTGAACCACAGTTACCGGTAATGATATATATGTAGATGAGACTGATGTTGACAACTTGGTTTTGAATTAGGAAGCTTGGAGGTAACCTCCTTCAGAACCTGAGTAGATAATTTTGTGTAACAAACTTGTAGTCTTGGTAGTGTAAGTTTTCGGTAAGTATGATGGACAAATTTATTAAAAATATGTTTGTAAATATGTAAGTAAACATGTCTGAATGTTGTAGAGGTGTTTGTAGTATTTATGAACTGTAGCAGGTAAATAAGCACATGAGACTGATGGGAGTTCTAGTAGTTCTGAAAGCCAGGGACATACCAGTTGTTCTTGTTCAGCGCTGAATGCTAGATCGGTTTTATATGTATGTTGCATATTAAAGAATGGTCAATGTCCACTGAGGGACGCAGTCCCATAGTAATGAAGGTAATGTTTACTCCATGTCATTCCCTGCTATAGCAGTTACAATGGTGTGGCTGTGTTTTGTGGAGAATTTGAGTTAGCATTCTACCCTGTAAGTGGAAAGTGACGTCAGTGTCATGCCAGTGACCATCTGTCTGTAACACAAATCCATTTCATAATTTGGCACTATTTGGCACTCTGCTTTTTATCTCTTGCAGTGTTGAAGCAAAAATGTAGAAGATAAAATGTATGGGCAGAGCAGTGTAGATGCTGGTGTCATACTGATCTTCCATACCATGAGAGTGATGTATTGTGCATGGCTGTTCTTCTATGACCTTTATAAAGTTTTTTTATGAAATTCTATGAACATTAAGCTATTTCAGGTAATCTTAGTGGAAAAGAAAGAGTGTATATGTAATGCTACAACATACTATTATATAAATGTGAAAATCAGCAAAGAAAATTGCATATTCCTATTGAGAGGAAGAAACTTTCTATTTATAATTAGTTTGTAGCTGTGACCACGTCACTTGTATTTTATATTAGCTGTGAAATGGGAATAATCTTGTGGTTTCCTACAGTGCATGAAAATTTGCACTGAACTTGAAAATTACTTCTAAAATGTTTTAAAGGTGTCTCAGTTGTGGAAAAAAATCATGGCTATGATTTTCCATAATACATGTAAAAGCTTAGTAATGCAACCTAAAGTGTAAGCTTTTGTAAATAAAACATAATGTATCACCACAATCGTATGACTCTCTTAATTTCTAATTCACCAGTGTTGCAGATTTCTGAGTTACTTAAACTTTCAATTTGATCTTGAAGGGAGATCTTGCAAAACCACTAATGGGATGCCTGACTTTAACTTTGTTTTGTTACAATCAGAAGTTTTCATGAGAATGACAGTAAATTGTTGTGCAGTTGAAGCGCATGAAAATGAAAGTTCTTTGAGCCCTTAAAAGGAAAAAAAAAATCTAAATCCCCAAAATATGGAAGCCAAGCATTTTAAGCCTCATTTACCTGATCCTGAATAAGTATATGTGATGTAATTTATACAATTGTTGATACTTTGGCTTTCTGAAAGCTCACATCTCCTTGATTCACTGATTAATTGGGTATTTATATAAGAAGCTGGAGTTCTTCACAGAGAAGTGCCAGCTTTTTTAAGAGAATGAATTTTAGAGTTAGGTGGGGTTTAGTTGGCTGTAAAAATAAAACTCCAAGTATACTTACTCTGAGCAAGAACAGATCACTGAGGATTTCCAAAAATGCACTTCCATTTTCCTTTGATATTTTGTCCACACCTGTGATTTACGTATTGCATGCCAGTTCCCTTATATTTGTATTATATAACAGAGACTAACTCTGTTAATATTTTAAAAAGTTTTATGGTTGTGGTGGGTTTTTTCCTCTTCCCCCTGTTCTTTTTTTGTAGTTGAGGAAGGAGAGACAGACGTGGCTTGAAAGCAGTATCTTTCTGGGAACAAGTGTGGCTTTCTGTTTCTAGAAAATATCCTCTGATTGCTTTTCTTTTTGGTGTGTGTTTTTGGTTTGGTTTTTTTTTTTTGAGCAAGGTGCATATCACTCTATCATACTGATTTGGTTTAATATTTTCTTGGCTCTTTATCTTTCTGTGATATGTTTGTTGCCAGTGCTGGAGCCCAAATCACTATTTTTAGCGTCCTCTATTTGGAAAACTGGAAATGTTTGGTGTGATGTGTTTCTGTTTGTCTGTAAAGGTCTGCTTGGTACTTTGTTATTCAGAGCAGTTTAGCGAAAGTGTTGGGATTTGTGATAGTTATTTCAATTATTTGTCAACTTGATTACTGTTTCCAAGTGTGAATTGAAACTTCTGTATGCAAGTTACAGGTTTGCATATATTGTCTCTTGTAATAAAGACTGGACATATGTTATTTCTATTTTCTGTATGTAAGAACTTCAGACTACTCATTCTGGATTTTATTCTTGGAGATGTATTGTCTTAAAAGACCATTATATTAAATAATGTATTTTCTGGTTTTGGATATCAGACAGCAGCTATAATAAAGCAAAAGGTCTAAATAATGTATGCATGAAACTTATTTTATTTAAATATGATTACATACATACATTAATGTAATTAATGAAATGTGCTACTTAATTAGTAACATAACATTACTTAATGTTAGTAATGTACTACTTCTAGTAAGGCAGTAGATCAAGGAAAATTACAATTCTTTCAATATTAAAAAGCCAAACAGATTATAAGAAGCAAAAATTAACTGTAGCTTTGTTTCATTACAACACAAGTAATATGAAGTTATCTTCATGAACATGGAAAGGTGTGAGGGTGAACTTGCAAAATTCAAAATCTGAAAGGATAAAAGTGTAAATAGAGCAGCCAGTTTTCTCTCCTTGCTTTCCATGGTCTTACCATATCTTCATAGATACTCTGATACCAGTTTGCATGAAGAAATGTTCTGAACTCTTAATTGGCTTTCTTCATTTCTGCACAGGTTTTAATAGAACTGTACCTTTTAATGCTAATACGTACTTTGGTTCAGGAGTATGGTTATGAATTCAACTCTGCCATTTTCTGCTCATACAAATATACATCCTTATAAATTTATATTGGAGCGTAGAATTCTATCTTATATTAAGCTGAAAACTGATCAATTTGATTTTTCTTGAGTGGTATACTGAGAATTACAGAAAGACACTGATGTTAATTTCTGTCTTTGAACTAGGTTTTGTTCAGTCTGTCCTTACAATAGACCTATTGTTAGATGAGTAGGTGGAACAAGTCTGGCTGTTCAGCTTTTGTCTGCCAGCTCAGTGTGAGTGAACTAAATATTTCACTATCCTATCCTAGTGTTGTTGAAGTGCTTATGTATTTAACATGGGATCTAAAGCTTTGCTTCTTGGTTTGGTTGTGGTGGAGGGTTTTTTTTTCCGGTTTAATGCTATTTGCAATTAAATAGCTGTTTTGTTTGTTTTACAGTTGGTGGAAATTACATTGTTCCCTTTGAAAGAGGAATGGTTTAGTGGTGATGGAGTGCTGCCACTGACAGATGGACTCACAGGAAAGAAGGTGAGAATGAGCAGCTAGGTGAAGCCACAGAGACTCCCTGAAATATGCCAGCTCATGATTGATTGCCCTGTAAAATTAAGTGGCGTCAGGATCCTCTTTGTACAGTAAAGGGAGGAAGAGGGGTAACTTAACTTTTTTTTCAGTTGTGTGTGGAACACTCAACTTACTACAACAGCAGCTTCGTTAAGTTGCTGTAACTTACGGAGGGCTAGCCATAGGCTAGAAACTTGGAAGTAACTGGTGAACAGTAAATCATATGTTACCTGCACCTGTGAGTTTTGATTTTGGATGAATAGCCCTGCAGTAGACTATTCTTTTGCTCCTTGTTTCTTCTACTAAGAGACCTGACAGATATCTCATGATTTGGGGTTCGAAAATTAGTGTCTTGTAATAAATAGTAGTATGTGACTATCCAAATTTGTCTTACACTGTTCTCTGAAGGCTTATTAAATAGATAAAAGGGTAAATATCAGGCTTTGAACTGAATTTCATGTACAGTATGCTGATGAAAACTTCCCATATTATTGTTTTGTGTTCCTTGGTGTGCTTTACCCATCTCAGTAAAATCCATCTTTTGATTTTAGGTAAATGTCCTAACTATGATGTTGGATTTTTCTAACTTTTTTTTTCTGGCTTATATTACTTGATTATTTCCTTTTTAATTTCCTTCTATTCTAAACAGAAGTATTTAAAATACAAGATGGACTCTGCATTTTAATACTATGTAAGTTGTTTGAAGTACTGACCTGAATTTTAGAGGAGTTATCGTCACCTTTTTCTTGTCTTCTTTTTTCCATTTTTTTCCTTCTTTTTTCTGTTATGTGGGAAAAGAAGAGAGATTAGGGATGGTCACAGGAGCCAAGAGAAATAATTTCATCTCTTAGTTATTGTCATCTTGAATGTTTCAGAGGCACATTGTGCAAAGGTATTGTTCATCCTATGCACCACAGTTAGCAAAATTTTTAGTTAAAAAAAATCAGTAGTGTGCATGAATAGGGCCTTGCGGCTTTTTGAGTGTGCTACTTGCGTAAGTTGTCCACAGTGTGGCCTATCAGGCTACCTTTTTCTGGGTTTGCTTCGGTTTTGCAATACATTAGATTTTCGTGTGCCCTTTCTTCTAGACAAAAATTGCCATGCCATCAAAGCTTTTCTCGCTACCTTATTGTACTTCACAGGTTCATGCAAACCTGCAAGAAGTGATTTATGCGGAGAGTAAATGACTTGGCTGTTGGCAAATAAGGACATAAACCTACTTTCTTCCTGTAGGGTGGATAACAATCTATTCTATATAAAGTTTTAAATAGATTTAAAGAAAACTCTTAATTTAATTTGAAATGCTGTCAGCCTATATTGATGTTTAAAATAACTTCTTGTGTTTGTTTAAATCTAGTGATTCCATAAATTGTTAAAACTGTGTGCTTGTTGTCAAAGTTCCGAGGAATTTCTTTCTGCTGAGAGGGAGAAGTTGCTGACTGAACATTCAAACCCCAGAGTGTGTTGAAGTGTTAAACCAGCTTTGGATAGCACCAGTCGCTCCTGCAAGCCCAGATACTTCCATTGTGTTTCAGGATGTTTTGGGGTTTTTCCTCCCTTGGTTCAATTGATTTGAATGACTGGCTCACTTCAATCTGAGAAGCTCATTAATAATTAAAGGAGGGGGGGACACCCACCCACCACTTCATTTTTCTCTGTAAAGGTAGAAATATGTATATAAAGGATGAGCTCTTACAGGTGTAACATTTTGAAGACACTGTGAACACGAGTAACTGGTTCACAGTAAAATGTGCACATAATACATCCTTTGCTTAATTACTTATTTTTAAAACAAATGTTATTTGAGATGTTTATGTCTATTTCCAGCATATTTGGTGTTCTGTGCAACTGATAAAAACGTGTTTGTAAGGCTGGTTTTCCTGCGTTTGATTTCCAAAAGCTGAATAATACAAAATGTGAATAAAACCTCATAAACCAGAAATATTCCTTCTGCTTTCTAATGCAGGAAGACTTAACATTCTAAATCTCACTGTTCAGGTAGGAACACAGTTGCTTACATGTGGGTGGAACTGATGCAAAGATGTCCCTCAGCATATAATGACAGAATTACATATTAATTCAATCTTGCTGTGAGCAACAAATACAATATGTAATATAAATTCTGTGTCAGTTGTGAATAAATGTATCTTTACGTTTACTAGTGACAAGATCAACTGCTTTTCATGCAGTAAATTAGAAATGAAAAGGAAAGCTAATGACTTCAAATAGAAGATACTTGTTTTTAATATAAATAACATTTATATCAAGATTACCAAATTGTAAATGAAATACATTGACTTCCGGAAATTAAAACTAATGCCTGATTTACAAAGCCTTTCTTGCACAGGTGAAAAGCAAACTGCATTACTGAACCACAGCAAACTTCAAGCTGATTCTGTATTTCCTCCAATCTTTTTGTAGCTCAGAAGAGGCAGAAGGAGCCAAAGAGAGAGGCCTGGTCTATGTTTGGAAGGCTGGTTCCTGTTCCATAACTCCGGAAAGGCTTCCAGGCCTTAGTGGAAAGACTGTATTACAGGCAGCCCTTGGAACACATCATGGATTACTTCTAACAGAAGGTAATAAACATCTGAATTGTAAAGATTTCAAACTTTAGTTATTGTCAAGTTTTCTTCTTTTAGATATTTTTTTTCGTTCTCTCTCATACACAACTTTTAAATGGTTAGATTTTTAACTTTGCCAATATTTCCTTCTTAGTTATAAGTTACTTAAAACTGTTGGAATAGAAATTATATGCATAGCATCTTCTTTCATACTCCTTTCTCTCTCTCTCTCTTTAAAAATGGCTCTGGATTTCCTGTTTAAAGATGGTAATGCAATCTGAACCATGTTTACTCAAAATGACATTTTTTTATGATGTCTTTAATTCAAAAAACACAGTACAGCAACAGGTTCTGTTGAAATGTAAGAGCTTTGGTTTTTGGTGTGCTTCTGGAAAAATGTGTAGCTAGTAGATGCGTTAGA